>NW_017732622.1:79783-122584 GCF_001890085.2 Hipposideros armiger | reverse complement strand
ATAAAAAGAGAGCCCAGAAAGAATTGATTGCATGATAAATAAATTCAATAAAAATATCAATTTATCAAATTGTTTAGTTGAATTTGCTGATGAATGAGTACTAAACCTATTGGTGGGGGCCTGGGCTACTTTAACCCAGGTTACTTAAATTTTCTCTTCAGTGTTGAGGATATTTTCCTGCCTATTACATAGTAGATAAGATCATCTCCTATTTTAAGCTTATCTAGTGTCTACAGGATCACAGGGATTACATTTTGAACCACAGAGTCAAAAGGAGCTTTAAGATATGTTGCTCTTATTTTACAAATGACAAAACTAAATCTCGCAGAGCAACCATCTGAAGTGTCTGGATACCTTCCCATGTAAGGAAGGACTCACAGGAGGTTGCACTCAATGTATACTAGTACGAACCCCAAAATGTTGTATACTATTTTTTCTTGTTTTTGTTTGTTGCAATGGTTTGTATATTTGTTTGGAAATGTTTCCTATGTATGTGTATCATCCCTGTTTACCTATAACTTTTAAAAATCAAATACAGTTAAGTAAGAAATAATTAAAAATTAACAATTTTCAGTTAATCACATGCAAACAAAGTGTTATAATAAGTAGATGCTAACAAATAGAACTTTACTTTCAGGGGGGAAAAAAAACCTGTTTCCAAAATTCTTTGGGGCCAAGGTTGTTAATAAAATATTTGTTGATTTTCTCTGTTCCATGTCTAATTCTTATCTTTTCCCCCAATCATTGACAGGACAGGAAATAAATTATGAAATTATTTCTTAACCAATATAATTTGCAACATAGGGCGATGCACCCAATAAATACATCTTGAAATGAGTATTGCTTACAATTTTCTCAAAGTGTCAGGCAGTTATATAATTATTCACATCCTAGAAGTTGTCATTCCTTGAGAACTTGGAAACAAAAATACAAAAACATAGCATATAACTGTAGGAGAGACAAATTTTTATTTCTACACTCTTAGGGGTTTTTGGCTGTGCCTGAGAATTAAGCTAATATACAGCAGATTAACAGGAGAAAAACATACAAACTTACATAAATTTTATGTAACACAGGAGCCCTCATAATGAAAAGAAGATCCAAAGAAATGGTGAAACCTACGCACTTTTATATTAGGTTGAACAAAGAAAGGCAATTGTAGCAAAGTGACTGAAATACACTGGGAGACTAAAGGAAGGTAAGAATTATTTTAACAGGGCCTGTTTGTGCAGAATTCTCTCAGCTTTGACTCTATCAAACAATGGTTTTTTTCTCCTGTTCAGAGAGGTCATCTTTCACATGCGAGATTTTATATCCTGTTCCGAGGAAGAAAAGGAAGATTCGAATGCCCTTTTTGTATCTGCTGATTTTATAAGTGCCTTTCAAAAATTCAAAATAATCCTTATGCCAAAGTGGCATATTTTGGGTTAGCATATTCTGCCATCCTTCATAACTAACATCCTTTTACACAAAGTAAAATATAAACACACAAGTTCCCCCTCGACTCCTAAAATCCAGATAGATTTGATAAAAACAGCAGTTTGTTTTGGCCTGGCACAAAGATGGATAGAGTCCTGTCTGAGTCACATAAATGAGAAGGGAGCTCCAAGACAGGCGAGAGGGCTCCGTTACTTCACCATGTTGTCTGGGACTTACTCTTATGAGTGATGTATTATAGCCCCAAAATAGGAAAGCAGAAAGACATTACCTGTCACGTTAGGCTTTACAATAAAAAAAGGAAAATGAAAAAGATTTATTTGTTGGTGAGCATGTATCATTTTATGAAGACAGGGAACATTTGATCCAGGTCTCCACTAGACCAACAACTCACTTTTAGAAGTCCTAAAGGCAACAGTCTGTCTAGAGACCTTTCAAATGGACAGTGGTGGGCCCACTGGCCAAAGAGCCGCAAACCATTTTTCACTCAACTTTTTTTATTCATCTCATTCTGACATGGGATATAATTCACAGACTCCACCAGGTGTAATGAGTGACCCCATCAAAGTCAGATGATAAGGACTTTTGCAAGGACTGAAGAAAAGGAAGTCTTTGCAGGCTAAAACACTGGTACCTCATCTCACCACTCTCCTACAGGGTTACAATTCTACTCTTTGTCATAACTTCACACTAGTCCAGGGTCCAATCATTTCTCCCCTGGAAATTTGCAGCGCACTTCTAACACCCACATTCCCAGTCCCTACTCTGACACGTTCCCTCTTACTTCTCCTCAGTGCTTTCTGCACATGGCAGACAGAATGCTGTTTCTAAGTGCAATTCTGATCACGTTGCTCTCCTTGCTTAAACCTCACCATGGTTTCCCATTGCCCCTAGGACAAAAGTCAGTGGTTTAACATCACTGCAAGACATTCCTATCTGGCCCTTGATTAGCTTTATGGTCCCATCTAGTCCTGTGGATCCAATGGCACAGAATCAACATCAAATTTAGCCAATGTTGCGTGAATTTCCACAAAACATAACATTTTGTCAACTATTCAATTGCTATTCAAAACACTTCTTATGAAAAGATCTATGAGGTACATTTAATGTGAGATACAGGTACTAGATATGATGTAAAATGTGACCTTCAAGGTAAAAGTGCCTAGGGATGCAAATGTCTGAAAACCATCCTGGTATCTTGCTTCTCCTACCCTCCATCCCACCCTACCCTCACTCTTCAGTCTAGCCAAATTGAACCTCTCTAAGTACTTTATGTCATGGTGTTTTAATCCCACTAGAGGTCTCATCAATTTCATTCCTTCTCAGTGGGTGGATCCTTTACACATTTGGCCCCTCTTTACCTGGCTGACTCCCCAGCTCATCCAATCTAGATTCAATGGCTTTCCATCTAATCCCATGGTATACAGCATTCCGCTGCCATTAACACTTAGCACACATGATCGCACCTTGTTATCCAGCTGCTGGTCTTTCCCTCTGGAATAGATGGTCCAGATGGAGTCCTTCTCTCCTGTTTGCCATCAGGTACCCAGAGCCTAACACAGAGCCTGGCATTTAGTAAGGAACATTTGTTGATTGAATGTATAAAATCCTCTGCCTCACCCAATCATAATTCCATTGTTTTGTTTAAATCTTCATATTAAACAACTAATTAGTATTTTTATTTTTATTTGACTGCTTGCTTAGTTGATCTCACTGGCCTCACACAGCCTGCTAAGTGTGAGGACCTAGTCTATGTCTTTTATATTCAGCCTGTTTTTATTTCTCCTTCAAACATGCCCTACCTTGCAGGAAATACTAATATTTAGGGTCTAAAATTTATCTTTACTTTGTGTTTTTCTTTACACTAAATTACTACCTGCATTTGAATTTTATATATACAAAAAATTTGGCTTTTCTAAAGTCTTTGAAAATTATACTATTGCTATTTCACTGTAACAAACTTTTTACTGTTTAAATGAATTCATTTAAATCTACAGCTGAAAAGAGTAATTGATACATATCTAAAACTGCTAGTGAAAGTTGGGGTAAGCAATTTCTCAGTAAATCCTAACTTCTGTTGTGAGGATCTTACAAAGCAGCCCCTAGAAACAACGCTTTCCTCCAGGGTGGCAGGAAAAAACCAATGTGATAGAGCAGAAAGAGCGGTTCGGCCTTCAAAGTTCAAATCCTATCTCTGACATTTATAGTCTATGTTACCTTACAAACTGCTTAAATGCAGCCAGTTACCCCATCTGTAAAGCAGAAAAATAATGCCTACTTTTTATGGTTTTAGTGTGGATTACAGGTAACTTGGACAAAGCACTTTGTTCATTAATAAGAACTAGCATTATTTCAATTAATGCAGATTTTAAAATATTTTAACTCTGCAAATGGCATATTCTTGAAACTGTTTCTTGTAAAGCTATATTCTTCATTCCAATTCCCTTCATCATATTGGCTTTAATTACAATTTGTAAATCTTCGGTGAGTGGGGGTAGAAACAAAAAAACATACTTTAAAACATTTTTAGGTCTTAGGTTTGGGGATTTTAGGCCTATAACTTTTTTTCAAAAATTGATTTATTCCTCCCTTTCCCATGTTTGGAAATCCTTATAATCCTTCACACTGTTCCTTCTCGAACAAACTTCCCTCTTCTCCCCCAGCCGGCCCCAGTGGGTTTGCCTTTATAGGCTCTGGGACTACAACAGGAAGTAAGATATGGGAATGTTTCTTCACTGGGATGCAAATTTTTAGGGAAAAAAAATGTTTAAATCAGAGAAACATGATCATTTTTGGCTAAGAGAACAATGTTCAAAACCTTAAAGGCTTATACAAAAGGTACAGAGGAAATTTTATTTGAGACACAATAGTTTAAAGTTTAGAGTAAAATATTTTAGAATAGAACTTGAAGTATATAGCTCGTCAGAAGCCAGTAGACTGAAATAACAATCACATAATGGTCTGAATAGACTTAAATTAGAACTGAAGCTATAAAAAATAATATAAGCCAGTGTACTTAGCAATTTGTCTTGCAGTAATTTGAGGCCTTAGTTGCCTCCTTTTTCACTTGATAGATTTGGTTGAGAAAATGTCAGTGGTCCCTCCAGCAGTAATATTCCTTGTCTCAATTATATGATGCTAGACAGTATGAGAAACATTGATAAAAATGAGGTTTGTAATCACAATCTTCCCCAAGGATAAAAGTTTTGTGCCAATTCCGATAAAGCATCATGGCCTAAAGCAGTTGTTCTTAACCTTTGGGAGGTCACAGGACCCTTTTTGAAACCAAGGAAAGCTATGACGCCTCTCACCAGAATAAAATTCATAATTCTCAGGAAACCAATAAACCCCAGATTAAGAACCTATGCATTAGGAAGTTTCCAGCTTTGGGGAATGTCTTAGCCAGTTTGGGCTGCTGTAACAAAATACCATAAACTGAGTGGCTTATGAACAACAGAAATTTATTTCTCACAATTCTGGAGGCTGGAAGTCTGACATCAACATGGTCAGATTCTGGTGAGAGACCCCTTCCTTCTGGGTTACAGGCTGCCAACTTCTCATATGTCCTCACATTACAGAGCAGAAAGAGGAAGTAAGCTCTCCTGTGACTGTTAAAAGGGCACTAATTCCATTCATGAGGGTTCCACCCTTATGACTTCATCTAATCCTATTTCTATCCCCAAAAGCCCACCTCCAAATACCATCATATTAGGGGAGAGTTGTGGGGTTTCAACATGAATTTGGGGGATACATTCAGTCCAAAACAGGGGAGTTCCTGGGTATCATCCATGTATTCCTGAGAGAAGAGCTGTGGGAGTTTAGATGGACATGTCTAGGTAAATCCACTTGTAGCTGTTCAAAGGCAAATACTGCCTCAAAACTTCGAGGTTTGCTTGAGGTTATTCACCTCCTTTGTTTTGCTAACATTTTTTCTTAGCTTTCTCCATGCTCAGATTCAAAATATTTCTAATGACTTGAAAAGAAACACAGAGGTCAAAGATATAAAAACCTATTAAAATAATTACTTGAGAAGGAGTATCTCATAAACTACTCTACCATTTTCTTCTCGCTGGAATATCATGATTTCTTTGAATCCCCGTTTCCCCATCAACAATGGGGATGATAACCTATCCTCTGTCAATCACCCACGATAGCGCTGAAGATCAAGTGAGATG
Organism: Hipposideros armiger; assembly: GCF_001890085.2. Classification (NCBI taxonomy): domain Eukaryota; kingdom Metazoa; phylum Chordata; class Mammalia; order Chiroptera; family Hipposideridae; genus Hipposideros; species Hipposideros armiger. Next base: position 116,972 of record NW_017732622.1, on the reverse strand, counting down.
ATTAATGTAATAACAATGATAGGATAGCAGTAGCTTACAGTTATTGTGAATTTAGGATGTGGCAAACACTGTGCTGAATACTTTGGTAGGGTATAACGAACACTTCATTTAATCCTCCCAGTCATCCCATAAATTTTATTTCCATTTCACACACAAGAAAAAATGGAGGCATAGAGATTAACTACAGCAAAATGAAAGATCTTGTTAGATGCAGAGAAGGATGCTTACCGCAGACATCTGTTGACAGAGTTCAAGGTCCTGAACTATACATTCAGCTGCCCTCCTGTAAGAGTAATACATTCAATACATGTAAACCATATGAAAGCAATTAAAGCTACATGTGCTATCAGTTGTAGTATCTATAATGCCACTGTGAGTGCAGAAGATGTTTTACTATACAGAAGAAAACAAGCGATCACCCACAAAGAATTCAGGCCAACAGCCATGGGTCTTAATCCCAACTCTGCTGCTAACCAGCTATGGGACCTTAGCCTGGTACTTCAGCTCTCTGAGCCTTTGTGTCTTTGTCTAGGTTTCCTCAGAAGCAGACCCTGAGCAGGTAGTTTATTTTGGAAGAAAATCTCAAGAAACACTGGTAGGTGAGTGGGAAGCGACAAGAGAAGTTACTCACAGTTGATAACTGTAGCTTAATACCTACCATAAGTACTCCAAAATCCTGTGCAGAAGAGGTGCCCTAAGTTGCCTAACTGAGGGAGATTGGGGCTGAGGTGTTTGTACCCCAACTTCCAACAGTCTTTGGCTGAGGGCTTCTCCTAGTGGCATTACTGCTTAGGCATTTCTGGGTTGCCATTACACAGATCTGCAGCCTCCAAAAGGTCCTCAAGCAAAGAGATGCAGATGCCACTGAGAACTGGAAGTTGCACCTGCCTGAAATGGTGAGGCCCAAGGACACAAACAGAATTTGCCACACTTGGTTTCCTCAGCCACAGAATTTGGAAACGGCCTACCTTTCAGGTTGGTATGAAATGAGCCACGCTATATGTCACTTGCCTGGAAATCAAAAGGCCCCTAGGATCAGTCTCTTCTTCACCAATAAAGCCAGTGCCCCTTTGGCAGCTACCACCTTTCAGCTCCTATCTGTGTCAATAGGTGGGTAAGTCCACACAGATCACACACATAATGTGACAACAAAGGATTCAATACAAAACAAGTTTGGATTTCTAAGAAAGAACAGCACTATTTAAATTCAAACTACTCCAAGTGGCCAATAGGCCCCCTGTTGACAGATTTTGACTTAGAAAATGGATCCACAAACTATGGCCTCTGGACCAATTTGGCCTACCACCTGTTTTTGTATAACCCAAAAGCTGAGGATGATTCTTACATTTTTAAATGCTTTTAAAAAAATCAAAAGGAGAATATTTTGTGACATGAAAATTACATGAAATTCAAATTTCTGTGTCCATAAGTGAAGTTTTACTGGTATATAGCTTCAATCATTCATTTCTGTATACGTGGCAGAACACCTATTATTATTGTTCTACTTAATATTATATAGTATTATATTTTTAATTTTAACCAATAAAAAGTTTGTGGAAGTTTTAATAAATAAATACATAAATAAATAAATAAATTCAAACTACTCCATTATCTTTTATATTGTAAAGAAAAGCTAAAGAAAAAATTTTAAAAATAACTATTCTTGCTAATGGGTAAGTGCTTACTTCCACATACACTTCAAAACATAGTAAATACATTCAAATGATGACATTCTCCGGAATCGCTGTACTGCCTCGACTTTAGTACAGTCATTAGTGTTCTAATAACTATGTACGATATTGAGTAGGTAATAGACTTGTTGGGGTTATCACTTTGTGAGTTATGTAAATGTTTGATCACTATGTTGTTCTGTACGCCTGAAACTAGTAAATAAACAAACGGTCAATATAGCTCAACGGGAATATAGTCAATATAGCTGAGAAACCATCTGGTCATTCACATTGTGTTTAAAGACAAGAGTGCCTCAGACAGGTCACAAGGTCACACAGGTAGTTTCTGGCAGAGCACAGCTCCTGGTTCCCTGTCCTTTCTCCTATACCATTCAGTCTTCTGTGGTTTTCACAGAATTGCAGAATTGAAGCCTGTGATTTCCTGGAGTGATTATTTGCTTTAGCTCTAACACTTATTTCATGTCTGGAGAGTTTCATAAGAAGCTGTCTTCCTAAGTGGCTTCTCATTTTAACCTAAACTACAATTTAAACGAACACTGATTTTCAATGTGCTCATTTACAAAAGATTAGAAAAACGTCCTCACCCATGCCTACCAACAAAAATCACATCCTGAAAACAACACACATTTCCCAAATTAAAATGCATATTAGAATGTGTATTAACCTAACAAACCAGGATGTTTTACTACTCGAATCACATATATTGTTTTCTACTACTGTGGGTTTCTTAAATATGGCTAAAGCAAACAGCAGGTATTAAATAACCTTCCAAAAGACTCTGTAAGTTCAGTATTATCTGCATATTTGCTTTAACAGCAGTGAGTAAAAGAAAAAGCAATTCAATTAAAATTCCTTTGGGGTGTCCTTGGGACCGTCTTGATCCAAGGAAAGTACCTTCAGAGAATCATGGACTGTGATATCTTTCTTCCAATGAGCTCAGAAGTAATTCACACTTCAGGAAGTTACTGACAGGTCATAGTCACTCATCTTCTGTGATAGGCAGTTAGACCTTGAAATGACAACAGAAAAGGGAGAGTTTTGTATGACATGAAGGAACAAGTAGCCAAAAAAGCAATAGGCTTTGGGGTTAGTTCAAATAAAAAACTGTCATTTACTAGCTGTGTGGCCTTAAGCAAATCACTTGATTTCTCTGTGCCTCAGTTGTCTTCATCTGTGAAAATGCAGATTCCAAGACCTATTTGTTGAGGTGTGAGGATCAAATGAGATAATGGATAAAGATCAGGCATCATAGCATTTGGCATAGAGTAGACATTTTTTACAAAAGTTAAGAAAAATTATCCAACTTGGGGAAAAAAAATTAGAAGATAATTATATGATCTTCTACTGTCACGTTAGGGGCATTTTTAAACAAATCAGCTTCAGTAGACTATAAGTATATTAGCATAATTAATTAGCATATGCCTGCATTTTACAACTCTGAAAACTTTAAGGTACTGTAGTGGATTGAATAGTGTCCACCCACCCACCCCTCCTTCCACCCCCAAAAAAATCATGTCCTCTTGGAACATCAGAAGTGACCTTATTTGCAAATAAGGTCCTTGTAGATGTAACTAGTTAAGGAGCTTGAGATTAAGTCACCCTGGACTTTGTCTGGGCCCTAAATTCAGTGACTGGTATCCTTCTAAAAAGAGGAGGGGACACAGAGACAAAGAGGGGGAAGGAGGCAGAAGTTGGAGTTGTGCCGTCCAAACCAAGGATGGCTGGCAGAAGCAAGCTCTAACATGCCTTACCTAGGAAGAGGCAGGATGGGCTCTTCCCTAGAGCTTCTGAAGTAAGCATGTCTCCGCCAACACCTCGACTTCAGACGTCTAGCCTCAAGAACTGCGAGAGAATAAATCTGTGTTGTTTTAAGCCACCATGTTGTTGATAATTTGTTACAGCAGCCATAGGAAATTGACAGACATGATTATACTATTTTCTGTTTAGTAGAGAAGAAAACCCTAACAATTGTAGTTTATTTTCCCTGTACATCATGGACCAATTATGTTTCTCATTTGGCAATCTATGTTAGCATTCCTTTTTATTTCTACTGACTAACAAGCAAACCAATACACAGTTCCTTCAATTCTCTTTTGAAGCCATTCTATCATGCTGCTGGTGATACAGGATGTTTTGTGTAATGCCAGGATCACGGTCTCGCAGCACCGAAGAATGGAGACACGGACCAGAGAGGTAAAGTTGCAGCAAAGGACAGTTTATTAGAGCAGAAAATAACAGCTCTCAAGGCCCCAGGGGCCCTGACTGGGTGCCCGCTGGCTAAGGCAAAAAGCTTTGGTTTTATATTTTTCCTAGCTTATTTGAGGAGGAAACTGGCGCCTACAAGTTATGTATTTATTAAATTTATTTTGTTGCTCAGCCTGGAAGAGGCATTTCTCCAAAGAGCCTAGTTATCTCAGAGCATAATTGGTGTCTCTGTTCTGGCAGGAATATGTTATCTTAAGGCTGGGGCTTTGAAGATATCTTTATCTTCTGCTCATTTTATCTGGGGATCCCTGACTTGAAAAAAACACTTTTCTTCCTCCCCCACCTGAGTTTGTCACTCTGGCAGGTTCTTTGGACTTAAACTTATCTGTCAGTTAATAAAATTATTTCTTCTTACTCTGTTGTGATTTCCACCCTAATTCCCTCTACCATGGCAATTTCCCTGACTGCCTATAATTTTTCCTATCTCACTGGTACCTTCATTAATTCATGAAATAAAAGTTCACATATGCCTACCTTCTGTGTAAGAAGTATGATTTTAATGTTTTAAAAATTATACTTTGACAAAGTACTTATTGATTATAACTAATGATGATAATGCTAGGGATTGTAGTGAGGATGGAGAAAATAGAGATAATGATGATTCATTTATTGTTTTCCCATTGTGGCAAGCTTTTACAAGGGAGAGAAAAGAGAGTATTATTCAGGCTCTTGAGCCAGTCCACAGGCCAGGCAAGTGTGAGAGCCCCTCAAGCTACCATGGGTGCTGTGTCTAACAGACACCAAGCTGTGTCATGTCCTAAAGGGTAATGTATCTCTGATTTTAGAAGAAGAATAATGTAAGTTCCCACCGGTAGCCTTTGAAAGAGCCCTATCTCAAAGAGACAATGTCCCACAATGGCCAGTCAACATTTCAGCCAAGTGCACATTATTACATCTGCAACAACCCACAGAGATTTCAGGGGAAGTCCAACCTCATTCTCTGGCAGGTTTTGTGAGGCATCATTCAATGTAAACAATGTCCATATGTATAGATGATCTCTTATGTGAATATCGGTAGTCATAAATACAAATTTTATTTTAGCTGAAGCCCATTTTTTTCTTTCTTGCAGAATATAGAATTTTTGAAACCATGTTTTTATCATCCAGATCAGTGAGGAAATTATTCACTTCTCATAAATCCTAATAAAGGATAAATTTGCCACTATGGAAGAGACATTTTGATAATTTTGTGAGAAACTATATATTTTTTTTCTCCTAAGAGGAGACCAAAACAAGTGACTATATACAGAAAAAAAGTATAAACCGATTATTTTATTCTGTGTTCTTTTGGACTCTAAAACCACATCTTGCTGGGTTGTGACTGGTTTAGAATGAAGATGCAGGATAATCATCCTGGAAAGAAAGAAGATTATGTCATTATGACATGAATCTGTCACTCTCTCTGCTGGTCGGCAGTGAGTTTCTTATTCCATTCCATTGCCGGGTGGTTCCCTTAACCCTCCTGAAAGCTATTTGTGCTGATTACCTAAGAAATGGGAATGTCCATCTTGCTCTGTTTCATTTATAAACTAAATGGATGGTTTTTGGTTGTCAATCACCCAGTGAAAAGCATTTTGTCCATTTCTCAGCAATTAAGAGTGGTAATTACTACAGGGCCATTTTTTCCCCTCTTCATTTCTCACGGAGAGAGGAGGCAGCATGACCTCCCTGCCTATGCTCTCCACCAAGTCTCTGAGGACTCAATGCAGGGAAAGCAACACTCCAGGGACATGTTCCATTTTGACAGCAATTTTCTTACTGCGGACTAAATCACCCTTCAAATCAATAGCCCCCAAATGACAGTCTCTACAGAAATCCTCCCTGGAGATGTGGAATAGGTTGTCAACAGCAGGAGTTAGAAGTAGGGTAGTGAACTGAGCATCAGACAGAACAAGCGGCTTTGCTTCTGCTTTCAGCTCTGCTGGAAACAAGCAGGCATTTACCCCTCTGTATCCATGTGATCTCATCTGATCTATTTCAACATTCTTTATGTTTATGCCTCGGGAGAAGATTAGTGAGGTCTTGCCAGAAACACCTGAATATTTTAATTTAATCACCTGAATGAAGGCTGAAAAATTATGGTCGATCTAAGAGATGGAATATAATGTAGCCATTAAAATAATGTTTATGCAGGATTTTTATTGACAGGGAAATGCTCACAACATAATATTAAGTGAAAAAACCTGGACCAGAACTTGTTTTACATTACGGTCAATATACATTGAGAAAAAAATGTATCAAAGTGTTAAGTGATTGCATCTGATAATTTTTTACCTGCAAAAAAATTAAGTGTGAACTAATAAAGTGTTTATATTTTTTTGAATTTTCCACAAAGCAAAATATTTATTTTATTACTTGCCAAATAGTTATTGAAAACAGCTACAATTGAAGTGTCTTAAAAGTTATTCCTTCCTTATCAGTCTCTAAATCTCCCACTATCTCTTTCTCCTACTTCTCTACCCAAACCGGCAGGTTCAAATTAGGTTCCCCAAGAAAGTATGTTTGTTAAATTTTACCTGTACAGAAAAATCTGAACTTAGTCACTTATAGAAGTACTAAAGAGGGAGAAGATATGTTCTCAATGCTCAAAGAACCAAAAGAAAGGCTTTGACCACCATGGTGCATGCTAGAGAAATTATCATATCCTCTGGTGGATTTGAGCTCTAAATCCAACCCCAACAACTTAAAATCTTACTTCAAAAGGGATTTTTCTCTCTCTGTAATTCCAACTTTTAAAAGCTTTAAAAGTGGTGATGAACCTGTTATATCTCTATACCCCACTTCTGCCTTTATTCCCAGGCTGTCCTCTATTAGATATTTGTTGATGGCCAAAATATCATAGTTAATTAATTAATATCAAAACAACAGTTTTGATTATTATCAAAACAACAATATCTTAAAGTGTGATCTACCAGTTTTTCAACAGATACGTGACCTGGGAGACTGGGGCTAAGATTCCCAGGTAAACTTTCCAGATCAATGTTAGTTGGTAAACAACAAAGTTAAATAGATTTCTTTACTTGCAAGCCTTCTAAAGACTGTGAGTATGCTGAAGTGTATTGCTAACATGGAGAGTGACTATTGTACCCGCATTTCCCCAAAACATTTAACCACAGAAACTTTTTTCTTCTCTTGAGACTCAAAATTTCTGAGGGGAACCATATTGGAAGTACTACTTCCAAAGTGTTGAGTCAGTTTGTGAGGTTGAATCAGTTTGTGAGGTTTCACCCCATAAAATGCAATTAAACCGATTCAGAATGAATCGAGCAACCAGGACAACATCATTCTATTGAGTGGTCACTTGTGAACAGAAAATGTCAGACAACAGACCAAGCAGAAAGGAAAACCTCTGCCTCTCCCATTGTTTTATGTATTCACAAGAACTACTCTTTTTTTGTTTGTTTGTTTCTGTTTACAATGCTCGTTTATCCAGTTCTTTAGATTCCACATATAAGTGAGATCATATGGTATTTGTCTTTCTCCGACTGACCTATTCCACTTAGCATATTGTTCTCTAGGTCCATCCATGTCGTTGCAAATGGCACAATTTCATTCCTCTTTATAGCTGAGTAATACTCCATTGTATGAATGAATCACAGTTTCTTGTTCTCTTAACAGGGGAACTCAGTGAACTTAATCTTCCCTGGATGGACCCTCAGGGCGCCATCTTGCATGAGCTTGTTTGGGGTCCCAGCATTCTCCTCCTGTATATGCAAGGATCATATCAACTTAAAGTATCTTCACATAGCTGTATAACCATCACCATATTTAATTTCATTGAATTTTTTCCATTTTTTTAGTTAGTTCAAATGTGTTAGAAATGAAGTACAAGCACCCACCTAAAAAAAAAAATACATCTATTATTCCTGTTCAGCATGTGAGTTACTAATTGATGGCATAGACAAAAAAGGGAAAAAAAATCACCACATACCTCTTACTCTCCTGAAATTATAACCAGTGGGATTGAGCTGGTACCTAAAAAATAAAGTGTTGACTACTAATCAAGTTGGAAACTAATAATCTATGTATTGCATAATAGGGGACAATTTTATATACATGTAGCTAGGAAACACATGGGAATCCCTCGATTTTTTATGGGTTTTCTGTGAGGGATTTTAAAGTGTTAAATTACCATAACAGAAAAGTCACCTTTTGAGGATAGGAACCAAGCATAATTCTTCTAGGCATTACCAGTGCCTAACATGGCATCCGGCACAGAGAAGGTGCTTGTTAGGTGGAAGTATAACTCTACTCAATAATTTCTGTATAAAAGTGGGGTTGTTTTCACTTCACTAATGACCACCTGTTCTTTCAACAGCAATGTAAAGGAAGATATTCTGGGACTAAATGAGAAGTTACACAAGAAAACTCTTAGACTCCATGATTCTGCTCCCTATGAATGTTTCCTAAATAATGCATTTTGGGATTAATATGAAATATATGAAAACTTGACTCATTTTTATCTATTTTCCACTGATGCTGTAAATGTCTCTACATTACCCTGTTAACAAATATAAACATATGATGCAGAGAAATAATAAAGCTCTTGAAGCCCCAAAGTCATACTTTGGGGATACGAACTGAATAATCTATTCTCGCTGAACAAGCTAGCAAATTGGCCTGCTGTGGTTCATATGATCCAAGGCTGTTTCTTTCTAGCTTAGCAAAGGCCTAAGAGTATAGTCAGGTGAGAGGTCAAGTCCAGTTTAAAGCAACCACGGAAGTGGGGTTGATAGCCACTCTAGATCGCATCTAGAATGAACATCAGCCCCTTATGTAATAGGACCCTCAACTTGACCTCAAATGGGCATATACCTCCAAGCCACACACAGAGCAAGCTTAGCTTCCTGAAGGGATTCAGTCAAATCATGTTGGCCCATTCCAGACAGGGAAGAAAAATCCGTTTATAGATCTGGGTTTCATGGCCTCCGCAAGGCAAAGTTAAATCCACAACAACCTGGTGGGACGGGGGCTTTAGGAGTGTTGGCTGACCAAGATTTTAAAAGCCTAGTGAGGAAGGAAAGAGAACAAAGAAGAAACAAGTGTTTTCATCTTAAAGAACATGATAGTATCAAAAGCATTAGCAGAGCTAAACATAGCTGAGTTCTATAACATATAAAATTTTAACATTAAAGCCAAGCTAACATCCTTTGCAAAATACCAAGAACTTGAGATGAAACTCCCAAACTGACAGTAGACTCAGACCACTGTTCAAAAGGCAATAAGTAACCAATTGCCAAAAAAATAAAATATAAAGTACATGTATTTCTTCCTATAAGGAAAGAAAGTATTAAAATATTCAATCTCGGGGCTGCCAGTTAGCTCAGTTGGTTAGAGCGCAGTACTCATAACACCAAATGTGGTGTTATGTGGTTTGATCCCCACGTAGGCCACTGAGCTGCACCCTCCACAACTAGATTGAAACAACTACTTGACTTGGAGCTGATGGGTCCTGAAAAAACACATTGCTCCCCAATTAAAAAGAATAGATAGATGATAGATGATAGATAGATAGATATATTTAATCTCATTGACAAAGGTATAGTTGTATCAGAAAAAAATTCTGGGCCGGCCGAGTGGTGAGTTGGTTAAGAACTGGCTTGGGACGCCAAAGGGCCCCAGTTAAGATCCCACATATGAGGGCCAGTGACACTGCCCTCTACAGGTAAGATGCTGAACAACAGCTCAACCTAGAGCTGGGCTGCTGTGAGTCACCGGCGACAGTGTAAGCGGCCAGCAGCTGCTGTGACCAGCCGTCCAGAAGCCGGCGACTGATCTGCCTCTCCTGGGAAGAGCGCAATGATGGTGCCAACTTGGGCCAGTGAAGCAACGTTCTCCACAACTAGACTGAAGAACAAAAGGACAGCAACTTGTCTGTTCCCCTTCCCCCAATTCCCCAATAAAAATCTTTAAAAAAAAAAAAAGAAAAAAATTCTTAGTTATATCAGAGAATTGATAAAGAGGGTGCCTTTTCAAATAAAATTTTACATCCAGAAAACATTGAATAACTTACATTTCAGGAAGATTTCCATATTCTATAAATATAAATATTCTATTAATATATAAGTATATTTATAGATATATAAATTATATAAGTATATTCCATAAATCTATAAGCATATACTTATATATAAGTACATTTATAAATATATTTATAAAAATATATGAGTACATTTATTGTATAAATGTGATTTTTATATTTATAAAACTATATATTCTATAAATATATTTATATAGTTAGAGATATTGCCATAATCTAACTTAGTACATTATTGCAGGTATTTCCCCACACACATTCCATTGCTATAGACATTTAAAGAGAGGAAAACTTCCACACGTTTTTGTTGTTCAACTTTTTCTTTGAAAACTTTATATGCCTAATATAGAGAGCTCAGAATTTCTCAACCAATTGACCATCAACTACCAGCAAATATGAAGACCTCATCCAGCATCTTTCTCTAAGCTAGCTTTTACTGTCCTCAAAGCCCGATCAACAGGAACAGACATTCTGCTGATGTTTCTAGTCATCAGCATGCATTCTCCATGCCGCATCATCAAAGATATTAAGAACTTTGAGAAGTCAAAGAATGTGAGAAATCAAAAGGAAATCCCTAACCTGAAATTAATGGGGACCCTCCTCCCTTTATGATATGGTATTTTGCGAAGTCTCCTTCCCTCTGTTCATCTCACACCGGATTGTCATCATCCTCTTGAAACCTGAGAGACAGTTATTAGAAGTTTAATTTTATTTTATCCCCTAAGCCCTTTCCTTTTTCCATGACACTAACACTGACAGTTTAAAGATAACAAATTTTGTGCGAAATTCTTTCTAGGGCAAAATGCTCTATAGTTCTTAACTGAAAAGTGAATTTTATGACAATGTCTGGTCATAAAGCTTTACCAGGGTTAAAACTGGCAGTGACGAATACTTTCAGTGAGCAATAAATCAAGACAGCTCAGTTGCTCCAGTCCTACCGTCTTTTGGTGTTTACTTATATTGAGGGTAATTTCACTTGTGCATTACATAGATATTCTGATTCTAAAGACCCAAAGGGGAGAAACAGGGAGACCTGGCCACTGACATCTGTCCAATAACTTCTATCTGATTTCAGTCCTAAAAAATGTCATCATTTGTCAGGTAGCTCTTCTAGAACTACTGTTTTACTTTTTGAATTAGTGTGATGAATTGGTATTATATGTCTAGCATATTAAATTATTTCATTTATTTTTCCTTTAAACTGTTCTGATCACAAACAGATATGAATAGGAGAACATTAATACTCAAATTCATACACATCAGTAAGATTCTGGTGACCAAACAGAGAAGCCAAAGTGAGACCTACGGCCTTTATCCTTATCCTTTTGCAGGTGATCTGGGAGCTTGTTAGAAATGCAGAACCTGAGGCTCCGTCCTCCCCAGGCCTTCCGAATGGGAACCTGCATTGGAACAATTCCCCAGCTGATTCAAATGTGCATTAAAGTGTGAGATGTACTGCTCTAAGCCACTAAATTGATGTATGCTCTTTGTCATAATGTGTAATTTTCAATATTAAAAGTCAGTAAGGAATATACACTAAGTTGTTTTCACAGTCATGATGCTGAGTTACATGAAACCTAATATTTCTATAATTAGAAAAAATTAGAGAATTAAATTTAGATATCTATTCATACAAAAACAAAACAAGACAAACTTAATCTAGATCCAGAGAGGGCAAGTGTTTTGCTGACAGTCACACAGCATCTTAATGGTAGAGCAAGGACAGAAAGACAGGCCTACTGATTCATAGTCTAGTGCTGTTTCTACCACCACACTGCTTCCCACCAAGCAGAATAAACATGGGCTTTTATAATAAGAACCAAAAAAAGGGCTAATTTGATCAAGCATTTACCAGGTAAATTGTTACTTGCTTTACAAGTATTTTCTCATTTAATTATGACAATAAGATATTTACAACAGGTAAACTTATCATTTCCATTTTACAGAGGAGAATACTGAGGCTTAGAGAGATTGAGCACTGTGTCTAAGATTACATGTCTAGATATGGTAAGCTAACTTGTTTTTAGAAAGATTGTCTGTGCCTCTGGCCACCATGTCATTAATGTTACTGTTTTTTCTAATACAAATATTCATTCTCCATTAATCTTTAATCCACAATACCCAACATACTCACTAATAGAATTTATCATAGTTTACTCTAAAGCAGTATGTTGTTTCACCAACAAGTAACATAACCTTACAGCCCTTGATTCCACTGTGATTATTTCCAAGGATAAACAAAAGAGCATTTAAATTCAAGCACGTTACCTCTGTATGGATTTATGTGGTGCAGGAACCCATTATTTTACATTTCTGGGCACAGGAATCATGCAGCATCAGACCAGATTCTGTGACCCTGGCGGAGAGCCATGACCTGTTTCATGAAGCAATGATTCTCATTTTCTTTACTTGTCATGTAAATGAAAGTGGCCAACACCTAGTAATGCCAGATTCATTTCTGTGGGAATATCACTGCACATTCATTTTAAGACTCAAATGAAACAGGCCACAAGAGGGTCATGCAAGGGAGGAGGATGTGATATCTACCACTTTGGGGAGAGGAAATGAGGAGGATGTGCTCCTGAATCAGGTAATTCATGAGGACTCCCTCCCCTGAATATTAAGAACCATGGTCTAGTGGCCTGGACATAAAAGATAAAAGGATGGCATGTGATCCTAGATTTGGTACTGACTTCCACTCCTTAAGAAAGCCTGCTCATCAGGTACTCCCTCACACCTTCAAAAATAATTTCATTATCTATAAACGTATCATATACCAAGCCACAAGCATGTTTGTTGCCTCCGAAATGTGGACTTTTGTACAAGAAAGAGTGTATCACAAAGTAATAATGTCTTACATCATGTTCTAGAATTCATTATAACATTTATGTATATGCATTATGCAAAAATTCTGTGATGGCATTAACAATGATTATGATAAAAAAAAAAGTGCCTGAAAAGAAACAGAAGGTTGGGGAAATTTAGAAGAAAAGAACCATACACTCTTAGCCTGAGATGGGACCCTAAAGGCCTTGCCTAGTTCCCTAATACCTTCTGTGTTGAATACTTCTGGCCCCCAGGATGCTCTCAGCTCATCTCATTGTTGGCTAGCCCTAATGCTTAGAAAGGTCTTGCCCTACTACTTGACAAAGCCCCTTCATGGGGCATGACCATCTGTAGCAAACAACAATTGCTCATTCTTATGGGAAGCAAGGTTTATTATCTAGCCTTAAATAAGATATCAAAAACCAGTGTGCCCCTTCACAGAGGATAGACCACATATCTTCAAAAGCTGAGAGAAATACATACTGTCTGCAGATAAATATCCTGCTTAAAGCTCCCCTTTTTTAGAAATTACGTATGCTGTACTTTTATATTCCTGCAAAAAAATAGAGAAAAACATATATTACAATTTTCCAAATGGGAATTGTGCTTGATGTCATTATGGGCACACAATTTCCACACTGAGCGAAGCAACACAGGAGTTCAGTACCTTCCACACCCACCCACCCACACACCCCCATCTCCGGAATGATTGCTGGTCAGCGGTGACACAGGTTGTCAGGGAGTTTGATTCACATGGTCACTCAGAGACCTGGATTGATGGAGGAGTCACCATCTTTTAGCCACACCAATCAGAAAATATAATCTGATTATCACAGTGCAGAAGTTGACATTGGAGGGTCTCAGACCAGAAATAAAATACTGTAGGCTAGAAGTGACACACATCCCTTCCTCTCCTGGTTCACTGATCAGAACTACTCACATGGACTGCACAGATGTGACAGGGCTAAAAAAACACAGCCCTCCAAGCTCTAGGAAAAGGATCACTGGACACTAATGAGCTGTGGTAGCGAATGCTTCATGTCTCCCTGGATCTTTCCTTTTCCAGGTTAAACATCCATAACTCCACCAACTGATTTTCATGTGACCTGGTTTCCAGTCCTCTTCGTTCTGATTGCCCTCCTATCAGTCATCTCCACTTAGCCATCTCCTATTAGTCATGCCCTCCTACTAGTTATCTCAACCTGCACCTATAAACTCCCTGAAGTTATCGGTGATTTTTGTGAAAAGTTTATATTCTGTGAAGATATGATGTGCCCTTCAAAGGGGTCAGCCTGAGAACGGGAACCTCAAAGGGGTCAAACTGAGAAATTTTAGGGACCACCACTATAATTCTTCATTATAACCTTTCAAGGCCATGCTTAGTGATGCACTAGTTTATTAATGGTCTGACAATTGGTGAATATTATCATCCTATTATACCTTCTGATGTGAACAAAAATATAACACTTCTATGAAAATACCCTAAGGTTGCATTTAATTTTTTGACAGAATACTGAACTATACTGAGTTTATGGGCGATTAAAATGTCCAAGTATATACCACATGAACTGCTATCAAACCAGATATCACCAACGCTGAACTTATGCAAGTTCTTTGGGATTGTTGTAGTTATTTCTCTTAGTTCTATTCTCACTTTCACTCGTTGCTTTAGGCTCACACCTGGATAAAAGGTTTGTAATCTTAATTGTATTGTTAAACATATTTTTCTCCACCCCGCCCCCCACATATTTGTGTTTTCTGATCATCATCTATTACAGGGATGTCAAACTGGCAGCCCACAGGCTGCATGTGGCCCTTGAGGTAATTTTTGTGGCCCACGATGCTCTGAAATAAAATGAAAATAGACAAAATTTTTATGAAGAAAATAGCGCTTAGGGGAGATCGAGGTAATACCATACACACAATTCCCTTGTTAACCCTTTAACTACTGAAGACGAGTATACACGTGGCCCAGTGCCTTTCCTGGGGCCCTGTGGGCGTGTAGAAACACACTGACTCAGTTCCGGTGACCTTTGGAAGCGATATGTCTGCCACTCTCCGTGTCACGTAATGTAAACAGATCCCAATAGCGAAAAGGTTAAAAAGAGCACTCCAGTAAAAAAGAACAATTTTAGTTTTATAAATACATTAAATAAAATAAATGTTTAAATAAAAGCAATTATATAGTGTTTTAATTATCCTATCCATTTCAGAATATAAATTTAACAAAATTTGTAAATGTGATGTGGCCTGCGTGAATCTTGCCTGTTGCACCAAATGGCCCGTGTTTTAATTGAGTTTGACACCCCTGATCTATTATATAGATTCATCCAAGTCAGGTAGTCAACTACACAAAACATTGGGCAGCTCAGTGCAAAGGACTAAGCCATAGACCACAGCAAATGAGAACTCTCTGCAGGATGACACACCTGTGGTCATCAGCACACTGGGTCATTTCCCTGTTCTGCATCTATTCCCAGGTTTGTCAATGTTTATGAAAGTGTTTACCTCCCATCATGGTACACTTTCCCTGCTCTTCTATGAGCAGCCCGCCCCCTGCAGTGAGCAAGTTCCTGGTCCCATCCCATACTCTCAGTAATAACCTTGATTTTTTTTTCTGTTTTCAAATTTTCTTCACCTAAAATATGTTTTCTATCATTAATATATACATATTTTTTTAATTGGGGAATTGGGGGAGGGGAACAGTGTTGGGGAATTGGGGAGGGGGACCAGCCAAGCTGTTGTTCTTCAATCTTAGTTGTGGAGGGCGCCAGTCGCCATCTGGTTGCCAGTCGGCAGCTCAGTGGCCTCTAAGCTCAAGGTGCTGTGTTCAATCTTAGTTGCAGGTGGGCATAGCCACCATCCCATGCGGGAGTCAAACCAGCAGCCTTGTTGTTAAAAGCGCATGCTCTATCCACTGAGCTATCCAGGTGGCAGCTCAGCTCAAGGTGCCAAGTTCAGTCTTAGTTGTGGGTGGATGTAGCCCACCATCGAACAACAGGCAGTCTTGTTAGGAGCACATGCTCTCACCAGCTGAGCCATCCTGCCACCTGTTGGCAGCTCAGCGGCTGCTCAGCTCGGGCTGGGAATCGAATTGCTGTTCCTCAGAGCTCAAACTCTTGAGTGAGCTCTTAACCAACTGAGTCACTCGGCCGGCCCCTAACATTAATATTTTAATCACAACTTTTATGCCAATTCTAAATTCAGGCAGATTACTGAATGACTCTGGGACTCATTTTATTCATTAATGAAGAGATAATAGAACCAGAAATCTTACAACTTCTGTAAATCTAAAAATATAAGATTCTTTGAATTTTGGTGGGTTTTTTGGGGTTTTTTTGTTTTTGTTTTTGTTTAGCTGAGCCATCCTGCTACCTGTTGGCAGCTCAGCGGCTGCTCAGCTCGGGCTGGACTCGAACCGCTGTTGCTCAGAGCTCAAACTCTTGAGCGAGCTCTTAACCAACTGAGCCACTCGGCCGGCCCTAGATTCTTTGACTTTTGCTATACATTTTCATCTGAAGAATGAAAAATTTCCCAGGTAGAACTGAACTTATTCTGACAACAAAGAAACTGAAGCATAAAGGGGTGAGGCGTTTTCCATATTGCTATACATAGTGCATTGTGGAATCGGGAAGCATCTCACCCATCTATACTCCTTTCAGAATAACAGCACTTCCTC
This sequence comes from Hipposideros armiger, assembly GCF_001890085.2. Classification (NCBI taxonomy): domain Eukaryota; kingdom Metazoa; phylum Chordata; class Mammalia; order Chiroptera; family Hipposideridae; genus Hipposideros; species Hipposideros armiger. The sequence goes on along the minus strand of NW_017732622.1, from coordinate 100,474 downwards.
TTCTTGCCAGGCATTAAAATGGTCCATGTGCCATCTAATAATAACAACTATTTAACCTTGGTTAATGCCACCTATCAAATTCGCATTACTTTGGCTTGTTAGCTTCAAAAAACCTCACAAGGTTAACTGTGCATTGATTCAATGACATTTATTTAAGGATCAAAATATTATGAGATTCCAGTACAGAAAATAATACAGATGTCATGCACTTGCTATAGCTATTAAGCAAGAATAGAAAATTTACAGCTGTATTGCTCTGCATACTCTTGTATAAAACATTTATCCCAGACAACCACTGTCCTCAGATTAATGCCATTCAATCTTATTTCAAAGGGTTGACAGTGGTGTCCCTCCTCCCCCACGAAGGTCCTGCCTAACAGTCACACAATATTGCAGAAGGGCCTCCTGTATTAAGTCATCACAAGCTATTTCACAGGTTTCAATGAGTTTCACTTCCTTTCAAAATGAGAGAAAGTACACCAGTTTTACTTTGCCATATTAAAAAAAAAAAAAAGACAAAACAAAATAAAAATAACATACATTCTGGAGCTCAAATGAGTAGTTTCAATGCATTCCAAAACATATTCCTTGTTAACAAATTATTTAAAAATCTATAAATAAACTCTATGCCTGAGAGGCCAGGCAGGTACTGATGCCCCAGGGGAAACAGGAGTTGCCTCAGAAAGAAATTGAACTAATAATTTTGTTTTCTGCCTTCTTGCCTCTACTCTTTTCACTTTCAAATGACATTCCCTTATGAAGTAATCTCTCACAGATGGGAGATCCAAACACATGAAATAATTATCTTTTATATCACTGTAAGACTAAACAAGCTATTGCTGGTCTAAGCTTAACAGGGACACATTCTCCTCCATCTCTAGTGGCAATGAAACCCCTTTGAATTGAGTGTTTTTAAAGGCTTTCCTCAGGACCTCCATGGGTGAAAACATGAGTCATATAGAGCACGTTAATCATTACAAAAGCCTCTATGAACTAATCACCCAGCAAACAAAATCCTTCTGGAACCAACTACCTCCTTCTAGGGGAATTGACATACATTCCTTGCCAATTTGAGCAATAATGAAGCCCTTAATTATTATTTTTTGCAATTGATAAAGCAACAGTGGCTTGTATATAACAGGTCCTCAATAAATATTTATATATATGTTGGCTGAAGAGTATTTATTCAGTACCTACTGTGTTTATAAGACCACAGAAAATAATTTAAAAGGATAAGACATGGGGCTTCAAAGAATTTATAGTACATCTTTGGAGAGCAATGACATATTTAATATAATTATTATTAGAAAAAAATGCACTCTAAAATAATTCTATTATAGACTTTAAATTCCTTGTAGACTTTAGAAACAGAAAAAAATCATAAAGTAGGGTAAACACTAAAGACTTTGTGGAAGACATGGATTTGAGCTCTATTCGTTTATGCTGAGTTACACTAAAGCTAACAATGACCAAAAGTCTCAATGGCTTACCACACATTTATTTCTCACTCTCATACATGATACCTGACAGCTGGCTTCAGCTCTGTTCCATGTCTTCTTTATTCAAGGACCCAAGCTAAAGGAGCAGCCTCATTTAATCTGCTGGCACAGAGAAGTAATAGAAATAATGAAACCACCAAATGACTCTTCAAGCTTCTGCTTGGTCATAGAATACGTTACTTTTACCCACATTCCAATGAAAGCAAGTCACATGGCCAAGCCTGACATCAGTGGCTAGCAAATACTCTTTTCCTGCTGGGAGGAGCACAGCAAATTTCTTAGTAACCAGTGAAGATATGTAATCCTCTTAGAGGGAAGTTGGCAAATAATACAATAATAATACATTACTGTAATATAATGATATAATAATACAATCTACCAAGAGCTGTACCATAAGGTATGTATAGAATGTGGCTTGGCAGAAAGAAGAAAGGAGGATCACTTGGGGGATACAAACAGAAGAAATATCTGGACCAAAGCATCAATCTATACTGATTTCATTTGAAACTCCCAAAGGGCCCTCCAAAAATTATGTTATAATTTACATTCCCACCAACAGTGTATGAAAGAATCTTTCCTACCTTATCTATTATCAACTCCTCAATGTCCCAGTTTTTAAGGTAGTGAAAAATGGCAATTCATGTTCTGATTTTCATTTCTCTGATTATTAAGGGTGAGCATTTTTTCATATATTTTATGGCTATTTTTCATATTTACATGCTTTAAAAAAGTAACTGTTTAGTATAGACAGAGAACTTATACAGCCTGTTAAGATTCCTTATGGTTCACTCAGAGTCAGATTTAGGCCTTGGCTAGTGGGGTCAAGGCCATACACTAAGTTAAGTAAAATTGTTCTAAAGTTAAGGATTGTTGTTTGTGTGGTATGTGTCAGAATGTACTCTGCTTCTTTATTTAAAATATTTTAAAATAGCACCCACACACACACTCAATTTACTTACCAGATATGGCATGAAATTGTGTGAGAGGAAAGATAACTGATTTTAAAATGCTGAATCCTGGCCATAAACATAGTATAGCTGATCCTTGAGGTGAGGACGGATTCTTGCATCTTTGGAGTTACTGGAATGCCATTCTCCTACAATTAAAAAAAAAAAAAAAGGAGAAACCATTCTGCAGCGTCCTACTTAACTTTCCTTCATTTTGTTCTCTCTGCCCAAGATTTCCAAAATTATGTCCCATGGAACATGAATCCTATGAGACACTGTTACCAGGGCAGAAAGAATAAGGCCTCAGGGAGGGGGCGCTGAAGGGATGGAGGAAGTATTGGGAGACACAGAGAGAAGGAGGTGAGGTCATTCTTAAAAAAAGGTGCAGCTACTAGACCAGCCAGAACTACATAGATTCTGGTGTCCAAGAACAGATCCAGGACGCTGTCTTGCCCTTGAAGATGAACTTCAGCTAATTGTAATGGATTATAACACTATTAGCATTGGGAGCAGGGAAAATCTCCACCCCCTGTGTTGCCATGACTGTTTTTTACAAAGGCCAAATAAGGACAAGGGAATCCCGCCTCCAAATGGGAAGAAGTCAGTGAGGACCAGCCTGGGAACACCTATAATAGCACCCCTCAATCTTGATTATTTCATCCCCTCCTTCTAATAAAATCCTAAACCTCTTTGCTCTTCAGGGCAGTTGCTCTTCTCCTGGCCTGCCCACTCCCACTATTTTAGGGATGTACTATCTTCTTTTCTTTTAATAAATCCACTGCTTACTTGGCTTATTCAGTGCTTCTTTGCATTCTTTCCTGTGACAATACCAATAACCCATTTTTTGGCTACACCTTGAGGCTCAACTCTACCAAAACAGATTATTTTTCAAAGTCTGTAACACTCATGTATTCATCACACATCTTTCTTCCCTACTAGATGGAAAGTCTGTGATGGTTTTGTGCCTGTCCTATTTACTGTGAATCATCAGTGCCAAGTACGGTGCCTGGTCCAAATTTCTGTGGAGGAAGATAATGGATGAATGAATGAACACAAAAGTTTCAAGGGAAACATAGAGTCAACAAAAGTAAACTACAAATAAATTTTCATAGCTTGTTTCATCACTTAATACATCAAAAGAGTACTGAAAGGCTTCAATCAGATATACAACTTGCTTAAAAATAAGAGCATTAACTAGTTTGGATGAAACTGGCATTACAGAAGTTTTAAACTTTCATTTCTATCTTAACACACAACAAGGAGTAGCTAAACCAACTCTGAGGTCACATCTATTCCACAATAACCAAGTACAAGTCAGATTCCAATTGAGCCTAAAGTTTTACTAACTAAAAAGTGAAATTAACTGAATAGTAAGCAAATATTGCATTTTGTTGCATAATAAAGATATGATATTGAAGGATCATATTCAATTCCTATAACAAATATATATTATGTCAGAGGTCCCCCAAGACCACCCTCAGGTTCTATGATTCACTAGGAAGACTCACAGGACTTAGCACAGAGTCATACTCATGGCTATGATTTATTTCGGTGAGGGGATATGAAACAAAATCAGCAAAGGGAAAAGGTGCATGAGGCAAAGTCCAGAGGAAACCAGGCATAAGCTGCCAAGGGTCTTCTCTCAGTGGAGTCACACAGGACATGCCTAATTCCCCAGCAATTATTTGGGATAAAACACATGGAATGTTATCTGCCAGGGAAGCTCATTAGAGACTCAGTGTCCAAGGTTTAAATTGGAGGTTGATCACATAGGCATTCACTGCTCTAGCACACACTAAAATGGCAGATTCCCAGAATAAAGCCAGTGTTTATCATAAACCATATTGTTTGCACAGTTTAGTCACAGTGACTAAGCTGATGGGAACCGTCCAAAATCCAAATTCCCAGATGCCAGCCAAGGGTCAACCTGGTAAGCAGGCTTTTCAAAAGATACTGTCATGTTAACTCTTTTTGGAACAATACTGAAACTCCCATAAATATCTTGGACCCTCTGCCTTCACATACTAGATCATATATATTTGATTTGAGACTTGCACATTTGGAGAATGGTTGTAGTTGGTGATAAATAGAGAAGCGTTTGTACAAAAATCCTCATGACAAAATTGGTTAGCATTAAAATACTGATAAATTTTACACAAAGTTATGGAAACAAATTTATGTGGCATCAAGGAAGATGAATATTATCATGACATTAATAGGTAGCTCTGAAATATGTACCAATTTAAATTCAATAATGTAAAATATTTTGTTTGAAGTGATATATTTTTATGCTAGATGTCTGAGGAAACATTTAAGAAAATAAATATTTATGTTATGAATATAAATGTATGAACACTGTTAGCATAGAAAAAAAGCAAAATCTAATTCTTAGATTATAAAACCTAAATTGTTGAACATATAGGTCAGCTTAAATGCGTTTACTTACACTGGTATGACTAACATTTTTGTACATATTTGGCACATGATTTTGACATACCATCTACACATTTATAACTACTCTTCCTCCTTACACCTCCTTTTACAATATCTATTTATTTGTATCACAGAATCAGAATTTATAACTCATAAAAGCCTGGGCAACATTTGCCTTTGTACCATCTATCAAAAATAAAGAATAACTAAATTAATAATATTAGCAAGATTAAAGGAGGCCATTTACCTATCTAACAGAATATATTGTCTTATTAATTTTTCAGCATTTCTTAAGCAAATACTATATGTCAGGAACTGTGTTAGGGACTAAAGAAAAATACTGAAGAAAACATAGATTCTTCCCTAAAAGGACTAACCTCCAATGGGGGAGACAGGCTCATAAGCCAATGATTTAGTAAGTGTGATACTGCTTCAAGAGAGGTGTGTTCTAGGTGTTATGTAAACTCAGAGAGAAGAGAGAGAGACATAATCCAGCAAAGGAAGGCTTGGTAAAGAGGATGAGAGTTGAGCCTTGAGAGATGAGAAGCTTGGGTAGCAGACAGAGGAGCGAACGGCGTGTGGAATGAATACACAGGGAAGTTTCTCACAGGTAACCTCCCAGCTTCCTGAGGGCAGAGCTGGATGTCCCTGCAGGCGCACACCTGCCCCCTCCCTATCGCGTTCTCTGCTGTCCCAGCTACCATGGGTCAAGGAATGTTGCGATACAGCTATTTTATATCTTTATCTGCCTGGCCCCCACGGATCAGAATCCAGTTTTAATTAGATTTCTTGGCTTGGATTTTTCTACACCATGTGGATATTTTTAACTAAGGCTCAGCTTGCCACTGCCACAGATGGGGCTTTGATTTCTTGTGGTTAAACTTCTTTTGCTATTGTTCTACTCAGATTCCTGGTCAGAGACTTGCTTCCATGAGTCAGATGGTAGTTTTTTCTATTATTCATAGACTAGTTACTCTGCTATGCATGGGTCCCAGTAAGTAGAAAGAATGCCATTTAATCAGCATTGGCATACTAATTATTAATTATTGTTATTATTCTTCAGACAAAAACTCTATTAAATATTTTATTAGCATGTTTCTGGCTAATATGTGAATTTTAAAGTTATAAATCTACAGCTCTTTTTAAAATTCATAAATCAGCCATTTTATTAATTTAGATGCACTATTCCCCATTAATTAGTTCCCATTAATTAGTGGAATTTGCCATGCACTTTTGTTCTGCCTACTCAGAGAGGCTGTTGTTGTTGTGGGCCTGGTGCTACCCAATAGTAGAGATACAATAATAATAATAAATATCATTTATCAAGTACTTACTAAAGATTAGGCATCGAACTAAGCACTTTACATGTATTATTTCACTCAAACTTCATAACAATTCTATATCTTGGGTTTTTTGTTTTACAGAGGCTTAACAGTTTAGTAACTTGCCTAAGGGTCCTGGAAGGTAAATTTCAGAGCTAGAATTCCAATGTAGATTTGTTTGACTGCTCAACCCAAGAGATTAGACATTGTGTTTTATGGCCCTTCAATATGAATGAAAAGAATTAGAAAAAAAATTCCATAAGTAAATCAGTCCTTCCAAACTGTGATAACATTATCTGCGTTCACACACTTAGCAAGTATAGATGTTCAGTAAATATTGGATAGATAAATGAATTTTTAAAAACTTGTTCTCTTTAAAGATAAATACTGTATAGCATCATTGATCAGAGGAATCTTTTTATAAAGGACAAACTTATAGAAACAGAGAGTAGAATGGTGATTATCAGGGGCTTCTTGGGGGGAAGGGGTCAGAGGGACAGGGAGAGGCTGGTAAAAGAGTACAAATTTTCAGCTATAAGATGAATAAGGTGTGAGGATCTAATGCATAACATGGTGACCATAGTTAATAACACTATATTAAATAATTGAAATTTGCTGAGAGTAGAACTTAAGAGTTCTCCCTCCCAAAATGGTTATATGTGAAGTGAAAGTGATACATGTGTTAATTAACTCAATGGGGGGAATCCTTTATATATACAAAAAAAAAATATATATATATATATATATATATATATATATATATATATATATATATAGAGAGAGAGAGAGAGAGAGAGAGAGAGAGAGAGAGAGAGAGAGCCAAAAAAGGTATACATGGGCTGGCTGAGTGGCTCAGTTGGTTAAGAGCTCACTCAAAGGTTTAAGCTCTGAGCAACAGCGGTTCGAGTCCAGCCCGAGCTGAGCTGCCGCTGAGCTGCCAACAGGTGGCAGGATGGCTCAGCTAAAAAAAAATAATAATGAAAAATAAATAAATAATTTTTTAAAAGGTATACACAATTTAAGAAATAAAACAACTGTATTAATTGTAATACTCAACATATACCAATAACAAAAGACGAATACAAGTCACATTTAACTTCTGCAATTACAAGAGATGCTTAAAGTGGTTACCATCAGTGTCTAGACACTTTTGATTATGGAGAACTACTGCTTGAGCGCAGATAACATCTCTTAAAATGTGTATCCAGGGACGGCCGAGTGGCGCAATGGTTGGGAACTGGCTTGGGATACCAGAGGGCCCCGGTTCGGATCCCACATGTGAGGGCCAGTGACGCTGCCCTCCACAGCTGAGATGCTGAGCAGCGGCTAGGCCTGGAGCTGGGCTGCCGTGAGTCGCCGGTGATGGTGTAGGCTGCGGCCGCTGTGGCGGTGGGTTGCCATGGGCTACCATGTGTAGCCAGCAGCCAGCATGAGTGGCCAGCAGCCACAGTGAGCGGCGGTCCAGAAGCCTGCGACTGATCTGCCTCGCCCGGGAAGAGCGCGGTGATGTTGCCAACTTGGGCCAGTGGGGCAGCGTCCTCCACGGCTAGACTGAGGAACAGAACGACAGCAGCTTGTCTGTCCCTTCCCCCAATTCCCCAGCACTGTTCCCTTACCCCCCAATGCCCCAATAAAAATCTTTAAAAAAAAATGTGTATCCAGTTTCTTGGCACCCCAGTATATACGCTAATGGTAACGACTTTGAGCACCTCTTGTAATTGCAGAAGTCAAACGTGACTTGTATTTGTCTTTTGTTATTGGTATATATTAAGTATTACAATTAATACAGTTGTTTTCTTTCTTAAAATGTGTATACCTTTTTTTGGCACCGTGTACAAGTGTGTCTGTGTGTGTGTGTGTGTGTATTCACATTGTATAATTTAAATACATTCAATTTTATTTGTCAATTCTACCTCAATAAATCTGAAAAACAAATTGTTCTCTCTTACAGTTTTGTTCAGATTATTAATTTATTCATACTTTTTATAATGCATAGTCACATTGAGTAGAGAAATGAGAACAGGGCTCAAAATTCCAGTCTGCTGATTGGCTTCATTTTCATTTCAGGGGGTCGGAAAAGTGAAGGCAAAAGGATAAGTAGCTGGGAATTATTTGCATCGATTTTGCTGCATTCATGCCACTAGATCATTTAGTCTAACTCCCCAGAAACAGGCTCCATCTTGTTATTTTAAAGAGGTGAAACAGGAAATCAGAGATGAGAGTATTCCCACTGGTGTTCCTGCCTGGCTCTTTAAGCTGAACTAAGATCCGTGTGTGCAGAACAGTCCCCAGTGTCTTCCTTATGAAAAGAATGATATGTATCTTTATTTAAAAAGTCATCCCTGTGGCCTTCCTCTATAGCAAGAGCGAATTTCCTGGATATTCATTTCAAAACCTGTGATCAATTTGGCTTGAATCTTCTTCACACAAATATGCCCAAATACATTGTATTTCCTGCCCTGAAACAAGAATATTGCTTTTACAGAACTGTTTCTCTCATGAAATCGACATTTTTTTCCCTGATGATGAATAGCTTCAGGCACCAGGAACAATAAAGAGTAAGGTAGTTCCTGACACTCAGCAGGCAAGCAGCTGTTTCAATGAAGCAAGATGGGAGAGAAACTAGAGGCGAGCCTTGATTCAGGGCTCACCTACAACTATGAGCCACTATGCCCGGTGAGAAGAATCAGAAGGCAGAAATGGCACCCTCAGCCAACTCTATCATTACTGAGTAAAGTAAGAAATTGTGAGTGGTGTGCATTTTAACAGGAAAGAGTGACAGTTGAAAGAGAAGACCATGGAAGAATATTTCCTTCAAGTCAATAGTCTTTTTAGAGAGGGTTTGGAGTAAGCAGTTAAAATAAAAAATAACTGATGGTCTTATTTTCTTAAGATGGTTCATTATAAAAACAGTTAATAGAAACTAATGGCCATCCATGTTATAGATGAGCACAGGAAGTATACCTAAAAACCATGCTTATGCTCATTTGTTATTAAACAGTAGCAGTTGCATAGATCATTGCCAAACCATCACAGGTTTAAGGTGAAATTTCAGGTGGCAAGAATGCAAACATTAATCCAAAGAACCACATTAAATCTTCCCACCTCCTCAGTCTTCCTCACTGCAAGCCATCTTACACAGACAGAAGTGTCTCCCTCAACTTCACACATGGCCATTCTCCTCAGATCACTTTGTAGCTCACCCATGAGCTCACCATAGTATGGTGGTTAAGAAGGGCTAGGGCCAGACTGCCTGGGTTGAATCCTACCTCAGCTTTCTGACATTAGCAATTGACATTAGCCTCTGTAGGGAACGATAACTGCATTAGGGTCGTTATAAAAACTAAATAAGCTTCTTATACTCAGAGTATTTAGAATAATGCCTGGCACCCAGTAACTGTAGTTGCTATTGTTTCTGGAATGTTGTTCAAATCAGATATAAACTCTAAGCCATGGATGTTAGTCTTAACCTTCCCCTTGATCTTCTAGTATGCTCTAGTTTAGTAGGTTTCAAAGCAGAAGTCCAGAGAGAGGGTACACATGAGAATCACCTAGAATGCTTTTGCCAAACACTCATATGGTGTTCTTATGTCAGATTATATGAATCCAAATCTCAAGAAAGAAAAAATGAATTTCGGGAGGCAATTGCTGGACACAGTTGTCTCGAAAAATCTCCTCTGGTTAACAATCTATGTGATTTGTGTTCAACTGGTGACCCTAAGACATTGAACAAATAATCTTTTCATAGAGAACAGTTTATTTTAAGAAACCAGGCGCAAACCTCATTTGAAATGTTATTAAGTATCACCACTTTGTCTCTGAAATCATCCAAAAATGTAACTCATTTCCACCAACTATTTTGTTTACTCCAGTTCCCAGACATTTCTGTTCTATTAAAGCTCACTGAGTATGCACTATGAACTTTATACACTATAAATTTTTCCTGTGGCAGTAAGGATTGGCAAATTCAAAAGACTACAGGAGCTTAGGCTAGTTATGTGAGTGGGTGAAACATATCACCCAGGTGTGAAATAATCAATGGCACATGACCTCAGCTTCAGTATCAGAGCTGCAACAAGGATGGGCAGAGATGATGGCACAATGGAGAGAGCATGAAATATCTATAGGACACTATACAGCTCCAACAATAGTGAAATAGCAGGAAAGCAGGCCCAATATTGCCAAAAATTCCATTTTTTCAAGAGGAACTAGAAATCTGGAATATTGCATGAATTTTGCATTTGAAAAAGTTATTAACAACTAAAGCAAATTTAAAATCCTATATGGACAAATAATGTAGATTCAACAGCACCTATCCGCTGTCAAAAATCAGCTTTCGGGCGAGTAATTATAATCTCTGCTTTACCTGATTTTGCGTTTCCTAGAAGAATGTGAGATGTTGAAGGCTTTTCAGACACCTTCTTCACAGCACTCCTCACACTGCACATTGTTGTTTAACATCTGTCTTGCCGCTGCTAAACTATAAGCTCCATGAGGGTAAAACCAACTTCCACCTTGTCCAACAGGCACAAGAAAGGTACTTGATAAATATTGACTGTGATTAGAGGCAGCGGCCTCATCTTTAGCTTCCTTTGTTACCTCAGAAGTATCTAACACAGTGTTCTACATTTAGTGAGCACTATACACATAGAGATGGCTGATTGTTCCATCTAGTAATGTCTAGACCATGAGTTGGCAAACTTTTGAGAGGAAGAGCCGCCAGGGGTCAGCAAACTGCAGCTCGGGAGCCGCAGGCTCTAAAGTAAAATTGAAAATGAAAATAAAACTATCATAGTTTCATTTATAAAACTTTTAAAGGATATTATTCACATAATGATGATTATGTAAAAATATATTTATGGCTCTCAAACACTTTTTAAATTGTTGTGAGGGACAGGATTGGCTCTTCCAGAGGTCGGCAAACTATTGAGAGGGAACGTACCCAAAGAGCTGCATGTGGCTCGCGAGCCACAGTTTGCCGACCCTTGGTCTAGATTCAATGTACATGGGACAGTAACCAACCCTGTCCACTGGAGATTAAAAAAGAAAATTTCAACTGTAAAAACCAACTGGAAACTAGGGGCATTTCAGCAAATCCCTGGGAAATTCAAGTCAAAATTAATCCACTTTGGGGTTGACTTGCCTTGGTCATACGAGGACATCTTGGGCAATCCTACCTCAGCAAACAGAGATTTGCTATTTTCCATATGACAGTCCTCCCTTCATCTGGAAATCAGATGTGCTTGATACGCTGTCACCAAGAGTACAAGGTACCACAGGGTTTAGACTGGTCCTTTCCTAAGAGACAATATACGTAAATGAAGAGGAAGAGAACAAAATAATGAGTTCTTCAAAATGTGCACTGTATCGTGAGAATTTTTTGCACTTTGGCTGCTTTGCAACATTCTATTAAGCATGAAGGGAATCTCTCAGTGCATCAAATGAAAGCTGGAAAGTTGTACCAGAATGTTGGTTATCTTGGGTATCACAGAAGGAGTCAGGTCATCCTGGCCCCAGGGAAGCAGTACCCAGGTTGTGCAAACAAAGCTAAGACTGGGATAAAGGGAGAAAGAATGAGGCGAAGTCTGGCTTTTTTGAAAGACTTCAAGGAACGAAAACTCACAATGAGAGAACTGACAAAGCAGTTTAGTTTATATGTGACTACTAAATAATATTGAAAACCCCTTTTGACTAATGTCCCCCTTATAGTGATAATTTACAGAAATAACTAATATTTAATTTAGGACCTGACAAGAAAAGAAAAGAGGTCTCTTCTGGTTTTAGCCAGTAAGTTTCCTAAAAGTTTTGTTTTTCATCTGGTCCTAGAGACCTAAGATGATGATGATGCTGACAACTAACATTTATTTAGAGCTTATTATGTCATTTAATTCTCACCTCTTTCAGATGGTTTTTTTTTTTTCCAGAGACTCTGGAGAAGAATCAGCTTCTGCGCTCAATCAGGTTGTGGGTAGAATTCAGCTCCTTGCAGTCATGAGACTGAGGACCTTGTTTCTTTACTGAAAGTCAGAGGGGAGCCACTTTCAACTTCCAAAGGCTGCCCACGTTCCTTCTTATGGGGCCCCTTCCATTTCCTGTCAGCAAGTCAAACCCTTCCTGGACTTCCAATCTCTCTGACTTCCTCCTCTTTTCAAGGGCCTGTGTGATTAGAACAGGCTCACCTGAACCATCTCCCTGCTTAGAGGTCAAACAATTTAGAACTATATAGTATCTTTTTACAGCAGCACTTAGATTAGTGTTTGATTGACTAGCCAGGGGACAGGAATCTTTGGGGAAGGAGAGGAGTAGAGAGGAGGCATTTTAGAATCCATCTACCATAGGACTGTCTGTTAATTTCCTGGAGCTAAGCTTAGCAGCAAGATGGTGCCCTGTAGAATCTGGCCACAGGCTTTTACTAGAATGAGCCTTCAGATTCTTTACCAGAGAGACTTAGTGTGGCAAGGTCAGCAACTGCCTCACCGCACACCTCCAGCCCCTTGTGGTATTTCCTTACCTCCAAGCTATACTCATGGCCTAAAAATGGGACTCTGTGAAACTAGTGGATGGGTTCTGCCTGAGAGTGAAAGAAGTGATCTAGAGAGTGGGCAGCAAGTGTAACCACACGTGAACTTCATTTCTTTAGCATGCATTCTGCTTTAACCCAAGCTGGCTTTGTTTATTCTCATAGAACTATAACTCACTTGCATTCTTTCCCCAGATCCTCCTGCCTGTGAATATACTGCATGTTGGCTCCTGTTATCATTAAGACCTTAGGACATTAGGTTCTGGTCAACACCAAATTCACTTAACAATAAAGCTTCAGGTCTATCAGCCATGACCCGGATATAATAACTCAACCTCAAACTAGAATAAGGTTTTAGTCAAACAAAGATAACACCTTGGCCTCAGTTATGTTTCAGCCCCAGACTCATGAAAGCAGAACAGTCCCACGAACCACATCCCCTGGGAACCTGACAGAACACTGCCATGACTGACACCAGGGCCTGAAGTCATGATCAACTGCTCCCTGCTTTAGCCCCAACCAATCAGTAAAGCCCATGACCCCCAACTCCCATAGTAACCACAATTAATCATTTTCTCCTTGTATAACCTAGCTACTAGAAGCCATCAGGGAGCCAGGTTTTTGAGAGTACTAACCCACCTGTGTCTCCAGACTTGGTGCCAACTCCTTAAATAAACCTTCACTTTCTTTGCTACAGTCTCCTGCTTGTATCTTATTTGGCTTGGATGCACAAAGTCTGCAGTAACACAAGGAGCAGCAGCAGTTGGGTCCATCCCAGCTCCCCATCACCACCTTTATATTATTCTGTATCCCTTGGACCACTTTGTTCTCCTTTAGTGCAAATTGGTCCCTCTGATCAGAGTTTCTGCCTTCCCTTCCCATCTTCTCAGTATTCCCCAATATTTTTTGCCCAATAAGCACCCAACTTTTCGATTACTGGATAACTGTATAAAAATATATGGAAAGAAAGAAATCTTCCTTCTATGGATCCTCCCACATTCTTTCTTCTTCTTTTAGACTCTGTGCACGTGAATCATGACAGTGGATCTATGGGTGGTTGAGCAGCAAAGATTAATTTATACATCAAAGGAAACCAGGACTCCAGGTACCCTGGGCTTCTTAAAACTTGTAGTTAGAGCAGAGAAACCTAAAACAAGAAGCAGGCCTGGGTCCTGCAGAAAGAACAGGGAAATAAGTGAAAGAGGGCCTGAGAAAGATGGTACTGGGAGTGGGGAGTAGGGGAAAGCGAAGCAGTGATTTCCTTCCTTCCCCGTTATTGCTTTTTCCATCCATACAGGGCCAGCCCTGCACTGAGAAATGGGGACCGGGAAGGCAGGCAGGAGTTGTGTTTTCAGGCAACACTAGAGCAACAGCTGGCATTCCCGCAAGGAAGTGGGCAGTGTTAGCACATCCTTTGCCCTTAGGTTCTTGTGAATTTCATATCTAAAAGCCTCACCCATGTATGCACCCCTATGTTTATTGTAGCACTGTTCACAACAGCCAAGATATGGAAACAACCAAAATTTCCATTGATAGATGATTGGATAAAGAAACTATGGTACATTTATACAATGGACCATTACTCAACCATAAAGAAGAATGAAATATTACCATTTGCAATGGCATGGATGGACCTAGAGAACATTATGCTAAGGGTTGCTGGATGGGAGGAGGGTGAGGATGGGGGAGAAGGTAAAGGGGTTGGAAAATACAAATTAGTAGTAACTATATAGCCATCAAGATATGAAATATAGTTTGGGGAATATAATCAACAATGTTGTAAATATTTTGTAGGGTGTCAGGTGGGCACATGTCTTCTTAGGGAGACCACTTCATGGACGGTATAGATGCCTGACTACTGCACTGTACACCTGAAGCTAAAGCTGAATAATATTGAATGTCAACTATAATTTAATATATATATAGTCACAGGATGTGGAGTAAAGCATAGAGAATAGAGTCAGTGGAATTGTAACAGCTATATTTGATGTCAAAGGGGTAGTAGATTGCAGGGGTTATCACTTTGTGAGCAGTATAAATGTCTTACTATTACATCGTTTTGTACGCCTGGAACTAATAAAATAAATAAATAAATAAATAAATAAATAAATTCCTCACCCAGGTCAAAGATGGCTAAATCATGCTGACCTCATTCAATACCAAATTAATTCCATGTTCAAAGTAGTATCTGATAATAGGCTCTGCGGTGTGATGAACAAGCATTTTTTTGAGGACCTATATGTCACTTTTATTTTTAATAGGTACATCATTTATTCAGTAGTGACTTAAATGTTTTAACCACAAATATGAAAGGAATGAAAAGAGTGAAAGCTTTAGCTGTACAGGCCACATACTGAGAGGGCAAACAACCCTATGAGACACCCAGGAAAGTTCTCTATATGTCAGACTTTCTAAGATTTAGTCCCTGTCCAGTAAGTCTGAGGCAGTAATGGTGCAGTTCCAGGATTCTCCTATCATCCCTCAATTTCTAAAGGACCAAAAAGATGTCACAGATTTGAACTCCCTGAAGAACCTTACCACATTCTAAAATTCTATACCAGGTTTCACTTCCCCAAAAGACTTCACTCTTTTAGCGGTAGAAAGTTCATTTGTTCTCCCTCCCTAACTGACACACAAGAAACCGAAGGAAAAATACATATTCAACACCAGGCTCCGAAAGTGGAAAGCAATTTGATTTATTGGTTATACAACAGATAATGATGGGAAGTGATCCTACTGCTCCTTGGTTCCTCTTCACTAAGGTGAATTAATTACAACTGCGGACTAATTTCCTATTGGTTTGTTAACATCTAAGGCTATCTACTAAAAGGTAAAGATTACTTTTATTTGTGAGAAAGTGAAAAATGACCCCAGCCCATGATAGCTAGGCCTTAATGTTCCCAAGAAAACACAACCAACTTTCGCAGAATATAAACAAGTATTGGACAAGACTGCACTGTGAGATAGTGCAACAAGACAGAGATAACACTACCTGAAGCCAGACAGAGACAAGGATGCCCTGCAATCACATAAATATCTAAACACCCCTTTGTGCTGGCTCACGTGGGTGACTACTGCTGCATCTTGACCAATGAACAATGACCCCGCTTTAATCCCTTAACCTCCAGATAAAAATTCGAAAACTACGCTCTCACTCTTTGTCAGCAGGCAACCCAGAACCATACTCCCTCAAGCCCTACTTAACATTACCCAGCACGGCACTAATTCTACAAGTTCCCCCCACCCAAGTCTTTCTTACCAAAATGCCCAACAGTACTTCTATATGCCTCTTCGTGGTTGCAGTAAATTAAATGAACCTAGTTTTGTTATATAAACCTAAATAAGTCCCTGGTAATCTTTGGCTAGTGGACTTCGTCATATAGCTAACTCTCCGAACAGCAATAACTCAAAGTCCTACATCTGAAGTATTTACGACCCTAACCAGAAATTATTTTGACAAGAGTCTTCATAAAATTCCCCATTTCATACACCATTTAATAAAAGATTTTACACAGTATAGAAGACTGTATTTTCCAAAGATGGCCCAACAAATATCTCCTATCTTGTCTTCTACAATATTACCTTGCCATTCCCCCAACATGAAGTAAACTCCAGTCCCCCTCTCCTTGAACCTGGACTGGCCTTAGTTACTCTCCAGTAATAAAATGCAATGGAAGTAACACTATGTGACTCTTGAGTCTACATCTAAAAAACCCATGCACCTTCCACCCTGTGCTCTTGTAGCATTAGCTCTCTGGATGGTTGATCCCTTCCTAGACAATCCAGCAACCATGCTGCAAAAAGCCAAAGCCACATGGAGAGCTAATGGCTGGTCCTCCAGTTAATAGACTCAGCTAAAGCCCAGCCTTCAAGTCGCCTCAGACCAGGAGCCAAAACATGAGAGCACAGAAGCCTCTAAAGTAATTCTAATGCCAGAGTGAGGTGAAACCCCTGGAGTGGGGACTCAAACCCTGGGATAAGAAAGTACTTGGCTTCACATAGAAAAGAATTCAAACATGAGCCAATATGGAGTTTAAAGTGAAAGTAAGTTCAGTTAGTAGAGAGTAGGTAAGAAAAGAAAGGTTTCCCCACAGACAGAGTGGCAGTCTCTAAACACTAGTGGAAGAGAAACCCCCTCCATCCACCAGGCTAGGGTCTACATGTGTTTCTTGTTTCCATGGAAAACTTCTTGGTATGGGGAACTTCTGCAAGGTACAAAAAGAATAGGGGCAGGCTAACCTTTAACGTTTGTAAGGTACAGCCTGTGGCTAGTGTGCAAAAGTTTAATTACAGGAATAGCCATAATGGAATCTCCCTGCTCAATAGGCTTCCGATGTTCTGTTCTGTGTGACTGATTAGCATCTGCCCGAGCTCCGTGTCTGGCAGCACGCAGGCAGCAGGCTTGGAGCCCAACCTCCTAGTTCCCTCGTCTGTAAAAATAGTCCTCATGCCCCTTCCCTGTATTCATTCCAGTCCTCAGCCATTCGAGTCCCTGGCTGAGACCCCAGACATCATGGAGCAGAGAAAAACCGTTCCCTCTGCTCCCTACACAAATTCTTGACCTATAGAATCTATGTGAATTTAAAAAAAAAAAAAAAAAAAAAGGAAGGTTGTCGTTTTATGCCACTAAAACTTGTATCATTTACTGGTTTGGGAATTGGACAGAGGACAGAAGTCTGACAAACCTTAAGGAAACTACCCATAAGAGCTTAGAGCAGCGATTCTCAACCTTCCTAACGCCGCGACCCCTTAATACAGTTCATGTGGTGACCCTTAACCATAAAATTATTTTCGTTGCTACTCTATAACTGTAATGTTGCTACTGTTATGAATCGTAATGTAAATATCTTTTTTTGTTTTCCAATGGTCTTAGGCGACTCCTGTGAAAGGGTTGTTCGACCCCCAAAGGGGTCGCGCGACCCACAGGTTGAGAACCGCTGGCTTAGAGGAAAATAAGGAAAATGTTTTGAAAGCTGGGAAAAAGAGGAATTTTGTTATGTAGAGATGGAAAGTTTTATAAAACTATCACTTATAGTAATGTGGAAATCATCTAATGAATTGATGGATTTAAGAATTCCTGGAAAGACATCAAAAATGTCAACTGGTTTCTCGTAGCTGTATATAATAAGACAGAAACAGGTGCTAAAAAGGGAATTATTCCATTTTCAAGAATTCAGAGGTGCTATAGAGGTGGGACTTGCTAGATTCAACAATAAAACTGATTCTCAATCCCAGTCTCTCTAGAAAGCAAAGATTCTCAAATTAGGAAATGGCTTCAGTGCAAGATCAAATCCAGGTTGGGCTATAAGAGTCTTATTTAGCCTCAGAAGGTAATGCCTCAGGGAATGAATGAGCCACATTAAATAAGACCTTGTAAGGAATTTAAGGAGGTGCATGAAAAATTCTTCCTGTTAAACAATAGCATTCTCAAGATACAGAAAGGCCTAACTTAAAGAGATTTGTGGTTGCAGCTTTTGTCTAATGAGTGAACTCCCATAAAGTCATAGAATCCGCAAAATATTTAAGAAGTGTGTATGAGCGCACTATCAGCTGGAACTGGACAGTGAAAATGAAGAGAGATTTTTGAACCCTCAAACTTCTGTGGGACAGAATCAACCTGAGAAAACTACTCAGCTACAAACACAGCCTAATTTTTATAGGAAAAAAAAATGGATAATTCAAAGGGCAAAAATGAGACCAAGGTGGAACCGTAGAAGCAGTACTAAACCCAAATCAAGTAACTGGGGACGTGTGACTGGCTGGACTTCAGATTGCTATAGACTGGTGAGTGCTATGTACCTCTCATCACTTCCTGCCCCCTTTCCAGCTCTTTGAACGGGGATGTCTGCTGCAGTTAGCCACTGACAGCCATGTATCCTGGGTGCCAGGGAGGGGAAGGTGGCAGATAATTTGTGTCTTTAGGTCACGCATCTTCAGAAGGGGGAGAGTTGCATTCAAAGAGGAACAACAGCCAAGGACCCACACCTGCACCTGAACTGGTTTATATAATAAGAGCTTAGACTTTGAGCTAATGCTGCAATGGGAAAAAACACTGGGGTTTGGGAAAGGGTGAGTAAGTTTTGCATATGGGAGGGGTGGGCATTGCTGTGACCACAGGACAGACTGCAGCAGATGGCATAGTCTGAGATGGTCACCACAATATTTGCCATCCTACATGCTTTTCTGTGTTGTGATCTTGTCACTCTTGCATCAAGAGGTAGAGTCTAAGCTCCCTCTCATTAAATCTTGCTGGGCCTTGCCAGCTTGCTTGCAACCAACAGAGTGAGGCAGGCAGGAGTGACATCGCACCACTCCTGACGCGTGGTCAGAAAAGGCCGTATAGCTTCCTCGTGGTTCTCATGCAACACTCCCTGTCTGGACGTGCCCTCTCAAAATCCAGGCACCATGACGTGGCAAGCTTGAGTCAAAGAAAAGCCACATGTAAATGATGTGGTTAATAGTCCCAGCTGAACCCAGCCTGCAAATCACCCCAGCTCAGGTACCAGACTTAAGAGAAGCAACACCCAAATGATTCCAGCCCAAGCTGTCTGGGTCACCCTCTTGTTTAAAACTTCCGAGCTAACTCTCCAACAAGCCATCTCTGTTGCCCTGTCTGAATTCCTGACCCACCGAATCCCTGAGCAATATAAGATATCTACACAGAAATAGATAACCTAAGCAGTCTAGATACTGAGTTGTTCAATAAGTTGGCCACTCTCTCTCTCTCTCTCTACCTTTTCCTCCCCCACAGGTGGCTATTTAAGCTAAAATTTAAATTAAATTAAATAATATTTTATTTAAACAAGTTAAAACTTTATTCTTCAGTCACACTAGCCACATTTAGAGCGCTCAAAAGCTGCATATGGCTAGTGGCTGCCATATTAAACAGCAAAGATACAGAGCATCTTCAACACAGAAAGTTCCACTGGAGTGTACTGGTTTAGAAGATAAAGTTTTCTGTTATTGAAGAGGAGTTACACACTCAAATTTTAATTATGCTAGAGGCAGGTAAGTAAATGAATGAAACAGACTTGGTGTAAACAATGAAGACAGTATCATGGTAAACTGCAGATCGTATGCCCCATCTCATGACTGAAATTTTAAACATCTTATGGGACAAACAAAGCACATAAAGTAGCCACATGAGGCCAGCAATCTATTACTTGTTGACCTTCAGTTTATATGAGCAATGAGGTAAATATATTAGGAATCAGAACTGTCTCTGAAAATCCAGGAAGAATGATAATAATTAAATTTTAAAAAGCAACTTTATAGAATGTAGAGCTGATCTGTAGGGGTTTTATTTATTGTTCCCTGTACATTGTAGATTTACCATTAAATTTCTCCAACTTTGAAATGAATTTGTTAAATTGCAACTACCAAATAATTGCATCCAAGATCAATGTAAGAAAAAAAATTAGAAACTTCAACAAGATACATTATATAAAAGATTTAAAACTCTAAGACCAATAGATTGAGTTGAAAGGATCCTAGAGAACCTTAAATCCAACCCATTTATTTTATTCATGGAAAGAATGAAAGTCAGAGGAGTTAAGTGGTTTATCTAATATCAAACAGGTAGCTATTAGCAGAGCTAACAGGGGACTTCCATCTGCAAGCATCTGGGAAATAAGAGATTGCTCATCTGATAATTGAAGACTGAGTATTGAAGTAACAAGTACTTGCCCATCTCTATACCCTAATATAGCAAAATACATTGAACTGGATTTTGAATAGAAAGTATCTTTTTAATTAAGAAGAAGAAGAAGAAGGAAAAGAAGAAGATGAAGAGGAGGAGGAGGAGGAGGAGGAGGAGGAGGAAGAAAAAAAAGACTGGTTTCAGGGCCCTTGACAGGCCACTTATAAAATACCTTAGATCAGAGAGATTTCAGGACCCCTCAAATAACATTCAAAGCCAATCTTGAACAACAAAAAGGATCCTGAAAAATAAATCAAACAGAGCTACACCA
>NW_017732622.1:72243-79418 GCF_001890085.2 Hipposideros armiger | reverse complement strand
CCCCAATTCCCCAATAAAAATCTTTAAAAAAAAAAAAAAAGAAATAAAAGACACTCAAAATAGCCCTGAAGTCTGAAGTCATTCCTGTAATCTCCAGTATGTGTATTGTACTTTGTGACTCAAAGCCTGTACGTGCCTAGAAACACACGCATCTTCCTTATGCGTTCTAAAAGCAGTTACTGCATATAGCTCCCTCAAAAAATTTGACATTGGCTTCACTTTCATGGTAATGATTGATTCTCTTGTCACTATTTCCACCATGACACAATTTTGACAGCAGAGAAACTGTGGGCATAGAAAATACCTAAAAATTATAGGAAGCAATGTATGTTAACGTTTCAGTTGCAAGATATTTAATGTGCTCTTTTGCCCACATCAGCAAACTGGCACCAAAAAACATGGAGTTCCTTTGGCACAGGATTTTTCAAATGTTAAGGTGTTCTACATGCTAATTAAGGCTCTGTTAGGGGCCTGACCTTCTGGGATGAGATGCTTATTAAACCGCTTTGGTTTCAGTCTCTGACTGTGATAGAACTAGATAAAAATCTTACTTAAAGGCTAATAAGAAACCATTTTAGTTGAGAGCTTTGATGTTACCTGTGCAGTGTGGGTTGGAGAGTCTCACTCAATACATAATTAACAGGCTGGGTTTGTTTTTATCCGCATGCCCCCCTCTCCCTATGAACTACATTGAAACTTTTTTGTTTTCTCTAATATCATTTCTTCAGTAAGTTTAAAACAGACACAACTCATTCCATTATATCCAGTAATGTTCTTCTGACGTTTCTTTTTGTAATTACACAATTATACAGAGGCAAGTACAACTTGAAATTTTTAGGGCCTAAGCTGAGTGATCAAAAACTGATTTTAAAAAAAAATACTCTGACTCTGAAAAATATCAGGTTCGAGTGCCCAGATTTAATAAATAATATTGAAATTTGTCAAAGGCAACAAATAAGAAAAAATTTGCATATTGACAAGAATTGACTGTTACATTATGAAGTTGTAGACATGGTGGTTCTTCTATTAAGTTCTGAGGATCATCTACATCAGAACCACACAGATTTTATTTTTTCACATACAGATTCTTGGGTTCCACCCTATATTTATTGATTCTCTTTCCTGGAATCTGCATTTTAATAAGTTCTATTAAATTGACTTACTATACAATTTTCAAAAATCCATTTATAGAGGGACAATAGAGCACTATTCCTACCGCCTCAAGTAAATTTAATCTAACTTTGTAGTTTGGATTTGTGCTTTGGGTAGGAAATTTATTTTACTTTCATAATAGTCAGCCAGGAACTGGTCAATCAGATCACCACCCACAAAAAAATTCAATAAGTATTATTAATAAATGTAGCTCCATTAAGATCTTCAGCCATCAAATGCACTAACTTGTCCATTTCTTTCTTTAGCAACAAAAGCAAAGACAGAAAAAGAATAGAAATGACTTTAATCATATATTATCAAGACCAAGCTAACAGACCTCCTAAAAGAGTTTCTAAAGATAGCTTTAGAAGAATAGGCTCTACGACATAGAAGTTAATTAAGTGGGTTTGGGTTGATTGTGCAAATGTTTTGTCCTGAATGACTATGTAAGATAAAGGCGTATTTTGTAGAGAATGAGGACATCAGCAGTAGAACAGAGTGAAGAGGTGCGATGGTTTGGCCGGCTACCTTCCTTCTGGAATTCTGCGGAGCTCAATTAAAATTCTACTGCAGTTGTGAATGTCATGATTTATTAACATGCTTCCAGGAAACATTTGCTCTTGACAATCCTAATTTACTGAAAGGGAAGCCTGTGTATGAAAAAATGTTGTGTTTCACAAAGGGCTGATTTTGATTCTCTACAAATCATTATTACTATCTCCCCTGGTCTGGAGAAACATTTTTGCTATTAGTGCCAACAGGGGGAAGTGTTTCAAAATAAATATCTATAAAACAATTACAGTAAATGAATCATTGGGAACATTTACATGTATCAGCATAGTTGTCTTTTAGAAGATAGTTAACAAAATTAACTTTATGTTTATGCCCAGAAGTAATGAAACAAACAAGTTACATTAATGTTATAATGTAATTTTAATAGTCAGTAAGAACTTAGAAAATATCTGCCTCATCAACTTCAGCCCACAAAATAACAAGTCATTGCTTACGGTCATTAAAAGCACATAAGTACATCATGCAAAATTAGATTAATTTATTAACTGAGATTAAATCATGACCATTCATTTTGTTGATTTTTATCAATAAGTTAGGTATTGGAAGCCTTAGTCCTACTTAGTAAGATGCAGTTTTAATTGGAAAGGGACACGTGACTAAGGAGTAGCTGATCTAAATTGGCAATTCTTGATTTAACAGAACAGTGAATTATTGTGATTTATCACCTTCAGAAGGCTTAGAATAATCGGAAAGTCTTTATGTAGAAAAGTTGGCTTCTTACATTGACTCATTTTTTTTTTCCCCCTGGAGTGAATTCAGAGTGAAGAAAGAAAAGCAGATACTCTATCGTTATGCCATTGCCTGCCAAGTTTTCCCATTATTGAGAAAATTAGTCTTGTGAGGGTTCTGAAAGCCTGGCCTAATAGCAAGAGCCACAAACTCAAAATCAGCTAAAACTGGTGCCTCTGCCTGGGTCAGGCTGCCAATCAGACTGCTCTTCCCACCTGACAAAGCACAGTCGGGTTCCACTGGGTTGCCCACTGGTACCCAGCACAGTTCTAACAGCAGGCCTCATTTTCTGCTTTAAAATCTCACATGTGGTATGCTCCTTTGGACATTTGGGCCAGGGTCATTGTTCTTAATAATGTCAACCTCTCAGTCATGGAGGAATCAAACGTTAACATGGCAAAGAAAATGACCATATAGTGCAGAGCCCAGTCAGGTCACCAGGAATGAGCAGAGAGCACCTGCACCTTGGCAATTCCTCTTATGTCCATAGGACTTGATTTCCTCATCCGGAAACAAATTCTTATCATTGTCAAGAAAAAGACCTTTAAGGCATGTGCTGCTTGTTAGAGAACAATCCTACAGCAACGAAATTGTTCCATGTCTAAAATATAGACACACTCGAAGATGCTCAGAACTCAGTGACTCAACTGCTGCTGAGTCATTTCAGGATCTATACAGACACACGGCAAACAGGAAATTACTTAACTGATTTCTTTACCATAATACTATATTATTCCATTAACCATCCCTATACATTTGTGGGTAAGTCAAGGTTATGTTGCCACTCAATTATTGCAATTATTTTATAAAATGTAACATGAAGAGCACTATTCACAGCAGCCAAAAGATGGAAACAACCCAAATGTCCATTGATGGATGAATGGATAAACAAAATGTAGTGCCATATATCCATACCGTAGAATATTATTCAGCCATAAAAAGCAATGAAGCATGATGCATGCTACAACATGGGTGAACCTCAAAAACATTATGCTGAGTGAAAACGGCCAGCCATGAAAGGTCACACATTGTATGATTTTACTCAGATGAAATATCCTTAATAGGTAAATCCATGGAGATAGAAAGTGTATTAGTAGTTTCCAGGGGCTGGAGGAGGGGAAACAGGGAGTGACTGTGTAATGAGTACAGAGTCTTTTTTGCAGGTGAAGAAAAGATTTTGGAACTACATACAGATGACTCTTGCACAACATCGTGAATGAACTAAATGCCACTGAAGTACACACTTTAAAATGGTTAATTTTATGTGTTATAACTTATCTCAATTTAAAAATTAGCATAAAGTAAAAGTTACTCTATTAAAATTTGATTCAACTTTTAAAACATTTGAAATCTTTTTTAAAGCAATAAGAGAAAAATAATAAATTGTTATCTGATTTATTATGGATTCTAAGTGACCCAATGTTTTAAAAAATCATATGAATATATATATTTAATTAAATAAAATGACACTCAGCCTCTCTCTCTACTATGGCACAATTATTTGTGTTATGTCACTTCAGCAGTTTACAGATCACCCCATCCGAAGGAACTAGATCTCTGAACTACAAAGATAAGGTATGTAAGCCTTACCAGTTGAGCTCCAAATTGCTAAGACAACTCTATTTATATTTAAACAGAATATATTTGTGGCTCTGTTTCATGGGTAGTGTGGTAGGGGAGAGCTCAGTATTTATGTTATGTGGTTTATTGGTGGTGGGAGATTGTTCTGCAAATGAGGTTAAGACTATTCCCTTCTCTGATTCTTAAGAGAAAGGTAATACAAAAAAAAACCAAAAAAAAAACAAAAAATCATATTTTTAATTGACTGTGAGATTAATTCTAGCTACTAAAAACAGAGACATTAACTACTGATAAAATGGCTGAACTTTTGTTCCGTAACCTAGAATTTTAACAGGCACTAGTGTTAATAGAACAAACAGAGATTTAGACTTACAGTACCTATGCAGTCCTGAAATCTATTTACTCACAAATGCATGACCTGAGCAACTCTCTGTAAAATAACAATTAAAAGGTGTGGTAAGGGATAAATGAGATCTTTCCTATGAAAGGATTTTGAAAACCAAAAAGAATTACCTATACCAATGAAATTTGTGTTTATTTGTTTGGAATCAGAGTAAGTACATTTTATCAAATATTTGGGTTTATGGTAGACAGTAGGGTGGATTTAATACAAGGGAGGGAAACAATATGTTAAAAGAATGTAGACTTAAACATTTTAAAATTTGACACCTTTTTCTTCCATTATAAAGAGCACACCCTCACAATGTTATCAAAAACAGGATCACTTTCTGGAAGATTCAGAGCCTCTGTCTCCTGATGCCTGAGTTCAACTGTGGCCTATGAGAGGTCCTCCCCTCCAGGATACTCCTGCCTCCAAGCCAGTTACAGAACAATTCAGAAAGTATCTGTTCCTCAGTTTCTGAAACATTCAATTCCTAGGAGCCTCTTTGAAAGATGCCCAGGCAGACATTAAATAACCATGGTTTCCTTTTTAATGGTAGAAAAGAGGCTACGGTTATATACAGTTAGCAGCCCTTGTCAAACACTGTTAAGAAAGAACCCTTTCTCTTTTGAGGCCAAGAAGAAACAACAAGTAATGAATGCCCCCTAACTTCTAAGAAAGTAGGAAACAGGGCCGGCCGAGTGGCGCGATGGTTAAGAACTGGCTTGGGACACCAGAGGGCCCCAGAGGGCCCCGGTTCGGATCCCACATATGAGGGCCAGTGACACTGCCCTCCACAGCTAAGATGCTGAACAACAGCTCAACCTGGAGCTGGGCTGCTGTGAGTCACCGGCGATGGCGTAGGCTGCAGCCCCTGCTGCAGTGGGTTGCCATGGGCTACCGTGTGTAGCCAGCAGCCAGCGTGAGCGGCCAGCAGCCGCAGTGAGCGGCCGTCCAGAAGCCGGCGACTGATGTGCCTCGCCCGGGAAGAGCGCAATGATGGTGCCAACTTGTGCCAGTGAAGCAACGTCCTCCACAACTAGACTGAAGAACAAAAGGACAGCAACTTGTCTGTTCCCCTTCCCCCAATTCCCCAGCACTGTTCCTATCCCCCCAATTCCCCAATAAAAATCTAAAAAAAAAAAAAAAAAAGCTGATTTAAAAAAAAAAAAGAAAGTAGGAAACATGTACATACAGTCAACAGCTGCAGCCTCATAATCAGCAGCAAAGAGCAATGGTCAAGAGACTGACTTAATTTATTTTATGTGCTTTGACTTTCTGGACAGAAGACAAGCTGGTAAAAAATAAATAGGTCACCCCCGATGTTATTCTCTTATGTAACAGATTGTATATATAAATGTTTGCTTTTATTGTTTTAGAATTTAAGCTCTGAAAAAAAGTGTTTTGTTCATTTGTTTGTTTTTGGTTCCAGAATATAATCTCCTTTTTTTTTCTATGCACACATAGGCATATGCAATATACCTTGTTTCTATAGAGTAGCTTTTAGGAAACACAAATTATTTTGTACTTTCTTTTACAAATTATATATGGGAGATGTCTTCAGGGTGGAACTAAAGTAAGTAATTCTGTCAATCAATATCCTAATAATCATCAACCTAAACAGCTGCCATTGTTATACCAGGCCCTCTGTTCATACACTGCAGGCCTCACCCCATTTAATCCCTACATAATTCCTATCAAGTTGGGATTATTTTTATACCCATGTGTTGACCAAGATCGCTTTACCATCCCCCTGAGTTTAACTAAAATTTAGACAGCCTTCTTCCTGACTGTAGGTCCCTGACCTCCCTTTTCACAAAGCATTTATTTTAGAAAATGCTTTCTCTAGAAAATGCATAAATTCTTTCTCTCCCCTTTGAAATGTAAATCTTTTCTCAAGGATCTGGGAGGTATTCCTTTGACACTGAGAAAGATAGCACCCTTATCTTCCAGTTTTTGAGGGAGGGTCGGACACCAACTTCTACAAGTGCTGATTAGCAAACACCTATGGCCTCATCACCTTGACCAATCTCCCCCTTACCATCCTCCAGTACTTATCCACTAACTCACTCCATCATTTAAAAACTCTCCCCCGTTTTATCTCAGCCGAGTTGAGTTCAGTCTCTCTCCCCTATTGCAATAGCCTCAAAGAAAGTTTTCCTTGCCTGTTTAACTCTGTTTAGTACATTTTTTTCTTTGACAGTTCAGATGAAGAAACTGAGCTGTATAAGTGGTTTTTTTTAAACTTGCCCCATCTCACTCCCTTAGCTGTGGGGCTAGAATTCAATCCTTATTATAATAAGGGCAAAAGAAGATGCCCAGAGGGCACTTCCTGAACCATCTATCTTCCACAAGAAAAACTTATGAAAACCAAGGACATGCTGCAAGGCACAGCTCAGACTCTGTTTCTATCCTGATTCCCCTAGATGGTCTTTGATGCATGGTGAGTAACTGATTTCATCTGCCCTCCGATATACCAGCTGTGCCATGTGTAAGCCTGGGAAGGACATGGGACAGGACACACTCTCCTGGCATCCTTGCTGGAGCCTTCCAGAGCCTTCCAGGTGGATCCTGCTCCCTAGAGCAACAGCCCCAGGAGTGGCCCAGGGGGACCCTTTAGGAAACAGCTGCTCTCTCAGAGCTAATAACATGGAGGGAGGGGTAGTAGCCCTTCCTGAGGAAACTCTCTACTCGGTTGTTCCTGCTACCCTCATAGTCATGAGGTACTCTCTGTCTCTCTCTCTCTGTCTCTCTCTCT
>NW_017732622.1:64510-72008 GCF_001890085.2 Hipposideros armiger | reverse complement strand
CTTAATATTCACCCACACACTTGCAATTTCTGACCATCCACTACCAATATCTGAATTCTTAATTAATTCTAATTAATGAGCTCTTGTCCTCAGCCTCAAAAGAAAAAAAATAATAATACATTTTATAAATATGAGGAATTTGGGTAAAACTCTTTAAGACTTTGGACAATTTTCCTAAATGCTAAAGCCACAACTCAGACACCCCTCAGCTGTGCACACAGGCCCCTACAGGAAGTATGAGCACCCAGATGCTTCTCCCACCCACCCACTCTGACTCCCTCCCCCACAAACTCTTAGGTGATTCAACATTCCAGAAATTTCAGTGTTTCTCTTAGAAAACCCAGAATATTTCCAGTTTATTTTGTCTACGCTATAGTTTGTCCCCTAAATATATATACACATATATATATTTTTTTTTATTTTAAGTGAAATTCCATCATCTCAGTCAGTTTTAGGAGGCACCATAAAGGTTTCAGTCTGAAATGACTGCAAAATCTGTGCCCCGTAAAAATGACAAGCCAGGCAAAACCTTGCATGGTCCCAGAGTGCCATCTAGTGTCTAAAAGTTGAAATGACAGCCTCCAGATCTCTTCTATGACCTTTTCTTCATCAAAAAGCTATGCACGGTGCTAGGGCACACTTTCGTTCTCTTCCCAGATTGGTCAAATCAGCTAGTCACTGTCTCCACATAAACAGCCAACTAAGAGGGATTGGAAACCCTTGGGAGGTTTAAGATAGCACAACGAAATGATATAATTGCATATTAAAAGGATGCCTCTTGATACTATGTGGAAAACAACCCTGACAGCACACGATAGAAGCTGCAAAAGCAGTTAAGAAGATACTGGAGCAATTCAAGCAAAATCCAATTACAGGTTACAGTAGGGTAGAGGTGGTGACATTCGGATATATGTTGAAGAAGAACTGTCAGGATTTGCTGAAGGGCTTGATGTGAGGTGAGAGGAAAAGAGGAGTCAAAGACAGCTCCCAAGTTCTGAACCTGAACAGTTAAAAGAATTGTGCTGTCCTTTACTAAGTTGGGACAGACTAGATGAATCTAGGTCTAAAGTAATCCTGTCACTATATAAATAAAATCTTATTCCCATGGGCTTGGTCTACACCATTAGCTGAAGGCACCTCTCAATAAAACAAAGGCTGACAGTTGTGAGGAAGACAGGTCAGATTGCTGACGGATCCGTGGCAACCCAGTCATACTTTAAAAAATATGCTCAGGAGCTTAGAAGATTTTTCTACAGCAACTGCTCAGAAAAACCACAGCTCTAGAAAACAAACATCCTTTTACAGAAGCTTGCCCAGCAAAATCAGCCCAGACCACAGCCCAGTAAGTTAGCCCCAGCTCTCTAATTACAAGGGAATAAAAGAAAGCTCAACAAACATATAAATCCTGATCATCTAACTCTTCTCGGTGTCTGGATGAACTGTAGCCAGCATCCATGAAGCTGGTTCGTGGCCTCTGGGATAATGGGACAGTTTCTGTCAGATTCTTAGCCAGGACACTTGCAACAACTCCTGAGTGCTCCAGATAATTTCCGGGGCAGTGAGGAGTCCCCCCTTCTCTCTGTCCGACCTGTGATTATGATCTCCACGCAGCAGAGTCAGCGCTAGCAATGACAGGACAGATAAAAAGATGCCCTTCTAAGGATTATCATTCCATCTAACGCTGAGGTGCTCCTACTCACAGACGCACCCAGAAGTGGGTCGACCGCATTTCTCCCACAGGGAGCTGCTGCCTGAATAGCTCATTCAGCCTCGTGTGTTCCAGGGGGGACCAGAGCACACGCTGTGTCTGCAGAAGGGATACGTTCAGAAGTTTCATCTGCTGTGACGTTCATTAAGGACCTACGACGTGCCTGACGCTGCGCTAGCTTCTCAGGTTGAGTGACAAGACAGTTCCGCTTTCAAGGAACCCTGATGGAAGAGAAAGCCCAAATGAGAGAAAAACAAGTCTTTAAACCTGCGTGATAAGATTTTATTTCTGAGATTAAATGAAAGAATACGTGCTTCATACTCTTAGTACACAAGCATACGCTAAATAGTTTTACCCAAAATTTCAATTCAACGTATTTTACCATAATCCAAAAGAGGAGTATTACTCACTCTCCCAGCAACCCTGGGTTTTGAATCCTCCTTTCCTTTCTCTCCTATACCCCATCAGCCTTCTGGTCCTCTCTTGTATTTCCCAAATGTTTCTTGCATCTCTTCCCAGCTGTCTTTGCTTACTTCCCATTACCCTTTACCTAATCAGAAAAACTCTTCGCCCTGACATCTCAGGCCACTGTGCAGCTGCAACATGTTCAGTGTCTTCACCATCAGCTGCCCTCACCATCCTCTGCATCAGTGAAGCTGGGTTCCCACGGGGCCCAAAGCTCCCTCCTGCTTTACTCTCATTTTGCATTAGCCGTCTTCACCAATAGAGGTTTTCTTCCTTTTTAAAGTCTGTCTCCTCCATGAAAACGTCTCTTTTCCCAAATTGGATGTGAAAATTTTCTCCTTTGAACCCACCTCGAAATTCCTGCATATGCTATTTTGTTACTTCCTGACCTACAAGCATCTAATTCTTTTTTCATCTCCTCCCCACCAGCTTGTACATTTCCTAAGGGTCCATTCTGTCTCATGTATGAGAGGAGGTAGAGCCGTGATGAACAGTATGGGCTTCCGAATCAAACTGTCCGGGTTTACATTGGTGGCTCTATTACTTGCTGAGTGAAATTTGGCAAATTACTTACCTCCCTTATACCTCATGCTTCATCTGTAGACTGTCTGTATTTGAAAGAGTTAATACATACAAATCTACAATCAGCACCTGACATAGAATAACATGCTATTAAAGTGGGATTTTCCCTTTTTCAGCTTTAGTTGATACATGAAGACACTAGATACCATATTCCAAAATTAAAACACCATGCAGGACTTGCACAAAGGACTTGGACGACAACTAGTCCTGCAACACTTAGCTGACCATCCACTTCCAGCTAGTACAATGTCTGGAGAAATTCAAAAGGAGGAAAACGAATACAGAGAGTTTTTGAAATGCCTGCCCTTTTCCTCAAGTCTACTGTGGGAGGCTTGAGGGAGCCACTCAGGAACCTCATGTGCCCCCACATACACCCCAATTTGGAGAACACAGTGAACCAGTGTAGGTCGCTCATCTGAGAAATCGGAAGCCCAACTTGCGAGGAGCTGGTAGCAGATGAATCAAAGGAGAGAGAGCTGCTTCTGTTTGTCCATAGTCTCAAGGTCTGTGAGGGAAGAGAAGACGTCTCCTTAAATGAGTAGTGGGTCAGGAGAGAGGGGGGGAGCACCAGAGAGCCAACCAGCATTGGGTTGTCTTAAATACTGTCTGAAAGGGTCACCTGGAGAAGAAAATGGACCTCAGCAGAGAGGAGCTGAAGGTACCACTGGAGGGCCAGGGTCAGGGGAAGGATTAGCAACAAGCCAAAAGAAAGTATCGCCCACACCAAGCCAACTGCAGATGTGAGCCCCAGTTATTGGAGGTGGGCTAGGGAGATGAAGAGTTAGCAGGAAATCAGTCTACAAAGAACCTACACACGAAAGAATCAGCTTAAACACCTGCCTGGCCCAGAGAACACAACTCCTGCTAATAAGTGTTCTAGCCAGGTAAGAGCTTTCTTGCTCCCTTTTCTCTTCTGGACATGCTAACCCTGGGGGTTCAGAAACTGTGGTTAGCAAGAGGCTGAAGGAAAAAGAGAAGCATTAGCTGAAGCATGGGAGGAAGCCACCCACACGCCCTTCTCTAACTGCGTGTTTCCCCTCTTTGTTAGGGCTGAGCTGGGGGAAGAAGAAAAGACTCAATGTGAAGTCAAGTTCAACACTTCTACTGTAACATGGCAATGGATATTATAATTACTTGTCTTACCTAAATATAACCGATGACTTAAAGGGATAGAGAGAAGCAGAAAGTCAAGGTGCTTTATAATTGCATCCGATGAGTTATGCTTGCTCAAGCTTACAGTTAAGTAAGCGCTCAGGCAGCGTGAGCTATTTGTATCACTTTTGTTCCCCCTTGTGTTTTAGAGTGTCTTCTGTGCAGGAGGTACTCATTCATTTACTCATCCTTTCAAAGAGCTATGGAGAAACTGCCATATGCCAGCATAATGGCCAGGAAAGACGTATTGGGAAGTGACAATGAACTCAGCAGCTATCACAAAAGGCTAATGAGTCACTAATAGGAAGCTAGCAAAACGAAAATAGAGAGCATGAAGTAGAGATGCACGAAGTACCACTGGAATAGAAAATGAAGTGAATAAGGCCTGGGAAGTTGGGGAGGTGATAACAGTAAAGGAAACAGTTGAGATGCTCAAGGTATATTGGGTTGTCGGAAAAGTCATGACGCATTTTTGCAACGAAAAACATAGAAATAATACGTCATCACTTTTCTGACAACCCAATATTTGTTAACTTTGGACAATTTGTCTTTTGCTACCTTGAAAATACTCTCATTTAGAGAGGGCAGAAAATTTGGATGATCCCCAAGGTGAAGGCCAAGGGAGTGCTGGTGGGGAAAAGGCTGAGTGTCTCTCTTCCAATGTGCCAAGAGGAGGCCTGTTGCTCTCAGACACAGAGCTGGATGCAGGGCCAGGCGAGCCACTGGATCCTGGAGGAAGCAGCCCCACCACAGGGAGATGACCGGTGGGATAGCATTTCAGAGGCGCCTGGGTGGTGCCTCCTTTCAGACACCCAGAAACTCCCCCACTGGATGGCCTGAAATTCCATACAGCCATTTATTGTTTCTTCCTAAGGGTTTGGCACCCATTAGAATGCAAATACCCCTGAAGAAGGAGTAGGTTTTTATACTTGCATTTACATTGTATCATAAAGGAATTATTAGACTGTTTCTCGAGGACAAGTTTTGATACAGAAAAGGATGAAAATGCATGACATCTCAGGGTACCAAAGTGAAGAAAACGAGCACTTTTCCCACAATCTCCAGAAAATAGCCTCTTGGACTCTGCCATTTGCATGCAGCGGGTTGATAAGGCATTGCTTTAGGGAACAAGAGCTGTGAGGGGTGCGAGAAGCAAGATTGGACAGAGTTAACGCTAAACTCCAGCACAGTTGCAACAGAGGCATTAGTGGACCCTACTGGAAGCTCTAGAGCTGGACCACCCTTTAGAGTTGTCCCAGTTGAGGCAAGCTGACCAGGCTTTTGTATCTATCATCGACCAGTCACTGAATAAGGCTGCCTCTAGGGAGGAGATATAAGTTTACCAAGGCAACTCCTGGAGAAGGGTCAGCTATGAGTCATCAGCAAGTGGAGGGCAAAAGTGCCTCCGTCATGAAGAGGAGTCTGGGGATACATCACAGTGATACTACAGGACCATTGAGGCTGGTAGAAAATAGAGATTTAGCCTGTAGCTGAACACACACTTCCCTTACTCTATCATTTAGCCCCATTCATAATGTATTTCTCTACTCATTTGAAGTCCTCCAAGTATTAACTGTCTGTTGATAGTTTCTGCTAGCTCCTGAGTATTCAAGCCTCCCCTTAAGAAAACAAGTAAGAAATGTTATTTACGTGTCTTCGAAGGAACCATACTGCCTCAGTTTCCCCAACAAGGTCCAGAGCTCAAACAGGAAACGAATCAGAGATTAAAGTAAGCATGAAGCTTATTGGCCCCTCTGCCCAGAAGTACCTTTCTGAGGACTGACCCATGACATGCCATGGAGCTGTTCGTGCTCAAAGAATCCTTCCTCTATATCACCAGCATGCCCTTGAGTTATTATTTCTAATCCTATAGGTCTCTGGATTAAGGAGCTTCATGGGCCAGAAATTCCCATAGTATACTTTACAGTTCTCTGATGCCAGGGTATTTGCAGCAGTCCATGGGGTCAAGTCTACTGGGCTTGGAAGAAGCTAATATCCAAAACCTCCTTCATGAGCAAACAATGCCTGTTTCTATTTATTTGCCAAACGAACATTTCCTCCATGCCTGCTCTATGCCAGGAAATGTGGTTTGCACTGGGGATAAAGAGATAAGCAAGACATACAGCAGCTTTCTAGGGCTTCAAAACACTCTCACAGAAAACATATGGATGGGACTTCATGCTACGAAGCCGAATACTACCACCTTGTTGGACAGGAAATCATTCACCAGGCCCAGGCAATCCATTCTTCTAACAACACACTGAACTCTGCCAAATTATGCTAACATCCTTGCCAAAATCTCAACAGGAAATACTATCACCAAGCAGTGGTGTGATTTCTTTAAAATAGAGCAATATTTAAACTTCTCTGTGAGAGCAGGGAGTTCTTTGTGAATCCTACAGTTGGCTCTATGATGGTGGATTTCCATTATCCAAACTATCAAATAAATTGTACCTTTATGTCAGGCCCCTTCTTCCAAGGTAAGATCAAGCCTTTGAAGTCTGCTCCACATTAAACAAAAGCACTGAGATTTGGCAGTGTCTGACCAGGAATACCGCCACATCTCAAACTCTAGCTCCCTAGAAGAAGAAATTAGAATTTACAGCCACCTGTGCACCTTCCCAAATTTTCAGTCAATGATTCAACTGTAGCTCCAAACAATATAATTCATTTTGGTCATAGAAAATGTAAACTTGTACTATTCAAATCACCCAAATTGAAAATTAAAATTGTTAAAACCTCTCATTGTCTATAAAGGAGAATTTTTTTTAATTCCTTTTCATTTCCAGATGTGTCTTAAAGAAATTATACTGAGTCACTTTCATAAGATAAGCCTATCAATTACCCAATTCTACAAGTGTCTGTTGAGTGCTGCTCCGTGCAATGCAATGTGCTGCGCTTGCAGTGGGCAGTCAGCCCAGGTGGCAAAGAAGAAGCCAGATAATGGACGGCTAGGAAGCCAGGATAAATGTTTTTGTATTTCATTCTCTAGGAGGTGAAGAGCTTATGAGGCTTTCTGAGCAAGCAAGCAGCTTGATAAAAATAGAATTTTGGAAGAAGCAAGCAATAAAAAGGGGTACAGCGTGAACTAAAGAGAAGCAAAGAGTCCAGATTGTGACTTGCTTCCAGAGGACAAAGATGGTAGCATGTAAAAAGGGACAGAAAGGAAAAATAAAATAAAAGAGGGAATTCAAAGAAAGAAATTCAATGCTTTTGGATTCTGCTTTTTTCCTAAAACTTTCTTACCTGCTCTATCACATATTAGCTGAGTTACCTTGAGGAGGTTAATTAGCTTCTCTAGCCCTCAGTTTCTTCACCTATAAAATGGGGATGCTAATAGTATCTACTACATAGATACTATTATTATTTTTGTGGCATTAAGTGAAGTAATATATTGACAGGGAGAGAGAAAACATAGCAGAATGCCTGCCACATAGCAAATGCTCAGTCAGGTACAGCTAATATTATTTTGTCAAAATACAAATGAGATGAACCTAATATTTCCCTTTTTTTTAAAGATTTTTATTGGGGAATTGGGGGGATGGGAACAGTGCTGGGGAATTGGGGGAAGGGGAACAGACAAGTTGCTGT
>NW_017732622.1:54479-64497 GCF_001890085.2 Hipposideros armiger | reverse complement strand
GCTGGGGAATTGGGGGAAGGGGAACAGACAATTTGCTGTCCTTTTGTTCTTCAGTCTAGTTGTGGAGGATGTTGCTTCACTGGCCCAAGTTGGCACCATCATTGCGCTCTTCCTAGGCAAGGCAGATCAGTCGCCGGCTTCTGGATGGCTGGTCACAGCAGCTGCTGGCCAATCACGCTGGCTGCTGGCAACTCACGGAAGCCCAGCACCAGGTTGAGCTGTTGTTCAGCATCTTAGCTGTAGAGGGCAGTGTCACTGGCCCTCATATGTGGGATACAAAAAGGGGCCCTCTGGCATCCCAAGCCAGCTCTTAACCAATGCGCCACTCGGCCGGCCCTAAATATTTCCCTTTTGGATAATATTCAGCCTTGAGAATTCACCTCATTTTTTAAAAATTTTGGATGTATTTAAACAAATACATTTCTATGTATGGAAGATTTCTGGAAGATGCACAAGAAATGGTAACAGTGATTATCTGGTAGGATGGAGGGGAGGGGAGGGGAACAGGGGTGGGAAGGAGAGAGAGTTTTTACTCTACGTTCTTTAGTATTGGTGAAATGTGTTTTTTTACCATGTTCAGGTATTACCTATTCAACAAAATAATTATTTACAAAGAAACCTGTGGCCATACAAGAAAAGAATTAATGTATGATAGCTAGATGCTTACATAGGGTGAAATTACAACCATAAAAATAACAACGTGTACTGAACACTTATGGGCTTGGCACCGTTTTAAGCTTTTTTGCATAAACCCACTTGATCAATCCTCACAGTACCATATGAAGTTAATATGATCATTGTCCTGAGTACAGATGATGTATTATTAATATCCCCAAGTTACAGATGAGGAACAATAAGGTTCAATAACTCAGCAAAAGTTACCCAGCTAAGTAGTAGCAGAACCATGACTGGAACTGAGGCAGTCTGGCTCCCTGCATATATATAGATCTACATACATATATACATCATCTGAAAAGACTTTTATAAGTATCTGTGTGGACCAAGGAGACATGACAACCATATACAATGTAGGATCTTGGATTGGAACCTAGAACAGAAAAAGAACAGTCATGGAAAAGCGAGGAAATCCAAATAAAGTCTATATTTAGTTATAAGTATTGTACCCATGTTAATGCCTTGGTTTTGACAAATGTAGCGTGGTTATGTAAGATATTCACTTTAGGAGAAGCTGGGTAAAGGGGAATTCTACTATCTTTGCAACTTTTCTGTAGATTTCAAATTATCTCAAAATACTTTTTTTTTTTAAGTCTCCATATGAGAGCAAATTCAGAAAGATGCTTCTTGGGGGAAATGTTTGGAGGGGAAATGCTTACTTGTTTTCCAATTCTGGGCTGTTCCCAGGCTTGATCAGCCCAACTCCATGGCCCAGTGAATGGCCACATCTGAACTGCCTGTTGATATCGCCGATATTTTAGAAGAATCTACAGGTTGAAGCCATTTTGCAGGGGAAAAATAAAACTCTAACTCAGCTTTTAAAAAATAATAATGAAAATCTCTGGTGCGAGAATATGCTAAAACTATTGATCCTCTTCATATCCAAATTAAATGTCAAAATCAAAAGAGAGCACACACTACTTTCCTTTTCTTCCAAGATGTTGCAGTTCCTTTTTAGATGTGTCTACCCTGCACCTGCCAGCTAAATTATCGAGCATATGAGGGTGAAGCTGAGCCAGAGCTGCTGATCAGTGAAATTGGGTGCAAGTGGGTGGAAGAGTTGTGCTGCTGAGACACCAGCAAAGGGTAGCATCACTCAACAGGCGCAGGATCCTACGGTGAAAACATTACATTACTTGAATGCCTGGATGCATAAGGCTCAGGGGAAAGGTTACTCTGGAAGCCTCGTGAAACTTCTTTATGATGCAGGGTCCATTGCTTCTCAATGAAATGAAACAAGAGTTTGAAAGAAAAGTGGCCTAACTATGGAGCTGGACTTCTTTTGTCAACATGTTGTCTATCAAAACCCACTTTCTAGGAAAAAAAACTTTGAAACACTTTTTATTTGCCTTTAGAGAACTATTTAATTTCACAAGCTGAGATCTAACCATCATTGGCAAACACTCAAAGCAAAACTAATGTCAAAATGTGTGGATCACCCTAAAGTGGCAAATTACTCTCTAACATTCAGTTGGGGTTGATGAAGAACTGAATGCATAGAATTTATCCTCATTTTGCTACGTAACCTGGGGCGCACTGCAGAGGTTATAGCCCATAGGAAAAAAATGTAAAAATGCTGATCCACTTCCTACTCAGTTTGCTTTCAGATCAAGAAGGTTAAAGGCATATGTTGTGGTTCAAAGTTTCAGGATTTCTGTCAGAGTTTCTGCAGCCAAGAACAAGTTTTTATTTTTATGTGCAACCACAAGTCATTTCTTGAAACCTGCTAGGTCAACTATAAAAAAGGTCTTCAATCAGTTTCCCTCAAAGCAGACCATGAGATGAAATGAATTCATGTGCAAATGATCCATCTACGAAATACTTCCAATGGTAACCAGTAAAGAATGACAGAAGCAGGACAGGAGAGCAGAAGCCAAGCAACTATGGGAATTTCAGAGCACAGCTTCAGCCTGATCCTGCAGGGAACTCAGAAATATAATCTACACCCCAGCATCTGTCCTGATTCCAGGCAAGTTTGGTACTGACTGGGCACCAGTTACTTGTTGGTCAATGCTCACCCTGTGTGCACATAAATTCCCAGGCATTTCTGATCTACAGGCAAAGAAAGCATCTCCAGTACTGGAGGACAGGCCTCTAAAGAGAATCACAGGAGTGGGCAGCAGAAGCAAAGGCACACCGAAGCCAAGGAAGGGATGTCCAAAGGATAAGAGGGTACAAGAGGTTCTGGGCAGAACTGCCAGAGCATCACCAGGTCTCTTGTCACTAGAGAATGTGGTGTTCCTATGCCACATGTTACAAAAGTTTACTGAGAAACCTAACTCAGTATATAGCAAAGCTCTCACTAGACGCCTGCAGGTAGCTTGAATTTCCAAGGTTCTTACCAGAACATAATGACCATTGTGTCATTTTTTCATTACACTCTTCCCAGGTAAGGCAGATCAGTCCCCTGCTTCTGGACGGCTGCTTACGGTGGCTGCTGGCCACTCGCATTGGCTGCTGGCTACACACGGTAGCCCTTGGCAACCCACTGCAGCAGAGGCTGCAGCCTACACCGTCGCCAGCGACTCACAGCGGTCGAGCTGTTGTTCAGCATCTCAGCTGTAGAGGGCAATGTGACTGGCCCTCATATGTGGGATCTGAACCAGGGCCCTCTGGCGTCCCAAACCAGCTCTTAACCAACGCGCCACTTGGCCCCTGTTGCTATTTCATTTTTAATTATAAGTGTCTCTTAACAATAGTGTATTATATACTTGAAATTTCTTAAGAGGATAAATCTTAAAAGTTCTCACCACCAGAAAAAAAAGGTAACTATAGGAAGTGTCGGATGTGTTAATCAACCTTATTGTGGTAGTCATTTCATAATATATACATATATCAAATCATTACCTTGTATACATTAAACTTACACAATGTGATTTGTCAATTATGTCTCAATAAAGCTGGAAAAATTTTTTTAATAAATTATAAATTACTAATACTTTTATATCATAATTATTGATTTAGTTTGTGGTGGATTATTTGGTTAACCCTATGTAAAGTGTGTTTGCATTAACAGTACTTTGAGCCTATAATATTCCAATATCTAGACTTTTATGAGCTATGCATGCATCAGGAAGAAGTACATGAATTATCGTATGCCTCTTGCTAAAGCACATGTGTCTATGTATAATCTCCCAAAATGTATTTGTTCAGTGGCATATCAATATCATCTTTTTCAAAAAGTGAGACTAGGACAAAGGGGTGATGGGGAAAGTGCAGGGAGGGGAGTCCAGGGTCTGTTGCTCCTCAGATATTTGACACTCCTGAAAGAGACAATCTTGAACCCTGGGCATCAAGCTACCAATTACACCATTACTCTCTGTATAAGGGAAAGGCCATCCATCCGTCAAGAAATCAATCCATATTTCTGAAAGGAGAAAACTGGATTTTGATAGAATACCACAGAACACCCATTCACCAAAGAAGAAGCATAGATATTTCTGATTTCCTCTCTAAACTTTTGCTAAAACTCAATGAAAAAGATACTTCCGAAAAATTCCTAAACCAATAGAAAACATCACCCTTTCTCTACCACAAACATTTGAAGCTACTGGGTTGTCAGAAAAGTCATGACGCAGTTTTGCAACAAAAAACAGAAAAGATACATCATGACTTTTCCAACAACCCAATATTATTTTCTATACCAACAATTTATAACATGAAAATGGAAGGAAGTTTAGGCATTACCTATTATAATAAACACCTTTTCATTTATCAGTGGGAAAATTAAGGCTCTGTACAGTTGTGACTTGTCCTGAATGTAGTTCTATGTATTTCCAAGCCAATGATTCCTACATAACTACAGCCAAAATTATGCAAGTAAGTGAACCTTGCCAAAGTCACAATTAATAATGAAAGAGAAACATACAACATTTAACAAGTTAACTAGAATATCTTGGTTGTACCTCCACAAAGTAAGGCTATTACGTGAGAGCGGGGGTAACTCTATACCAAGTCCTTAGCATTGTAATTCAACTAAATGCTTACCAAATAGGAAGTTTCCAGCATTCCCACCACTAGGCTAAACTTGACAACTGCACCAGTCATCCCATTCGCTGCTGGCACTTCTTTTAAATTGCAACTATTTCTCCCCTTCATTTATTCCTCAGGATTTTTTTAACAGACCAAGAAGTTAGAAGTAAAACACAATAACCCAGAAATTCATATTTTAAAAAATCAGATATTTGGGTTTTTTCCAATATCTCCCCCTGAGGAACTATAAGTTAGAATTTGTAAGTTTCTGGTGTGCTCCAAGCCGTGGCAATTTATTCAAGCAACTTTTGACCATCTGCTACCTTCACAGAGTCTCTTGACCACCAAGTCAACCCTGGAGCCCCAACTGGACTAATGACGAGCCACAGTCTCTGAATTCATCCTATTTTCCATGACCCATGAACTTTGAAGAGTTGGTTTTCAATGTATAGCCTGTCCCTGAAGATCCTAGGTATGCCCACCTCCTTGCATTATGGAGTTTTAAAAATGCCCAATTACATTACCAGAGCCAACATGGGATGCTGATGTCTTGCAGTCAGGCATTTCTTTGTTCTAGTCTCAAGTTTGCCAGTGACTTCCCATATAACTCCTCTCATCATCAATTTCCTCATCTATAAAATGGGAGTAAAATTTGCTGCTTTACAAGATTATGATGGGGATTGGAAATAATGATTGGAAGTTGCCTTATAAATGTCCAGTATGTAGTAGACACTCGATAGATGGAGGTTAATAGCAGTGATTTAAATGTTGGTGAACTAGAGAAAGGGAGAGTGGTCAGGATCCATTGGGATGTCTCCCTACGTACATATGTTGGTTATCTTTGACCGGAATCCACTATGGTGGAAATGCTGGTAGTTACATGCACACCCATCCACCACTTGGCTTTGACTTAGTTATTATATCTTGGTAGTAATGAGCTGCCCACAGATGACTCTGCTCTGTAGTTGGAATAACACCCATTTCAATTCCACAACTGGGTTCTAATTGAGCCAAGTGAAACAAAGTCAAGGATTGCAGATCCTGCTATAAATACACCAATGACCACAACCTGGGCCATGTCCTGGCCACACTTCTATCTTCAGCACTTAGCAAATTAACCCCTGGTAATACGTGTTCAGAAATCTTTCTTAGTGAATGACGGAGGAGCCCCATACCACACTGTGGGGAAGCAGAGTGCTACAGAAGGATTATGGGCTTTTGCATCATCCAGTCCTCACTCTAGCACTTAGTAACTTTCAACTTAATCCAGTGTTACTGACATGTTTTATGCCAGTCTGACATACTGGCCTGTTATTTAACCAACTTAGTTAGATATCAGTACTCCTTTAGTGCCCAGTTACTTATCTTCTCTTAACCCTTCACGTCCTCATCACACTTGTTGTAAGAGTTAAGTGAGATTACACAGAGTAATCAATAGGTGATTGCCCTTGTATCAATTTTATTATTTATTTTTAATTATTAATAGTAATTATTTTACTATTATTTTATTGTCTTTATTCACTGTTATAACTCCATCTTTCTCATATTTGGAACATTCATTTTGTTCTCTCTTCAGTTATTTTCACTAAAAGGGTGAGTACAGCATCTCATAAAGGTTCTGTGAAGCAGAACCTCTGCTATTGCAGTTGTCCTGGGCAAAGTCCCAGCACCCCCCACAGGGATACTAACATTACAAGCAGTCACGTGTGATATGCCACAACCAAGAAAAAATACCAGTCCATTTCCTGGATCACCTATAGAATAGTGTCCATTAGCGCCATCCAAAATCCACCATTAAGGTTATTTAATTAACAACTTCAGCATGGAATTAAGTATACATTTTTATTTATATACCTCAATGATTTACTAAGTCTGTCCATTTTCCTTGAGATATATATATATATATATATTCCAATAAAGCCTCTGTATTCATTTCACACTAAGTACTAAAGACAGGTATTTCCCAAAGTGTTTTTCCAGACTCAAGATGGCCCCTTAAAATGGTTGGATTTCAGCTATGTCAAAATTGGAGATGAGCTGAATTCACATCTGTTAACTGATCAATGATAATATTAATAATGGACATTTATGGAATACTTACTATGTGCTATGCTTTACTTATATTTATTTATTAAATTCTCAACAGTGCTAGGTAGTGGATACTGCCATCATCTCCATTTCACTGACAAGGGAACTGAAGCAAACAAACGTTAAGCAACTCGCCCAAGATCACACAGCTGGGATTTAAACCTTGTCCTCTATTACATCGTAGTGCCTTTGAAAGATCACAGGGGGGAAAAATGATTCATCTATGCTGTGCCTACATGACTCTGAAAAATCAGTTAAAGGGTAATACAATGTCATTGACTCTACCTCGCAACAATCAGGGACTACATACTGAGCACATCCGCTCTGCCAGGTGTTGGTTGTTTATCATTATTTCTGGTTAATTTTGCAATAAAACCTGGCCCTGATCATTGAGTAGACTGAGTGCTGTGCAGGGCTCCACAATGGAACACCTGTGTCAGGGCATCCTTCCATGAGTTCCCTCCGCAGTTAGTGTCACAGAATTTTGTTTTTGCTAAAATATGCCGAGACACCATCATATCCCCACCCCTGTCCACCAGCAATCTGCCCAGCATTGCACAGAGCATATGAGCTCTGGGTCAAATGGACCTGTCCATCCTCTGACTTGTCACAAGATTATTGGCATAGTGTTGGGACAAAACTTAAGTAACAGAAAATTATATATAATGCACAGTAATTCATTATAGACAGACTATAATTGGATCATTACGATGAAGCCAGGAGAACCATTCCTTCCTAAATAAAGGTAACTTCTTTCATGTAAATAGAAAATTAGATCCACAGAATCCAGTCTCTCTCTCCACTGAACATTGGGTTAAACACTACCACCTCTGCACCTTTGAAAAATCTCCATTCTTTGAAGGCCTTTACAGGCCTTACAATGATTTAAAGTAAGGGGGTCTGCTCTGTTGGGTGCATCCTCTTTGACGTGGCCACGTGGTTTCCTGTTGAGTCTTCCATTTACTTATTCAGTCAATAATTACTGAGAATCTGAGGACCTGTGATGGTGCAGGTGGTCTCTGCCCTTACAGTCCACTGGGATATATAGATTTTAAACAATATGAACAAGTATAGAATGTGGTCATTGCTTTCAGTAATTCCAGGAGCCAAAGAAAATCCTCTCATCATTGTTACACCTCCTGACTTCAGAGAATATTTTAAACTCCTTTACCTACCCCCCAACCTATACTGTATTTCCTTTTCCTAGAACTACTGCAAATATTCCATTTGCCCCAGACCCACTCTCTACCCTGCTCTACAGGCTGTAAGTCTCAGGATGTGTACAGAGTACAGTAATACCTTGGTTTGCGAGCATAATTCGTTCTGGAAACAAACTACTTGTATGGCAAGACATCGTTCATTTACCAAGTAAAAATGTATTAGAAATGTTGGCTCTTCTTGTAGAACACTCGCAAACCACATTACTAGCAATCCAAGGAAGGACAGGCAGGGCATTCTTCCAAGTGTATATGGGAAGGCTCCCTTGACCTTGGCTTCCAGTTGAGTCCAGGGAAAGGGGAACACTGACCAGAGATCTTAAAAAAGAAGAAAAAAGAGAGAGAGAAAGAGCAAATAAGGTTGAGGTATTTTTTTCACCAACTCTCTCCCTCAGCATGGGGTAGCTACAACCCTAAACTGAAGACCACAGAATCTGCCAGGCAACCCTCCTCACAATCCTCTCTTTCCCTAACTCCCCCAAATCCTCTCTCTCATCCAACTCCAAATTCTGGTAATAATACAGGCCCCCAGGTATTGTATTATTCCTTAGAGTTTTAGTAAAATCTCTCTACACCTTTGTAACTAGTCCTTTACTAAACTCTCCTCAAATCACCCATTTTGAACGTGCCTTCTATTTCCTGCAATGACCCTGACGGATACAGCTGCTTTGAATTTGTCCTTCATTATGGTTTATGCAGAGAATTATTTTTGACATTCATGAAGTTTTTTTGCCCATTCAATTCAGTAAACCTTCATTGAGTGCCCACAATATGCTTCATTGTTCAACGTGCAAAAGGCAGAAAGATAAGTAAGACATGGGCTTTGTCCTGAATAACTAGTCTAATGGTACAAATAGCTGCCTAAATAGGGTGGCCCCAAACTTGATTCTCTAAACTGCAGCAATTTTAGAAAGTTGCTCTTAACAATAGGCATAAACTGTGACCATCCCAAGTTCATCGCACACATAAACAGACCATTGCATTGTACTATGCACTCAGCACTCAGGTGGTGTGTGAACAGGCTATCACAGGAGAACAAAGAGGGCCACCTAACTCAGCCTTGCAAAGGTGTCAAGGGGAGGCTTCTTGAAGGAGCCTTAGATGGGCTTCCTGAAGACTCCACCTCTCTGTAGTACCCTTGTGTCGCATCATCTCCTTTGCTAGAGACTCACCTGGCCCATAGCCAAGAGCTTGAGAATCAGGTCTACGTACATCCTTACTTCAACAAGAAATAAAAGATATACTCTCTGACCTCAGAAATAAAATATGATTTAAGTATATATGTAAATGTTCACACCATGATAAATATGTGTAGCTAGTAAATATACCTTAGTCCACAAATTGAAGAGTAAAAGCATTATCACTT
The DNA here is from genome assembly GCF_001890085.2 of Hipposideros armiger. Lineage (NCBI taxonomy): Eukaryota > Metazoa > Chordata > Mammalia > Chiroptera > Hipposideridae > Hipposideros > Hipposideros armiger. The sequence goes on along the minus strand of NW_017732622.1, from coordinate 55,179 downwards.
TTTAAATTTTCTTGATTTTACTGGATGGTGGGTACATTATCTGAATCAGTTCAGGTCCCCCGAGCCCTTTTTCAGGATTTGGGCGGGGCGGGAGGGGGGTGTCTGCGTGTCTGTGTGTATTGGGGTGAGCTCTATAGTACTAAGAGTATAGAGGCATCTGGTTCTTGGTGCTGTCATCTATCCATCATTGAGTGGTATCTGGGCCCCAAAAGTCACCCCTGATTTCTCCTCATTCCTACCACAAGGTCTTTTCATATATATATATATATATATATATATATATATATATATATGCACTATGTCTACACCCCTCTTTTAAATGTTGGGATCATCTGGGGCTGGACAAAGGAAGGACAGGCAGGGCATTCTTCCAAATGTTTGTCTTTGCATCAGAGCCTATGATACTGAACCTCGAGACTCAAGGTTTTTTTCTATGCTATCATGATCTGCTTCATCATTCCTTCAATGAGAAAATTAAGAGAGACTGCTCAGCTGCCCAAAGGAAGGAAGTTGTGGCAGTTATGAGCAATAACTGGTCAGGGAAAGATGTGAGGCATCCATTAATATTTATAACATTTTCCCATCCAAGGTTCATTGAGTGTGATCTATATGCCCAAGAACTGGAGATACATAGATGAATATGAGAAAGTGCTTGCCCTCTCAAAGTTCAGAGTCTATTAAGAATTGTAGAACTGGGGCC
>NW_017732622.1:40156-53434 GCF_001890085.2 Hipposideros armiger | reverse complement strand
GGGGGGGGGGGGGGGGAGTATGTGAACTCTCAGCTAGTTCCATGCTAGGGCCACTTCTCTTAGGAGTTCATTTCTAAACTTGCTACAAAAGGAAAAGTGGTTAATACATAGTCATTTTCCCTTTCTCTCAAGAAAATCATTAAGAACTAATAGTGTTGTGACATGTTTGGAAGCTTTCAAATTGCTGTAGCAATTTGACATGAAACCTCAGACATACACAAATGGGGATTTGGCGACATTTTCAGATAGAGAATTTCTATTACCCAGGCAGTCTTTTAAGATTAAATGCCCTCTAGTCACCAATTTATATTCATAGATAGAATCTGCTCTCAGTCATAAAATGACAGTGGCAGCTTATCACCCACACAATCCCACCGGATCAGTAAACTAGCCAGGAACTAGAATCTAAGAAGCTTCTGCCCTTCAGACCAAAATATCTGGACGTAAACTCTGAGGCGACAGCACCTTAGATTTAGAGCTCTGGTTTGATTTTACCTTAATTCTTTTTGTAAAAGAAAATCCATCTTTTTCCTCTCTAGAACTTCAATAGCTATCTGGCTAACTAAGAAATCTTACTGACAGTTATAGAACAACCAATGTGAGAGTAGCCTTGGCGGAACTGACACAGTTGAATCACTATAATCTTTGCTGACAAATGAAATTCTAGAAAGGGTGCCCTTGCCTTTGAATACTTACAATGAATCTGGGAGCCTCAAGGGTGGAGGAGCTGACAGGTATTTCCCACTATTGCAAAAGAAACAGGAAATAATTGGCTGCCCCCTTATTCCCTGCTGGCTCGCTCTGTAAAATTTGACTACCCAAGCAGAAATGGTATTCTGAATATTGAGAGGCTTTCTCTCATGAGGATGAGTTAAAACTTTCTGACAACATTATAAAAATATCAATTATTGAATTGTCATAAGTATGAAATAAATAGGATCAGCCTAAACTTATTGTCCTTTGAGTTGGTCTTCAGCATTGTCATCAGCCAAAAACCTTATGGGGATGTATGGATTTTATCCACACATATAGACAGACTTTTAAATATAGGACCAAAAAAGAATCTGTGGTAATCAAACCATTAAGACATCTGCTTGTTATGAAAAGTACCATATGCAGCTGGAAACATTTTCCGGAAATCAACTCCAAGATGATGGAAAGACCAGGTACAAAAGTTAATGATAAATAGCAAAAACTTGGGAAGAAAAGTAAAAGTTACAGATTTTTTTTTTCAAATGAAATCCTGACGGAATAAATTCAGCACCAGTTTGTGATAACAAAAACCCTTGGCAAATTATGAAGACAAAGTGAATTCTTTTACATGGCAAAGGTATTGACTAAATGTCTACAGCAAACTGAGTAATGCAGTACAGGCATTCTTTCTGAGATCAGTAAGAAGGTAAGAGGCCTGCTATCAATGCTTGAACAAAGTCAGATGGCAGGTCCTAGGTACTTCAGAAGAAAGGGAGGGAAAGAAGGAGAGAAGACTGGGAGGAGAAGGAAAGAAAAAGAGGGGAAGGGTTAGCAAAGGAAGGAAGAAAGAAAGAAGGAAGAAAAGAGTATAGGATTGAGGGAAAAGAACAGCATCATTTTTTTGCAAATAGTGTAATTATCCGCACAGGAAATTCAGGAGACTCTGTAGACCAAAAATTAGAAACAAAAAGAAAGTTCAGATGTTTGCTGAATGTAAAATTCATATTTAAAAAGGCTAATGAGGGCCAGCCGAGTGGCGCGTTGGTTCGGAGTTGGCTTGGGACACCAGCTCTGAGCAGCAGGGCCCCGGTTTGGATCCCACATGAGGGCCAGTGACACTGCCCTCTACAGCTAAGATGGTGAACAACAGCTCCACCTGGAGCTGGGCTGCCGTGAGTCGCCAGTGACGGCGTAGGCTGCAGTGGGGCTGGCTGGCAGCAGGCGTGAGCTTTAGTGAGCTGCCGTGAGCCGCCGTGAGCAGCCATCCAATGGCCAGTGAGCAACTGCCTCACCCGGGAAGAGTGCAATGATAATACCAACGTGGGCCAGTGAAGCGATGTCCTCCACAACTAGACTGAAGAACCAAAGGAAGCAACTTCTCTGTTTCTCCCCCAATTCCCAAATAAAATCTTTAAAAATAAGTAAATAAATAAATAATGGCATTCTTATGTATAAACCACAATTTAAAAATGTAATTTTTTAAAGATACTGTTTAAATTATTTAAAGTAATCTATAAGATACTTAGAAATAAATCTACCAAAAGATATGCCATAATTTTATTGAGAAAAACACCAAAACCTTGTGGAAGGACTTAAAACTTAAGTATTTATGAACAGCAAGACTCAATATCTTAAAGATGTCACATATTACCAAATTAATCTATAAATTAAATGTAATTCCAGGCAAACTCTAACAGGCTTTTTCATGCAACTTGACAAGCCGCTTTTAAAATTTATATAGATGCAACCAGCCAATCATAAGCAAAAAGACAATTTTGAGGTAAAAAGACAATGTGGGTGACTCATCATATTATATATAAAGACATTACATAGGGATAGTAATTTTTAAATTATAGCATTTGCCAAGAATAAACCAATAAAGCAATGGAACAAAATAGAGGGCCCAGAAACAAATTCTTGCCTAAATGGACACAAGATTACATAATATAACAGAAATGACATCACAAATCAAGGGGGTGGATGGGCTATTTAATAAATGATGCTGGAACAGCTAATCTGGTAGGTATTAATAGTGCTCAACAATGTTCAATTTTCCTCTACTTTCAGACAGACTGAAGTCCACCCTTCCACATCACCTTGCAGCTAGTCAGGCCATGTGACAGGTTATGGCAATGACCTTTGCACAGAAGTGATATGAACAGCAGGAGTGAGATCTCCCTGCAGCCTCTTCTCCCTGTGGTGCTAACAGAGGAAGCTGTGTATCCTGGAAGAAAATGGCAGAATCACTTCTGCCTGGGTCTTTGAGAGACTTTTGTGGATCAGAGAACCAACCGTGCTCACCCCACCCCTGAACAGTCACCAATGTTGGACACTTATAAGCAAGAAACAAATCTTTGTTGTGGTAAGCCATGGAGATGTACTGCTTAAATTGTTACTGCAGCATAACTAGCTTTTCCTGATAATGCAATTATCCTATAGGAAAAAATAAAACTAGATCCCTACCTCAGGCCACAAGTGGATTTTATTTATTTATTTATTTATTTTTAAAGATTTTATTGGGGAATTGGGGGAGAGGAACAGCATTGGGGAATTGGGGAAGGGGAACAGACAAGTTGCTGTCTTTTGTTCTTCAGTCTAGTTGTGGAGGACGTCGCTTCACGGGCCCATGTTGGTATTATGATCATTGCGCTCTTCCTGGCTGAGGCAGATCGGTCGCTGGCCTTTGGATGGCCACTCATGGCGGCTCACGACAGCTCATGCTGGCTACCAGCCACTCACGGTAGCTCATGGCAGCCCACTGCAGCAGGGGCTGCAGCCTATGCCGTCGCTGATGACTCACAGCAGCCCAGCTCCAGGTCGAGCTGTTGCTCACCATCTTAGCTGTAGAGGGTGCAGTGTCACTGGCCCTCATGTGGGATCCAAACCGGGGCCCTGCTGCTCAGAGCTGGCGTCCCAAGCCAACACTTACCAACGCGCTACTCAGCCGGCCCTGGATTTTAATTTAATTGAGACTTCACTATGAAGAGAAAAACTTGAAAAATATTTAGAAGAAAATGTACAAAGGATACTCTCATGACCATAAGGCATAGAGGATTTCTTAAATAAAATACAACAAAACTCAAACCATAAGAAACAAGACTGATAAATTTGAGTACACTAAAATGTTAAAACTTTTCTACAATAAAAGACACTATAAACAAACTATAGTTTGGAGAAGATATTTGCAACCCGTATAACTGAAAAAGATTAGTAACTGCTCTACGTAGAAATCTATAAAACAATAAGATAACACAACCTGAATAAAGAATATAAATATTTACATTCTCATAAATATAATCATAACCTATATATATTATATACAAATTATATATATTATATATTCTAATAAAAATAAATATGATAATATTTAACTAAATAAAATAGATGCAAATGCTTGTGATCAGGGAAACCGATGACATGATGTGACCTGTGGCTTGCCTGATAATCTGCTCTGCTCCTTAGAGAGGCCAAATACTGGAGCTCTATAGACCCACGTTTTGGGGTGGTTTTTTTTTTTCACTTGTTGTTTGTCTCAGAATTTTTTTCCCCTAATGAGATTATAAACTCTGAAGGCAGGGTTTGAAATCTGCAACCCACATGCCTATCCTGCCTGCAGGTCTATTTGACTTACCTGGCATGACAGGTTTTCAGATTTAATTTGAATGTCTCTAAGTGAAGCTGTAAAGTTCCCACATTCCCAGTAGGCCCCACTATTCTCTACAGACTTATTTTTCACTCAATTCACATATTTATTACCTGCCTGATCTCTATATGCATTTGAGTTACAACTTTTGTCTATGGGTATTGATTAGCCTTTTTTTTTGTAATTGATACGTCTATAAAGTCACTAATGGCCAGACGCTATTTGCTGGGACAACACAAAAAGAACACAGTCCCTGCCTTTGTTGGAGCCCAAAGCCTCTTAGAGACAGGCCGATAAATAAATTAGAACACTAGCGAGTGCAATTAGAGATACAATATATACAAGGTAGCTTCAATAGCTAGCAGAGACTAATAAAGCCGAGGTAGGGGTGGGTGGAGTGAGAGCTCCTTAGAGGAGGTGATACCTGAGCTACCTTTTGAAAAATAAATTCCTAGGCAATCAAGAGGGAAACGGACATTCCTGGCAGAGGAAACCTCCTATCTATTGGGTTGTCAGAAAAGTCATGAAGTATTTTTTCTGTTTTTCATTGCAAAAATGTGTCATGACTTTTCCAATAACCCAATAAAATCACAGAAGAAAGAGGTAAGTCAGTACCGGGAGCACCTGAAGTGTGAGAGGGTGATGGGAGGCGGGGCAGCAGCTCATTTACAAAGGGCCTTGTATAATTAGAGTTATAACTGTGGCTCTAACACTTGTTAAACAGGTGACTTTGGACAAATTACTTAACCTTTGTGAGTCTCAGCTTCCTCAAGAGTCAAATACAGATAATATTTTCTTCCAGTGTTCTAATGAGGATTTAATGTGAAAATGTTTGGTTAAGTTCTTAGCATAGCACCTATTACAATGAGATGCTATCAAGAAATATTAGTTTAACCTGGAGTATAGGGCACTTCCACAGGCCTTTTCATAACTTTAATGTATGGAGATCTATTACAGCTTTCTTCTTAATACTTGTCTGTATTTTCTAAATTTTCAATGATGAACATATATGGCTTTCATAGAATGAAATAAACCTTTTCTAATAATGCATGACTTTTGTGGTAGACAGAGACAAGCTTATTCTAAAATTTATATAGAAAGGCGAAGGACTTAAAATTGGTCAAATAATTTTGGAAAATAAGAATAAAGTTGGAGGGATTACTCTACTTAATGTCAAGGCTAACTTACTACATAGCTACAGTTACCAAAAAAACAGTGGTATTGGCTGAAGGGCTAGACACATAGATCAATGAAACAGAACAGAGAACCCAGAAAATAAATCCACACAAATATGTCAAACTGATTTTTAATAAAGGTGCAAAAGCAATTCAATGGAGGAATGATAGCCTTTTCAACAAATGGTACTGGAGAAATTAGGTATCCTTGGGCAAAAAAAAAAAAAATTGGCCTAAACTTCACACCTTATACAAAATTAAAATACATCACAGAATCAAATCTAAAACCCAAAACTATAAAACTTGTAGGAGAAATTCTTCATCACTTAGGGTTTAGTGAAGAGATTTTAGAGTGACACCTAAAGCACAATGCATAAAAGGAAAATAATCGGGCCGGCTGAGTGGCTCAGTTGGTTAAGAGCTCACTCAAGAGTGTGAGCTCTGAGCAACAGGGTCCCCGGTTTGATTCACGGCCCGAGCTGAGCTGCCGCTGAGCTGCCAACAGGTTGCAGGATGGCTCAGCTAAAAAAAAAAAAAGGAAAATAATCATTAATTGGTCCTCATCAAAATTTAAAATTTTGCTCTGAAAAAACTCTGTTAAAAGTATGAAAAGACAAGTTACAGGTTAGGAGAAAATATTTGTAAACCACATATCTGACAAAGGACTTCTATCTATAATATATAAAGAACTCTCGTGCAACAATAAAAAAAGGAAAGCCAATCCAATTAGAAAGTGGGTAAAAGGTATAAATAGACATTTCACCAAATATACATACAGATAGGAAATAAGCACATGAAAGGTATTCAATATCATTAGCTATCAGGGAAATGCGAATTAAAACCATAATGAGATATCAGTATACACCCGTCATACTGATAAAAAATATAGTGAAATACCAAATGCTGGTAAAATGAAGAGAATGGATCAGTCATACATTGCAGGTGGGAATGTGAAATAATATAGCCACTTTGAAGTGTAGTCAAGCAGTATGTTGTTTTTTTTAAACTGAACATTCACTAACCTTATGACCCTATAATCATACTACTAGGCATTTAACCCAGAAAAATAAAAGTTTATATTCACATACATACACAAAAAATATATGCATATGAATGCATATATCATAGAAGCTTTATTAGTTAGGGTATCTCCAGAGAAACAGAAATAATAGGAGATTATACACACACACACACACACACACACACACACACACACACACACACACACGTGCATTTATATATACCTGGGGTGCCAAAAGAATGTATACAGGTGGACACTTTGGTCAGCGTTGCTCAAGCAGTAGTTTGCCGTAATCAGAAGTGTCTGGACACTGATGGTAACTACTTTGAACACCTCTTGTAATTTCAGAAGTCAAACGTGATTTGTATTCATCTTTTGTTATTGGTAATATATTGAGTATTACAATTTTAATACAGTTTCCTTTCTTAAAATGTATATACATTTTTTTGGCAAAATAGATAGATAGATAGATAGATAAAGAGACAGAGAGAGACAGAAATTAAAAATTGACTTTAAGAAATTGACATGCAATTGTGGGGGGCTGGCAAATCCAAAACCTGCAGGGCTGGCCATGCCACCTAGAGAACCAGGGGAGGTCGATTTTGCAGTCTCAAGTCCAAAGGCAGTTTAGAGACAGAATTCCTTCCTCCTTGGGGGATCTCAATGTTTTCTCTTAACACCTTCAGCTGATTGGATAAAACCCACCCACATTATAAAGAGTAATCTGCTTCACTCAAAGTCTACTGATGTAAAATAAATACTAATCACATCTAAAAAAAATACCTTCACAGCAACATTGAGACTGGTGTTTGATCAAATAACTGGGTACCATAGTCTAACCAAATTAACACATAAAAAAAATTAACAGCAGCTATTTTTGATAGCCAAAAACTGAAAACAACCCAAATATGCTTCAACAAGTTAATGACTAAACAAACTTGTACATCCATACCATAGGATACTACTCAGTAATAAAAAGGAACAAGCTAGCAATGCATGCAACAACATGGGTGAATCTCAAAGGCATTATGCTGAGTTGTTTTTTTAAAAATCTCAAAACATACTATATGATTCCACATATATACAATTCTTAACATAACAAAATTATACAAATGGAGAACAGATTGGTGGTTAGCAGGAGTTAGGAATGAGGAGAGGGGATGAGTGTCACACCCTGGACCTGTAGCTTTCTTGACATAGGTCAATCTTTACTTTAAGCAAGCCTGTCTATTTTATTGTCTTTTTGCATCTAAGATAACATACCCTTGGAATGTCAGAGTAATCCCTTTTTTTCCAGGCCTTTCAGGACACAGCCCACCTCACCAGAGCACGAGACCACAGAACCCCTCATTGTTATCTTGTTTCCCAAATACCATCTCTATGTGCTGTACATGTTAATTATTGACTATCTTACACTCATCAAAGTAAAAGAAGTATGTCTCTCCATTTTACTTTTCATCTGATCCCAGAGATCTCCCCACTTTTCTTTTTCCCACCCCTTTAATCTATCACCAATGGATTTCATATAACCCTCTTTATGTCTTTTCCTTTGATTCTAATGTATAAAATAAGTAAAAAAAAAATTGCCATTCTCCGGAGCATTTTCTTTATCATTGAGATTTTGCTTCCTGGCAATTGTCATCAGTTTGGCTCAAATAAACTCATTTAAAGTCTCTACAGTTCTGGACATTTCTTACATCAACTCTAACCAAATAAGTTATTCTGTAACTTGTTCACTGTACATCAACTATATTATATAGACTTTCTATTGGCAATTTTGTGCTCCATTTTAAGAATCCATGGGCCTCTGAATGTTTCCCTAAAATTTTTAAAAGACAAATCATGGTCAGCATTATTTGCAGACACCAAAAGGAGCTTCTAACCATCAATTTCTGTTCTGCAGGTCTATCCCATGCCTAAGCTCGCCTAATGTTAACCCTTTAGTAATTGTTATACTGGGGCTCTGTAAAAATGAAAAGGTCTTCCCTTGCTGGGCTAAGAATGGCCCTTATCGGGGTCATTTTGCAGTCACAACATGGTAATTGAGCCCTTCTCTCTCACTACTTAACATATGTCTACAAAATCTTTTGTTGCCTCTTGGAGGCACTAACCCCATTTTTCATGCCTCCAAAGTGAAATTCTTTCAGAGCCAGTTAGAGCCTAGAAAGAAATTCACAGGCATCCCTTGTGGCCATGATCAACAGGGTGACTATTACCAAGTACAAAACAAAATCATCTGCAGACTCTCAGCTGCTATGTTAATGCCTCATTCAGCCCTACAGTTCCATGCCCTACCCTCCCCCCAGGACAAAAGAGACATTGGAGCATGGCAGAGCAGGAATGAGGCCACCTTTACGGTCTCATTGTCATCGCACTGCCTAAGTAGAGCCCCGGGTCCACTTCTGCCTGCATTTCTGCAGTGACATTACTGAGGATGCTCCCATTGTGGGTTTACGTGCCCCACGATGGGGGTTAACTGACCCAGGGTCCCCTGGATGCTTCTTTTTTTTTACCCATGATTTCCTACTCACATGGAAGGTAGGGAGGGGATTTCCTTTGACTGAATTGGTGTTTGGCAGACTTTAAGGAATGAAACTGGTCTATGCTAGACATGCAAACCAGGAGGCAGGAAAAGAACAACAGCCTGGGAGACAAAGATTCCTGCCCAGATCTGTTCCTTATATACAATGCAACGGCAGTAATGAGTACTAATACAGTGCTAGAGGGAGGAGCATAGTTTGTCCATTAGTAAAACTTTGATGCTAAGGGTATTACATGCCCAAGGCAGAGGAATGATGATAAAAAGAACCACTTAAGATTAAATTATGAGGAAGCACCAGAATAAAGTTACAAGATTAATTTCAAATGACAATAAAATTTTGCAAAGTCCTAGGTAAGTTTTTTGAACGTGTAAGTTGATATGCATTACACATCTTATATACTAGTATGTTTATATATTTCCACAATTAAATTGTAAGATCCTTAGCAGTAGGACCCCTAGAGTGTCTAGTCTATTTTGCTACATGTACCAGCATTCAATAAATTAGAGAAGGAAACTAACATTTGCTCAGCACCTAGTCTGTGTTCTTTTGCATATGCAAATTCATTCAATTGAATCTTCACAACAAACTCATTAGCACATCTTATTATCTGTATTTTGTAAAAGTAGAAAGGTGCTCAGAGAGTTTTAGTGACATACTCAAGGACTTAGAGGTAGTAAGTGGGAGAAGTGACATTCAAATACAGGTCTATGTGTCTCACCCTAAGACAAGGAGAAAATTCTGAGATATCCTAAATTAAATTATAGCAGGCCAGAGGATAGAAGAAAGAGACAAGAAGAGGATAATCAGTTAACAACTACAGGGGAAAAGCAATGAAAGACTGCTTACATTTCTGAGTGTATGTTAGAACTTGACTATTTCCTTGATTATCTAAAAGAGCCTCGGCTTCTTGCTTACACATGAATTTCCCAAAACGAATCCAAAAGAGCAAACACTTCTTCTTTCCAGACTGTGCATCTATCCTAGAACCGCCCCCACTTCACCTTGTCCTAGCCACCTTATCTATAGCTAATGTGAATTCTTTCAAAACAACTTACATGGGCCGGCCGAGTGATGTGTTGGTTAAGAGTTGGCTTGGGATGCCAGCTGTAAACAGCAGGGCCCCGGTTCGGATCCCACTTTAGGGCCAGTGATGCTGTGCCCTCTACAGCTAAGATGGTGAACAATAGCTCAACCTGGAGCTGGGCTGCCATGAGTCGCCGGCAACAGCGTAGGCTACAGCCCCTGCTGCAGTGGACTGCCGTAAGCTACTGTGAGTGGCTGGCAGCCAATGTGAGCAGCTGGCAGCCTCCGTGAGCTGCCAAGAGCCCCGTGAGCAGCCATCCAGTGGCCGGCGACTGACTGCCTCACCGGGGAAGAGTGCAATGATAATACCAACATGGGCCAGTGAAGCAACGTCCTTCACAACTAGACTGAAGAACAAAAGGACAGCAACTTTTCTGTTCCTCTTCCCCGATTCCCCAACTTACATCTTCCTTCTTTGTACTTGCTGTATAAAGAAGTCCATCAATTCCAGGAGCGCAGACATGCTACCTACCCATGCTGGTGGTTTAGGCTTCGTGCCCCAGGGCTTGATCTCTTTCTTGCTAGCAACGGCCCAATAAACCCTTTGTTTTAAAAAGGCTTTTAGCCCTGAAGTTAAGGTTTTTGTTTTACAACCGTGCTCTTTCAACAGGACCAACCAGTCTCCTAAATATTTATTCATTTAATTTCATTTCAAATGTATGCAAAATGTGTATGTATATATGTATATTTTAAATGTCTATGGTAATAAAAGTGAATCTTTACTAACCAGCACACATTGAAGGAAGTAGGAGAGCCTCATGATTCTAGTTCTATGACAAAAAAATTCTTAAAAGTGCTTTCTGAATCAAGCACTATTAAGTTGTGCTCTATATTGTTTTAGTGTTAATTGAAAATGGGTAGTACAGGTATAGCAACTCTGTATGGAGATAATTTGTCTATAATGCTTCCCAACATAAAAATGATAATATTAGTAGGAGAGAAAAGAGGAGAAAGGGAGAAACCGAGAGGAAGAAAGACAGGAAAGTTGATTTTATGCTGGCTTCAGAAAGAAAACTTACCCAGGTTTCAGAACCCTGTGAGGTTATTGCAAAGTCTGAATTACAGCAGTTTCCAGTTACAAAAATATCTTGGTGAGATCTCACATCTTGTAGATAGCATGAGAGACTCTGTGTTGGAGGACAACACAGATTCTTGGTGACAGCAATAGAAGTTATAAGACCTGCCCCATGCAAAATTTTTACCTCCACCCACCAAGCAATTCCAGACGCATTTTTTTTAAAATAAAATGGTAATATAAACAAATAAATGTGTGTTGTGTGTGTGTGTGTTACAGTTTCTCAAACTGAGCACAGCATTAGAGCTGAAGTTTAATGCAGAATAGACTGAACTGCATTAACTGCTGAAAATACTGAACTTTACCAGAACCCTGTGCTCTTGGAAAACAGGAATGATCAAGAAATACCACAGCCACCACCATTACCCCTTTTGCATTTCAGAAAACAGCTTGATGATATTAAATTAATTAAATAAGGAGGCCATTAGTCTGAGGTGGCCCTAATGCTTTGGCAGCCTATCCAGGCAAACCCAAATCAAATCCTGTAAGTACCGAAGGGTTATGAAATTGAAACCCAAGGATAACCAATCACAAACAGCCAACCAGGCTTTAAGTGCTAGCCAATCAGTAATTTCCTTACTTTGTTGTGTACCTTTTCTCTATAAAAATCTCTCCACAGCTCATGTTGGTAGAGCACTCCTAACTACTTCCGGTTTGATGCTGCCCAATTCAAATCGATTTTTGCTCAAATAAACTCTTAACACTATTAATACGCCTCAGTTTGTTTTTTAACACTGCAAAGAACCATCCTTCCACATATGACTTATAAAAGACCTATGGATGATCACCTCGTTTATCTGTGGCAAGGCCAGACACAGGCCCTCCAAATTCCCATTCTTTGTCTTATAAATGAATAGTTGAACTGTCTGCCCCTACTGAATAACCTGAAAAATGCCCACTAACGTGACTTGTCAAACTTTCCTCAGGCTCCTCTTTCCTCCTCTAGGCCCCTGAGCTTTGGCCCACCCTAGGTTTTAAGGAAGCACTGGAAAGCAGGAATAAAAGCCCTTAAGAGTGTCTCCTGAGGATCAGCTATCCACAAAAAAAGATTTTTTTTCTGCTCAACTGTTCAATCATGCCTCCTGCTCACCCCACTCCCCACACCCAGTTCTTTCCAGCCTTATTTACTCCTCCCTATAAAAGAAAGACCCTTTCTGCTTGGTCTTTGAGACACTTGTATAATACTGGGTTGTCGGAAAAGTCATGACGCATTTTTGCAACGAAAACCAGAAAAAATACATCACAACTATTCCAACAACCCAATAGATATGATCAGAGTGTTCTACTGCAATAGTTCCTTTCCTCCTATTGTAGTAATCCCCCTCCCCCAATTGCAAGACTTTTCAAATATAGTCTCTCTTTATCTAAGTCTGGATTTGTTTTTTTACTTGAGACTGCTTAAGGTTACAGTTCCTAATCTTTTTAGAAGTATATTTCTCCTCTGTCATATTTGCTTTTAGTTATGATTTCCCTTTTATGGATTTTAAGTATTCATCCCTGATTCAGAAGCCACATGGGGAGAGGGATCAAACCCGCTAAGAGTATTAAAAAGCTTCCCACACACCTCTGAAGTTAAAATGGAAATGAATAGGTAGGAGGGCTGCTTCCATATGCAAACACCTCCAGATAATCAATTCTATTCTAATAACTTGCTGGCTGCAGAATCACAGGCCTCTGGGGCCATTTCATTCACTTCCAGCTAATGCCTGGGGTGTCAGTGCATAACAAAGGAAAAAGAAAAAGTCGATCAAACTAAAACATTTCATTAGATCACAGCAAGTTAAAAGCCTGGCCAAATCCAAGCTTCATGGAGCATGTTTATCATCTTATCCTTGAACTGGCTCAAATCAAAGGTTTGCAAGTATTTACAAACTATCAACTTTGCATGCCAGAAAGCACTTGTCATCATCTGAAGTTCAATGACATTATTTGCAAAAACAAAAGTGAGGATCTGTAGACTGGCAGAGGGTTTTTTTTGACTTGTGATTTTAGTAATAGGTAAAGTCATGTGTAAGTTTTAAAAAAATTGTAAATCACATTTAATT
>NW_017732622.1:31441-36536 GCF_001890085.2 Hipposideros armiger | reverse complement strand
GATGTGTACCTGGGCACTCCGCTTGTGGAAGGGGGGCTGAGGAACATTTGGAGAGAAAGAACATTCAGCTCCACTGGACTCTGGGCCCCCAGCTCTGTGTCAACTGGAGCAGTTGGGATTTTGTTTGTCTCATATATTGTTTTTTCTGCAGACCTCTTGATTAGAAGAATAGCTGATCCCAAGCCATATCCCTAGGCACCTAAGAAGTTTGAACAATCCCAGATTCCAGGGTTTAGTCAAGGGGCCAACTCGTTTGCCCCTTGGGCAAGCACCCCATGAATCTCAGTGGTTAGCCAGACTGATGCACTGGTTTTAATGCTTGAGGGGGAGCTGGAATCATAGCTCCTTGTTTCCCAATCCTTGGAAACACGTAGATTAAACACAATGGGAACTCTGAAAAGGCTGTTAAAAAGACCCTACTCCCCTGATGTAGGGTCTGAAAGGACCTTACCTTTCCCACCACACACACAGGATGATTATTTAGAACAGCACTTTGTGAATATACAATTTTACACAGATTGGGGAAATGCTGTTATGAAGATGAGTGTGCTGACCATGGACCAGAGTATCATAATGACTAAGAGTATCATTAATAACAAGAGCTGCCCTTTAAGCATGTGCCATGTGTCAGGCACGCTGATAGCGATCATTTATTCCTCACAAGAACCCTGTAGAGAAGGGCTGTCATTGCTTTGACAGGTGAGGAACGTGAACCACCAATAGGCCCCAGGTTATATGAGGAGGAAGTGACAGAGGTGACAGAGCTGGGCCCCAGCCAGCAGTTCCAACCTTCCAAGCCAAGCCCTGTTAAAGAGGAAACCTTGAGGCCTGAAATCAGGCCTGCTCTCTCAGTGCACGCCCCAGAGAAGGGGACAAGTGCCACCTTTCATCAAAGGTGGGTGGGAGGTCACTTTGAGACTTTGCCATCTGGAACAGCAATCAAAAATTTTTTAAAATTTTATATAATGAAATACTCTCTTCAAAATTCTCTTATGCTTAAGTATAATCTATAAACTCGGAGTTGGGCTGCTATGGTTGAAGGTGGGGCCACAGGTGGCCTGAGGATGCAGGCTCCCAAGAGCACCACTTGAAGGTTCCCTATCCAGTAGATTGGTACTTACTGTGAGAGGTACAGGAGGTGCCATGATGCTGAAAGCTCTAGTTTGGAGTTCCAAAGAATGAGGTGAGATTCTGGCTGACTTGCTCCTGGGTAGTCAGCCTAGGGGAGGGCTGTAGGACTCCAGACCTGCCGCATGTATTGGGCGCTGAGTGGGCACCGCCTGCCTGGCGTCCTCTCTGGCCTGGCCCCAGCTGTTATGGCGTGGCACTCACATGGTAGGACACTTATTTTTACCAACTTACATTTAGTGAGTTTTATTTTTCAAAGATATGGATTATAAGATTAAAAACTGCAAGCACCCTCCCTTTTTTCCTGGCCCTTATAAAAGCCATCATCTGATTTTCTGTATCGACTGAAGTAGAATGTTCAAGCTCAGATCTTGGTGTAGGATCAACGGCACATCCGCACCTCTGACCCCGAGGCTAACGGTTGGCCAGGATGGCTGTTTGGCTGCCAGCCAACAGACCTCCTCCTCACAGACGTCAGGGATCAGGCGCATCTGGGAGCGGGCCATGCGCGCAGCATTCTTGCCAAACCGCTTGAACTCTTCGTAGAGGAGCAGCCCTCGAGCCCCAGCTACTGCTGGGCAGGACGATGGCCGTTGTGGCGTGCTGGGGGCCGGGGAGTCCCGCAGAGAGGGCAGTGGCTGGTGCTTCCTGAGGCTGCAGAGCGGAGACAGGGACACAGCGCAGAGCAGCAGGGGACAGCCCTGCCTCGTCTCTACACGGTGCGTGTGCTCGCTCAGCCATGGGGCCTCGGAAGTCGCAGAGGAGCAAAACGCNTATATATATATATATATATATAATGAACTGCTCATGGAAGCCATAGCTAACTTTAAACATCCAGGGTACATAGTCATAGTCACAGGTGCTTTGACTGGTTTCTTGCTCACAAATTTCTGGTGCACATTGTCGTGGTTACCAGGATCAGTAGTGTGCTGAGAAATGTTTAACAACCAGCTCTGTGAGAAAGGGTAGGCCCCAATGTGTAGCACTTGCCAATTTGCATGGTGTAAATACTCCCACCATGGCTAATTTTAAGCTGTAAGTATGACTGTCCTTGGAGCTGAGAAAGAGATGCTCACTAACACACCACACAGATACAATAGATGTAAGAGCACGTATTAGTAAAATGTAATAAAACAATTAGGAAGTGATGAATATATGAGGTCTGATAATTAAGTTCACCACCTTGTTGCAACGATGCTGCTAACCTTTCTTGATATCAGAGGAACTATTCATTATGAATTTGTACCAACTGGACAGACAGTTAACCAAGTTTACTATTGGGAAGTGCTGAAAAGGCTGCGTGAAAAAGTTAGACGACCTGAACTTTTTGCCAACAATTCATGGCTCTTGCATCACGACAATGCACCAGCTCACATGGCACTATCTGTGAGGGAATTTTTAGCCAGTACCAAATAACTGTATTGGAATACCCTCCCTACTCACTTGACCTGGCCCCCAATGACTTCTTTCTTTACCCGAAGATAAAGGATATATTGAAAGGAAGACATTTGAGTGACATCCAGGACATCAAGGGTAATACGATGACAGCTCTGATGGCCATTCCAGAAAGAGTTCCAAAATTACTTTGAAGGGTGGACTAGGTGCTAGTGTCAGTGCATAGCTTCCCAAGTGGAGTACTTCAAAGGTAACCATAGTGATATTCAGCAATGAGGTATGTAGCACTTTTTCTAGGATGAGTTCGTGAACTTAATTGTCTGACTTCGTATGTCATTTTGTTTTTAATATAACCTACTTAACTGTAAGTTTTTGTAATTTAACTTGTAATAATAGCTGTGTGAAACAACTGGCATGCAAAATTCCTGGAGATTTAATAGTCAGCTTTTGTACACTGGCCCAAGCTGGTACCAGTGGACACCAGTGAATCCAAGATTCATCCCTCACTATGTTCACAACTCCCAGAGGACTTGGCAATATGATTTAAGACAGAAATTATTTGGCTCACAGAAGTATAAGGGATTTTACTAACAAAAAGGCATATGTTACCTTTGGTTGGTTAAATGGTGGCCCCAAAAGATATGTCTAACTGGAACCAATGAATGTGATCTTATTCAGAAAAACAGTCTTGGCTGATGAAATTCAGTGGAGGATTTCGAGATGCGATCATCCTGGATTATATGAGTGGGCCATAAATCCAAGGACTGGTGTCCTTGTGAGGGAAAACACAGAAGAGAACACACAGATACACAGGAAAGAAGGTTATGTAAAGACAGAGGCAGAGATTGGAGTAATCCATCTTTAAGCCAAGAAATGCCAAACATTGCCAGCAGCCACCAGAAGCCAGGAGAAAGGCATAGAACAGTTCTCCCTTCGAGCCTCCAAAAGGAACCAACCCTGCTGACATCTTGATTTTTGACCTTTGGCCTCCAGAATTATGAGAGAATATATTTCTGTCATGTAAAACCACTGAGTTTGTGGTAGGAATGGTAGGAACACATTATGATAGCCTTAGGAAATTAAAACTCTACCTCATGACAATTAGTCCTGGTCAAAATGGACCCAAAAAGAGGCTTTCAAGATTTTAAAAGCTATACAATAATAACTTAAAAAATTATTCAACACTGTAACCAGGTACAATCATAGTGAAGAAAGCAGGTGAAATTTTTTTAAATTAAAGTTTACTGGAATGACAACGATTAGTAAAATTACATAGGTTTTAGGCGTACAATTCTGTAATACATCATCTATATATCACGTTGTGTGTTCACCATCCAGAGTCAGTTCTCCTTCCATCGCTATATATTTTATCCCATTTTCCCTCCTCTACCACCTCCCCTCTCCCCTTACCCTCTGGAAACCACTAAGCTATTATCTGTGACGGTAAAATTTAAAAGGAAGGACAGTTTATTGCTGGTATTCATCTTATCTGAAAAAGTTATCTCATATCTTAACAATCCTTATAGATCAGTAATAGCCAGACTCCCTGGTGACTCTGATACAACCTCAAAAATGCCAATTGCCAGAGTTTATTTATCAGATGGGAGAAACAGGAGTTCTTAAATTTCTCAGCTACAGCCTTCATTTTATCTCCAGAGGGTCTGCTCCTGTTGAACAGAATATTCTAGTTCTGTTAACTTGGAAAGAAAAAAGTAAAGGGGGCCGAAGGGCGGGGGAAGGGTACTATGGTACATGAACATCCAAAAGATTGGAGAAAGACTAGCAAATTTAAATGTTTTCCATTGATTATGATTATTAATCTGACCATATAATTTGTGGAGCTCAGTGCAAAACTTGAAAACAGTTACAGCAGAGCATTAAACCAAGCAGGGACCCTTCTAAACACAGGACTTTGTGCAACTGCATAGGTCACATAACCATGAACCCAGCCCTATTAATGGGCTGGGTTCCTAATATCCTATTAATAGGATATTTAGCATAGCTACTTACTACAGATTAGAAATTTTGATTCTTGCACCTGACTATTCTCAAAAAGTTTTTCAGAGTTCTTATTTTTATTTAGAAATAACCTGCCATAGATTTGTTGCAAATAAATACTGATATACATTTTATTATTTTTTACATAAATGTATATAGAATCTTTATTCACACTCACCTAAAAAAAATGGATATAACCCAAGTATCTTTCATGGGGTGAATTTAAAATGAATAGGTATAGCCATAAAATGGAACACCACCAAAAAGCAAAAACATGGATGGATCGCAAAGATATTATGCCCAGTGAAAGAAGTCAGCGTCCAGAGGTCACATGATACATGTTTACACTTGTGTGACACCTTGGAAAAGGCAAATCCACAGGAATGGAGAACAGATCACTGTTTTCAAGAGGTTGGGGTGAGGAGTGGGCTTTACTCCAAAGGGAAACGCATGACGGAATATTTTAGAATGCTGGAGCTGCCCTGTTTTGATTGTGGTGATGATTATAAAAACCATACATATGTCAAAACCTTTGGGACCATACATCTGAAAAAAGTTAGTTTTATAGTATATT
>NW_017732622.1:16515-29186 GCF_001890085.2 Hipposideros armiger | reverse complement strand
TGGATGTCTTCATAGTGGATACCTTCGTATAAGGTGTTCTCCGCCTCTGCCGAGACGTTGATGACAGTGGTAATGTGGTTGCTGGCCATCTTGAGCTTGTTGTTGGGAGCCGCACCGTTACTGATGTGCAGGCTGTTGGTAGTCTGTAAGAAGCCATGGGCCAAAGGCTGCCAAAAACGACCCTGGAGGGCCCCCGGGTGCAGTCACCAAGGCTTCCGCGGCCAGCAAGGAATAAGGACTGCATCTTTCTGCTAGGCTGATTCCACAGATAACTCTCAAGGATGGTGTCAGTGTCGGCATCCATGTCGGCGGAAAGGCTCATTCAAGGAGCAGGGGCAACGCAAAGTCTCAGACAAGGGTCTGGGAGAGAGGAGATGGGTCACAACCTTGGAGCTACAGTTTCCACGCAGACATGAGCCTGCAGTGCCTGGTCTTGGGAGAAACCCCCTGGCCTCTGCTCCTGGGGCCGTCACCACCCCAACCCTGGCTCACCTGCCTGCAATCACAAAGGGCCCTCTTCAAAATGTTGGCATTTAATTTTGTTGTGCATTTTAAGCAAAATTAGGTTAACTCCTCCAAATTACTTAAGGAGTTTGAAATACAGTTCATTCTTTTTTCTAAGCACAAACAGAAGAAAACTCAGTCTACCATATTCGGTATTAAATTCTGAACAAAAACTATTGAAACTGGGAGTGTTTAGCACTGAAATGGAGTTTAAAGAAAATACCCTCTCTGGAAAATTTTTAAATGGAATAAATCCCAGTTGCCTAGGATCAGTTCAGTAAGATCCATCTAAACAGATGTGACCGTTGGGCCCCCAAAGCCCAGTGAAGGACTCCCAAAAAAACAATCCAGAAGTCAGAGGAATCAATGTCTTCAACTACCTAGCATATTTTACTGATTTTTCAAGAGACAGCTGTGTCTCTGTGAAAGCAAATACTCAGATTGGTTAATCGTTCTCAAGTTCCTAGACAGTCCCCCACAGACTGTTGATGTTACTGATTCACAATTCACCAGACTGCAGACTACAGGCTTTGGAGGGAGCATGACCCCACCAACACCTTGATTTTGGACTGCTGCCCTCCAGAACTGTGAAAGAATAAATATCTGTTGTTTTAAGCCACCCAGTTTGTGATACTTTGTTATGGCAGCCCCAGGAAACCAATATACTTCTTTAGTCTTTTAGGAAAGTCTACCTTAAGGCAAGCAAACAAGAGGAACAATATTATAGGAACAGCCTTCAATTCCCTCTTTAAAAACAAAATTATTTCCCAAACCTCATTATTTTAAATGTAACAAATTACCTATTACACACTTTGCAATCAATCACAATACACCCAGGGAACCCACTGCCTGAGCTGGAACTTGCTAATCCCACCCAGCATTTTCATTTTACTGAGCCAATGCCGCTCCAAAGACGCCAAATGGCTCACCAAAGGTAATATAGCAACTTCACTATGCGTTCCTCCTCATACCTGGCCCACTGTATTCTAGCCAATTTCCTTGAGCACAAGTAGAAAAAGACAACCTAAGGAATGCAGAGGACACCTCATCATTGCTCACATTCAGTCCCCGGATTTTGCCCTCTGACTCCAGTTTAAATCATTTTGTGCAGGATGGCTGAATGCTGAAGCTTCCATAAGTAATTCTGCTCATAACTCTGACTCTGAAAGCTGATAATGTGATTCATTCAGGCTGCGGTACAAACTGAATAATTGCTCAGTGTGCTAGGACTAGAATGTGACACAATATCCTGTGTCAGAGCATAGATCTTGGACAGGAGAGGAAGAGCATCAGCGCTTTGATATTACTGTTAAAAGATGCAGATTTATTTTTAAACTCTCCTTGGATAGAAAGACCAGTGGTGAATTTATCAAGAGGCCTGCAATATAATGGTGAGTTGATTGATTTCTCTGCACCTCAAATAAAGTTCTTAATATAGACCTCAAAGATAAAACGTCAAAAACCTGAACATGAGGAATTTGTAAGCACAATTAACTAATATCTTTAGCCTGAAAAGATGTCCTCCCAGTTAGGATGCCCTTCCAACAAGATGACTTTGTTGACCTAGATTTTGCACCGTGATAGTCCTATTTCCTTCCTGCCTAAGTGCCAACTTAGTTTTCATTCATGTTCCAGAAAATTATCTCCCATTTTTGAGACATAACCAACCAAGTTATAAGAAACTAACTGCTCTGCCAATAAAAAGTTCCCATCTGCTCTTCTTAGAAAGAAATTGGAGAATCACATGAGTAAGCTATACATTCAAACACCTCCAAGGGGGTCCAAATACTCACCTATAATCTGGTATTGAAGTTTAAATTTTAAAACCTTAGTTAAAGTGGGATAACCCCCCTGAGGCACTAGAAAAGGAAAGAGTTAAGGGGGCAGTGCTGGGAAATACCAAGGGTTCAGAAAAGCCAACAGATCTATCTGCCTTCTAGCCCAAGGAGTTGCAATGGTATCTATCTGAAAGAAAAGGTGAGAGTGAGGAGCCAGGCAGAAAAAAAAGCCAATAATAAAATTAGGAGAAAGCAAGGAGGGTCCTCGACAATTGATTTTAATATAATTGAAAGGGCCTAAAATGTCAGTGAAGGTAGATTAAAGATATGATGAGGTATTTTTCTTCATTCACACAGCTAACTTTATTTATAAATTAAACAAGAAGGGGATTTGGCCTGTAAAAAAAATGAGGTTTCTCAACACCATTTATCTCCTTAGCCACAGTTCCTATTGCCTCTTCTAGCCTGTCATTGTGCCTGCCCTGCCCTCAACCCTGAGGCAGTCTAAAGTATGAAATTATCCACTGCAGGATCGCTATGATTGATTAGATTGATGGTAGATACTAGGGCCAACACCAGGCAATTCATTATCTAGCCAGCACCGAATCAAAATGCTTTTTCAAGAATTTATGAGATATCCCAACTGTACTTAGTGGGTAGAATGTAAATGAACTAAAGGGACATGTGACTCTGACTGAGCTCACCATTTTGGTGGAGACAAATGTGTAAATAGATGATACTGCAGAAAAAGAGATTGGAGCAACAAAAAGAGGCAGACACTTGAGAGCCTGTAGTCCAAGAGTGAGAGGGAAGAGCAGCTGCCTTGGCAACTGATGGCATAGCAGTCTTCAGTCACAATCTGTACAAAATATCTATAGGTACTTTGTTTCAATGAGTCCTTTTGTCAAATGTCTCTTGAGTTTTGTCAAATTCTCAAAGTCAAAGGACTTTGACTAAAGTAGCATGATCAGTTACTACCCGAATATATTCCTACTGTAATCAGATGGCCCCTGGATGGGCAAAACTCTCTTCTAAAGAGAGAAAGGCAGCTCTAGGAAAAGAGAGAACAAAGAACAAATTATCAAAATTGTACTCTAAAGTAAAATGCATGTACATATCTGCATATAAAACAGCATAAAATATTATTGATTCATTGGTATTAAATGGACAAACTTAACTCTCGCCTTTGAGAAGCCTACAATTAGGTTCACCCACAGATAACAATTGTTCAAAACGATCTCAGATTCCACTGGTATACATATCCCATTTTATTTCTCTTCCTTATCCTTCAAAATAATGAAGACTATTCTGAATGTACCTAAGGGGAAAGCAGTGATACCAGTCTGTTTCAATAAGATGAATTATAGATGAGAAATGTTGAACAGGCAAAGCTAAAAAAATAGACAATTTCATCATTTTTACAAAATACAGAGAAAAATGGATCATTTTGTCCCTGAACCTCCACTGGAAGGCAAAACTCAAAAGGGAAACTATGTTGTGAAAAGAATATTTTGATGCTTGTTGGCCGCAACGTGCAGGATTACAAAAAAAAAGGGGGGGGGAAAGAGGGAGGGGTACAACCAGAAGGCCTATATTATCAGACAGCCATCACTAGTCCTGACAGGATGACCCAAATATAATCATTCTAATAAAGTCATATTTAAATGACATATTCAAACCCATACTCAAAATACAATCATGCCAACAAAGCAAACAGAAAAGATTCCCAATGTTGACTCAAGTAGAGGAGGAAAAATCTCTAGAAGAAAATGATGATGAAAAAAAGCTAGCAACAGCATTGTACACAGAACGGCCTGGCAGGCTGTCATTGCCGAGGTGGCAAGGGCCTGCTGTTAAGGTGGTTTCCTACAAGGCAGTTCTTTCCAGAGAACCCAGACACTGTAATGGTGATTCAAACCAGCTAAAAAAGAACAGTAAAGAAACAATGTTGAGGATGTTCAATGCATTCTCACCTTAAAAGACATTTCTAGCACTTCAGCAGGAGAGATGCCTTTGTAGGTGATTTTACATGCTTCCCTTAGTAGTTTCCTTTATAAATGGAAAAGGCTTCAAGTTATTATGGTAAAGACTATAATAGCATGTCCAGAAAGAATTGAGTCTTGTAAACAGACCGTTCTGTAAAAGGCTGTTTGCATCAACTATAGTTATCCGAATTTTGAGTGCAGTGGATAGAAAGTATCCATTCACTTTGGGTATCTATACATAAATATACCTGGGTGACATATTTAACTATGAAACAGAAGATGACAAACACATTTGTTGGGAAGGATGAGCCCAAATGGTGGAATGGAAACTGTATAATATATAGTATTTAATGATAAGCCCATGTAGTGTGATGATTAAGATCTTAAGGCAGAACCATCTAGCTGAGTAATGGCTCTACTACATACTAACTGTGTTGTCTTGGGCAAAGCAGTTAACCTCGCCAATTTTCTCACCTATAAAACCAGCATAAGAGGACCTATGTCATAGAGTTCTTTGGAAAATTAGGTAAACCACAACACATAAATCACTTAGACACAGCCAGAGTCACAGTAAGTACTAAATAAGTCAATGAGATGGTGATGGTGATGATGACAATTTCAAGTTGATGTCCTCATCATTATCATCACCCTCTGTGATCCCCAAGTCTTTTCCAATGATGTTTGATGAGAGGAGGCCACTTTCTTGTTTCAGGTTCCCTGTAATTCTCTGTATATAATTCTTAGTCTTTGAACCTACAAAGACCTATTTAGAGTCCCTACAAATAGTTTTTCTTCCCGTTATTCCCTGTACATGTGATCTGCCTACTTTATTTGTCAACATAGGAATGGCACGTGTTTGTCTGTCTGAAGCTGCCATTCTTTAAACTCAGCACCACTCTCTCTGTGTTCTTTGGCATGCCAGTACTTTAGTGGGCAGTCACAACCTAGCTGGAGTCCAACTAAAAACAAATTCCCTAGTTGTGCAAAACCACATGAAACTTTACTCTTGAATATTAAATTATGCCATGGCTACTATTGCTTATCCTACACTAGCCAAGTATTAGACTCAAACAGTGGACAAAAAAATGGTTGCTAAACTAAATTAAATTTAATTATAGAGAATGAAACAGTGGTGTTTCAGGAAGCCTTTGAACAATCTGTTTCAGCCCCCTGAGACAATGGCCATTGCTGTATCGTGAAGCTTGCTTCACCTGGGGACACCTAGACATGAAAAAACATCCAGTTGGAGAGCATGATGTCACGTGGTTTGGGCTGGTCTATTCCCACAAGTTACAGGAAATGGAGGAAACAAAAACATGAGCAATTCTTTAGCCTTACATTTTACTCTATCTAACAATACATGAATTTTTACATGTTGGCCACCCTATAATTATTCTAGTCATGGGAAAAATAAAGCCTAGCTCTCTGCCCAAATAAGAACATAAATGTTTTCATGTAATGTCATCATTTTACATTATCTTGGCTTTAAAAGAAGGTGGGCAGGTGGTGAACACAGTCAATTGGTCACCAAGGGAATAATCTTGAGGTCATACCCATGGAGCTAACCTGAGTGAACCACGGATATGGTCCCCATTGCTCTGCTGCATAAATTATTCAAGGAAAGAGACTTGACCAGCTGATGACTTAAAAACCAGTAGGGTAAGATTCAATTATTCCTTAATATTATTCTAGATAGGAAATAAAACAAAATTTTGGGGGGGAAGAAAAACTACCTATTTTGCCAATTTTTGTAGTTCTTATTTTATACACAGCTCAGTCATTTGCCCCTGCTTAGATAGGTTGAAAGATATCTTCATAAAGGGCCTAGAAAACTACTACAAACACCCTTAACTTGATCTTTGGCCAAAGATGGCAGAAGGAGTCCAGGACAGTTCACCCATGCCAGAAGACAACAGTTCTCATGACATTGTATCTGACCAAGTAAGGCCCAGTCAGAGCACCTCATGTCCCATACCATGATCAGGCTGAATACAACATCATCTCTGATCTGAGCTAACAAGTAGACAACTTGTTATAATATTATCTTATAATATTATATTATAAGATAATATTATAAGTTGTTGAACAACTGAGAAACAAAACACTGATAGTGCCCAAGAAAACAATAGAAGAGTAAAATTCAATAAGCAAAAAAATAAATACTACAAATCTGTGTTGCAGCCATACCCTGGAGAACTTGGATTGGATGTGTTCAAATCCAAGCCACAACCTAAACATACTTCCAAGTACATCAGTAGATTAGTTTTATCTCTTTACAGTCTTTACAGGAAACTAGAACTCAGTTTCATTGTCTATAAAAAGAACAAGTTAGACTAGATGATATATGTTACATATAATTATATAGTATAATGTTTTTTATTATATAAATATAATTATACGTAATATTATTTGATTCATTAAATTAACCCCCTAAGACAGGGTAGAGCTTAAGACAAAACAGTGAAGAAGCAACATTCATTTTTAGTTTCTCCTCACCTCTCCACACTGTGCCCAACTCCTCCTAGAGTACCCATTTTCCCATGACCCAAGTCTGTATAATCCTTATTCCAATTGGGTTATCTGATAAATGGATGTGTAATACTTGCCGATAATGGCTCACTATGTTACTCTTCACATGCACCATTTTTATTTCAATAGAAGACAAGAGAAGGCAGTGCCTTAGCCCAAATGGTAAAATTTCAAACCCAGTAGCAACTCAACAGAAAAAAAATTAGGGAAGGGGGATTGTTTCCAAATGCACAAACTTGATCGTTATGCACTGCACGTGCCTGGAGAATTAGAATTGGTTAGTTTCTCAGAATTTACGGTAAGATTCCTCTAACCTCTCAGGTTACTCCTTTTATCAGTTGGTTACTGCTATAAAATTGCTGTATGCGAGGTATGACAAGTTGCAAACTTGTTGCAATAATGTAGCTAAGCTTTTTTTTATATCAGAGGGATTAATCATTATGAATTTGTACCAACTGGACAAATAGTTAACCAAGTTTACTATTTGGAAGTGCTGAAAAGGCTGCGTGAAAAAGTTAGACGACCTGAACTTTTCGCCAACAATTCATGGCTCTTGCATCACGACAATGTACCAGCTCACACGGCACTGTCTGTGAGGGAGTTTTTAGCCAGTAAACAAATAACTGTATTTGAACACCCTCCCTACTCACCTGATCTGGNTCAATATATAATTCAGACTCTTTGTTCCAACCATAGTGCAATAAAATTAGAAGTTAATGCCACAAATTTAGCTACTAAGACATTTTAAACGTTTGGAAACCAAATAACATATGACCAAAAAACCCATGGAGTTAAAAACAAATCCTAAAGAAAATTAAGATCTACTTAAAACTGAATACAAATAAAATGCAGTTGATTTTTGTTTGACATAGCTAAGGCAGTCCTTAGAGAAAAATGTGTTGTTTTACATGGACTCATTAGGAATTAAGAAAGGTTAAAAATAGACATGTTCATTATTTCTTTCCTTCTCATTTCTTTGGATGTGCTTTGTTACTCTTTTTTAACTCATTGAGTCAAATACTGTGCTTGAATGATTAATAAGTATATGGAAAAAGGTGCTCAGCCTCATTAGTATTCAGAGATAAGCAAATGAAAACAATGAGATACAAGGCTGGTTTGTGACATGCATCTGCATAGTCCAAGGCAACTGTTACAATAGTATTTGCATTCTAGCCATCAGAAAAAGAAGGACATTAAGAGAAAGGGAAACCCCTTCCTTTAAAAAGGACGTCACCTAAAATGTGCACACCTAACCACAGCTCACATCCCAGAAATTGGTCACATCATTACACATGGTTACACCTCAGAGCTTTTGGAGGGTCTGGGAAATGTGTACGTTATTGAAAGGCTTCCATGTACCAAGATGAAAATTGGGGTTTCTATTAATCTAGAAGGAACAGAAAATGGATACTGAATGGATAGCCAGCATGCTATGTCCCCTATGACATGTTTAAGNCACAGGTCAGTGGACTAACTCATCCTGTCTTCCCAGGTGATGATGAAGACACTTCATCTCTCAACCTCAGCCAGAAAACAAGCCTGAACTGACTCACAAGGAGGTGTTGAGGAATAGCGATTACATGCAAGGGTGTTGTGAAAGCAGAGGTGCACCTTTTGTGTTGTACTGCCCTCTCCTCAGCCACAGTGAGAGCTGTGCTACAGCTAAGGCGACTAGGGATTGATCACCGGGCAATGGCTTCAGAGAGAGGAGTCTAACAGGAGGACCAGCCTTTTCTTCCTAATGTTCCACCTCTACAGCCTATCCTCTTTGCACTTTCTCAGGTGAAAAATAAAATAGCTGTGACCCACTGGGAACAAATACAGGACTAAGGGCAATTGGGGAAATGGACCTGGCCACCACTGTGTAAGTAGTCTAAGCCTGAGTTTCCCTCTAATTATCACACTTGGCCACAAAGGGAGTCAAATAACCGGCATCAATCAAGCACTTACTATGTACCAGTCACCATGCTTTACCTACATTACTACCCCCATCTTACCAGTGAGATAGCATTAACTATCTGCCACCGAAGCCCATTCTCTTCCCTAATTCTCTACACTAGTCGGACCAGAAGAAGTTAGAGGTTTTCCCAACACCCAGAGAATTCCAGCGTTCTGTTTGTCCTTGGGACCATAAGTCACCTTGGCTCTGAGCACTAAGGGAAAAACGTTTTTTGAGAACTCAAAACCAGTATGCCTCAAATGTTACTTACTCAATCGTGTTGATGTAGTCTGGCACCAACACTTTCATGACATAAACCCATACGAATAAGAAGTCACCAAAAATCCTTTCACCTCACTCCAGGAGTTTCACAATAGTCTTCTAACTGATATTATTTCTCAGTCCATTAGGGTTGTCTCCCAATCCACTTGGCTCTAAATTAATCTTTCTACGTATCTACTTCATCGAAACACATTCAAGCTTTCATATCTTTCCTGTGGTCTAGGATAAAATCTCAACTGCTTAATGCGGAATTTGAGGTTTTCCTCCATCTTACCACAATCTCGTAGCAGACAATCACAGATGTCTACTTATGAGAAAAACGCTGTTGATTACATTTTCCTGCTCCTTTACCTGCTATATTCCTTAGCTCTAGAGTAAACGGGCCGATCCTCCCTGCTTGTGCAGTGCTCCCATATTGTTCTAGTGTCACCTCCTTTATAAGAACCTCCCCGTTGCGTCAGCTCGCCATGGTGACTGACCACACGACTCCTCCAGCCCTCACAGGAAAGGCTACTGAATGCTTCTGTGGTGACTCAGAACAGGGGCTGTGGAGTCTCAAGAACTTGCTTCCTCCTCGGTGAAGGGTCGGTCCTGCCTGCAGAAGAGCTTGCCTGGCATGTGATGCTTCTTGACTTGCCCAGCCCTGTTTTCCCTGAAACAATTTCTTCCTGCTCCACTCATGGTCTGCAGGCTGAGCTCTTCAAAAACATTTCCTGCATCTCAATTTGCAGTAGGATCAGTAGAAAGGTTCAGTAATTTGTGCGGGATCATACAGCCAGGAAATGATGGAACCCAAAGCAGGGGTACCTGTTAGTGCATTCCACCTGACCTCCCTTTATCTCCCAAGTACCTGCTCCCAGACCCCTTCCCTCACTGTGCCCCTGGTATTGTCTTATGGGGTCTGCATTAAAATCCAGAAGCAGCTTGGCCCATCTCTATAGCCCCCACACCAGAGTTGTCTTTTACAAGACAGTTATGCTGTACTCACTTAAAACTTCTAGCCACTTCCTGAACAGGCAGACACAGAGTTACAGATGTGACAGTGTTACACTCTCTGGTCACCACTGGGAGGCCGATTTATTGAGTAGCAGAGAAGAAACAGGTAAATTGAAAGCCTCCTGCCAAAGTGTTAGCTGTCCTTTTAAACAATATCAACCTCCATTTGCAGAAAACAGCGTGTGCATTCACCTGACTCATTGCTTCTATTCTAGTCTCTAGATTAGTCAGAGAAGTAAATAAAGAAAATGTGATGCTATCAGAGAACCCTGTGTCTTTTTGTTACCCTGGGATGTTCAGGCTACTGATTATCACCACTGACGCTCAAGATAGCAATGAGATACTCCTTTTCTCTGTTGAAGCTCCTGGGTGATTTTCTTTCAAATACACAGAAAATTGAGAGTCCTGGATAGTCCCTGCCCAAGGCACTCTCCAGTAGATCATTTTCAAAAGAGAATTGAATCTCTTACCATTTAGAGGCTCGCCCTAGAAATATGCAATGTGGAGTAAAGCAATAGGAGAGGAGATAAGATGAAAATGAATGAGTCAAAAAAAAAAAAAAAGACAAACATACCCATTCAAATAAAATAGTCATGTTAGGAAACGACACACTTGCTGAAAACAAACAAACCGTGTGCCTGCTGGATGGCCCTGCGGCTCCACCTACACATGACCCCCTCCTGTCCCTCACACTGCCCACCTTTGGGGTNTCCCAAGCGCAGGAGCCTGACGGAGCTTTCCCATGAATCCCTAAATTTTCAATTATGGATGGGCTCAAGATCTGTGTTGTAGTCTGAGGTTTAACTGGACAAAGTTCATGGTTTCTTTATATTCCCTTTACTATTGTTGCGGGATACTCAGACAGAGAGACGGGACACCAAGTCTCAGGGTGGGAAGCAACATTTATTGATGCCAGCACCGGCTCAGCGGATTCATATCCAGAGGCTGAGCCCTGATCCCGACAGGACTCAGAGCTGCATACCCTGAGGTTTCCGGGTTAGCTGCTAGGATTCCTTATTAGGACATGCGACATTGTGTTAGTTCCTGACTGGCTCCCGGGTGAGGTAGGAATTAGGAAATGTTAAACACAGATGTCTTGATGGCCATGTGGTCCGGGAAAGCCTTTGTCTAGGGCTCCCTGCCACACTACCTCTTACTTCATCCCAAAGACTAAGGGATATTGTCATAGATTGATCAAGTTCCTGGATTATTGTTTCTAGAAGTAGCACTTCCAAAGGGATTGAAGTTCAAGTGCACATAATTATGGTGTCTCTTTAAATGTCCTTTATTCCTAGAGGCTTAAGAGAGACGAGGTGACATTGGCTCAAAATGGTCTGACTAAATCTTCTACTTTATTTGGGACCGAGAGGAAAGAAAGGGTGACCTCAAGCACCTGGTTTTGAACAATGAAAGGGGTTGTACATAAAAGGAAACCCAAAGAATAACCAAAAATAGTGCTTAAACAGAAGACAATAGAAGAAAGTAAATTAGGAATATGTTAAGGCATCTCCTCCTTCATGATAGAATTGTCACAGACCTGAGGGATTCCAGGTGAAGAGATACTGTGGCACATAATAGCAGTGCAAGGTTCAGAAAGCCTTAGAGACATGTAGACAAAAAAATAGGTAAATAAAAATACAGAGATCATGAACTATTCTCAGGGGAGTGACCTAACCCCTAATGTGGCTATATTCAGAGATTGGGCCTTTAAGGAGGCAGTTAAGGTTAAGTGAGGTCATAGGGTGGGC
Organism: Hipposideros armiger; assembly: GCF_001890085.2. Taxonomy (NCBI): domain Eukaryota; kingdom Metazoa; phylum Chordata; class Mammalia; order Chiroptera; family Hipposideridae; genus Hipposideros; species Hipposideros armiger. The sequence goes on along the minus strand of NW_017732622.1, from coordinate 17,425 downwards.
CCTGATCTAATAAGACTGGCGTCCTCATAAGAAGAAATACCAGCGAGCAAGCTCTCTGTCTCCACATGCGCACATAGGAAAGGGCATGTGAGGACACAGCAAGAAGGCAGCTGCCTGCAAGCCATGAAGAGAGCGCTCACCAGAAACCAAATCTGCCAGCACCTTGATCTGGGACTTCTAGCCTCCAGAACTGTGAGAAAATGAATGTCTGTTGTTAAGGACACCCATCCTGTGTTCCTTATTATGGCAGCCTGAGCTGACTTATACACTCACTAATCCAGCAGTGGAACCCAAGGAAGCAGGAGCCCAAGAGAAATGGAAAGAAAATTCAGGAGTTTTAAACAGACAAAATAAATACCAAAAAATAAAAGGAAAACCTGAGGGAGGATGGACAACACCACCATAGCAGGAGTTATAAGCAGGAGTAAAAAGACAGGAGCTTTCGATGCCAGCAGTGGAGAAAAGACAATTTGTAATTTCCCTCCAGAGTACAAGAGTTATTGTGTCACAGTTAAATTCCTGATGGGAGATTCCTCCCAACTGAGTTGTAAGTTCGCAGGTCCTCCACTCTGGAAAACTGGCATAGATTGATTACCACCTGGCAACACTGAAACTAAGAAATCTTTCTCTTTTGCCCTCTTGTGTTCACTCTATCAATCAACTTTTCCCAGATAATTCTCTGTCTTTGTCTATGGTCCTTATCAGCAATGTAGATCTAGAGTACAATATATGTTAAGTTCCAACTAATACTTTGTCAAAGAGACATGTTACTATATGAGGAAACTGCTGCTCCTATTGAAAGCTGCAATTTTATGTATTCTGTATTGCTGGAACTTTGGAACCATAAGACACATGTGGAAGTTGGAATGAAATCACTCCCAATTTTCCGATGTTTGGTAGTGCTGAAGGA
>NW_017732622.1:0-11356 GCF_001890085.2 Hipposideros armiger | reverse complement strand
ATATATATATATATATATATATATATAGTCACGGAATGTGGAGTACAGCACAGAGAATAGTGTCAGTGGAATTGTAGCACCTATATAGGATGTCAGAGGGATAATAGATTGGGGGAGGGGGTTATCACTTTGTGAGAGGTGAAATGTCTTAACTGTTACATTCTTTTGTACACCTAAAACTAATAAAAACAAAACAAAGAGAACGGTGAGCGCTGGACCCAGCTGCCTACAACTTTCAAGATGAGAAGCATTAAGGCATAATGTCAGAAATATTTACAGTTGCCAACAATTCCGTCTCTGAGCTACAGTTATAAATGCTTGACTAATTTCTAAAGGAACATTTATGAGATTTTTTTTTTCCCCCTGAGAAAGAATTCCAGTCTCCAAAACGGTCTGTTGTAAAATAGAATTGAGTTTGGGAAATGTTTCTTTCTGGTTTCACAGAACTCTGGAATCTGTGGCACAAGAGATCATAGGGCTCATCTCCCCCACCCTGACCGTGACCTGGGTGCCACACGCAAAGCCTAGCGGCCTGGGCTGCTCTGAGAGCTTGTTTAGCTGCCTCGAGGGCTTCTCTGGCAGATCCTGCCTCTTTTTATTGTGTCTAAAACCAGCCCTTGGATTAGGAGCTGGAGCAAGGCTGCTGTAAACATTGGAAGGCTAAGTAAATCAATTACCAAAGCATCCATCACTAAGATTGATTAACCACATGAGCAGCCTGAGAATACTACATCACTAGCACACAGTTCCTTCTATATCCCAACCTATGTTTGTTTTCCTGGGGAGTAATAAAGACCATAACAGAGAAAGACTCTAGTGATTTATAATAAAAACTAACTGGGGTAGGTGGCTAATTTAGACTTGATAGATAGTAAGTTAACCCCCAAGTGGGAAATTTTGTTCTTTTTAATTATTTTGTGGTGTGTGTGTGTGTGTGTGTTGATTGAGGTGAAATTCACGTAACATAAAAATTAACCATTTTAAAGTGAACAACACAGGGTTATCTTTCTAGGTATTTTAAAGCCTAGATTTCAACGCTAAAGGGAAAGCTATAATCAATCAGTATTTTTTAGTCGTTTACATTTCTGCTATGTGCATGCCAAATGAAAAGTTCAACTGATTTTTTTTTCATATAGCTGACTAGTTTTAGACACAACTGACTCAGAATGACTAGTTATTCAGAATGTGTTTATATAACAGTGAAATAACTGATCAACCTAGAGGAAAAATAATGATCAAGTAAGTAGATTGTGTTCTCATGTATTTGGCCAGTGGACAAAATTTTTACTTTTTTAAGCTACCACTGCAGTGTCTTAGAAACATAGCCCCATGCTCGTGACCAGGAAACCTGACCTCATTTCCATCACTGCTCAGAGGTTAGAACTTGCCTTTGACAGCACGGGATTCAGCTTTTCTGATCCTTCCCAGGGAAGAACCATACCATTGCACGTGTCTCCTCCATACTGAGCCATGAGCCTGGGCAGCACACCACAAAAATGGAAAACAAGCAAAGTCTGCTTTAGAGAACCTCAACATCTGCTGATTGGAGTCTCTCTCCTTCCTGTTACACTCTGGTGACCAGTGTTTTTCTGTGCCTCCTCATAGCCAGGCCTGCCCTTCCTGAGAGGATGCCAAAATCCTCAACCTTTCTCAGTTCTGATCTACCTAGTGCTTTGTGACCAGTGCTTTGTGGATTGTTTAGTAAACAGCTCAAAACTACAAAGTTAAAGGCTATTAATGAATGACAGACACCCCAGATTACTGTTGCACTTCCGCCTAGGAGACACAAAGGAGGAACCTGTGAGAAAATTCTCAAACCTCCTACTAGGCTGAAGGTGAGACTGGATTGGGGGCCCCACGGTCCCCTCTGTGCTCCTGAAACCACCGTTGTGGGCTGTTACCTTGTAAGGCTAATCCTGAGAACGTCTTTACTTTATGCTTAAGAAATAACAAGTGTTACTCCAAGGGTGGAGCTTTCACCCCAGAATCACCTGTGAAGATTTTTAAATGGAAGACACCCATGCCTGTTTCCCACCTGCAGCATTTCCAGTGTCCAGTTACCTGTACTTTTTGAAAACACCCAGGTGAGTTTTAAGCACAGCCAGGGTTGACGCCCTCTCAAAGCAATTCTAGTCATTAAATGATTACGGCGGACCAACCTGACTCTGAAGTTCTGCAATGTGCAATGAAATAGTTCTCTCTCCATAATCGTAACAGAAAATTACATCCCATAATTTGTTCTGTTAGCCTCTTCTGGGACCTAAGATTCTTAGGCAAAAAATTTTAGTACAAAACATGACGTGCAGGTTTTAAATCAGATTTCATTTTTCTCCTAATACTCACTGTCAGTGAATGAGAGGTTGAAGTCCTACTGACTTCACTCCATTACTGAAATGAATTGAAAGGCCTCAAAAAAAAGCATCCCCGACCAAGCTATCAATAATGTAAAAACATGTTCCCTGTGGATTGCAAAATAGATGTCTATTTCCATGGGAACATCCTGTGTGGCCTTTGTGTGTAAGGGGGTGACAATTTAATTAAGAGAGCACATCGTCNCAGGTTATGTACAGAGTGGTGTTGGAACTAACCTCTAGAAGGCTTCTAGGGCAATGTCAGCAGCCTTGAAACTACCCATTTTCACAGGCAGGTACAGAGACAGGGACTGGGAAAGTGGGATCAAAGCTGATATTTTCCCGACCTTCCCATCTCATTCTACTCTTAAAGATGAAAAGTTTGTCTCTGGATTGGCCTCTGTCCTTGAATGTGCATTTTCAAGAGAGTTAAAGATCATGTGCATAAATGCATGTGCTTTCTTTGTATTCCCTGGATTCCTTAAAGCTACAAAAGACAGGAATGGAGCCTGCTCTGTTGGGGGTGGAGGGGTGGAATCTGTCCATTTCTGTTTCTTCTTGGCCCCCTTCTCCTTTTTTTGGACTTACCTCATACCAACTGGTGAGGAAAAGTGAGTCTGCAGATGGCTCCTTCCTGAGGGCTTCTAGAACTTCTCATTCTTTTATTCTTTGCTGATGCTCTGGCCCTTACCACTGAAGCACAAAGATCTGCGACTCAGGGGTGCACTTAATGGGAAAGAAACAGAATACACTGGTTGTTTTATCCTTGACTACACATTAGAATCCACCTCATTAGGCTTTTAAAATGCTGTTGGCCAAGCCACATATTGTACCAATTTAGTCAGTATCTCTGGTAGTGGGGGAGAGAACACAAACGTAAGTTTTTTTATTTGTGTGGGTTTTTTTGTTTTGTTTTGTTTTTAATCCCAGATCATTCCAATGGGCAGCTAGTAAAGTAGCCCACTGAACCTGTTTTGGTTCTAGACCTCAGAACTACCCTTAAGATGGAAAAAAATTAAGTTTTCCATATGGCTCAATATAGACCATTAAAGTTCTACAATAGGTTTTAGGGCCAGAGCATAATAAAGAATGCTCTTTGGCTCCACCATTTTATTCTGTTAATATGCATTCCCTTTGGGGACTTTGAATGATTAGACTGAAATAGTATTCCAGGGTTTGGGTCAGATACAAGTCTCACCGTCTCACCTCATAATGTTTCTCACAAATTATAGAGGCCACATTTCTCTCTAATTAGAATAGCGCTCTTTCCCCTTACAAATGCCCTCAAGTCTTCAGCAACACTTGAGCTGGAAATTAGGTTCTAATTGTGATATGTTTCCATAAAATACCAGAAATGATTTTTTAAAGTATCAAAGAAACACTTCTAAGAGAAGGAAATGTTTGTATCTGACAAGTATATTAGGACAGCCCAAAGTTCTATTTATGTGTGTTATGAAACAAAATCAATGGTTCTCGTTGTCCTGTAACTATGAAAAATATCATAAATGATCTCCTCCAAGGAGGAAACTTTTTAAATAATAATAAATTATTGCAGAGTAAGAAGTTAAACAGCATTATCAGAATGAAACAACCATAGCCATAGCCTGTGGCTCTCAAGTTTGTTCACACATTACAATCTCCTGGTGAACTTTTTAAAGATTAATGAAACCAAAATCTGTAGAGATGAGGTCCCATACATGAGGTATTTTGCTGTTGTTGTTGTTTGTTTTTTTCTTCAAGCTTCCCAGAGGACCCCAATATTCAGCCAAGATTGAGACCCAATACTCTAAGCAGTGCTTCAGGACCTTGGACAACCACACACAGCCTAGGTGTAAGAAGAAAACCAATAACAGAGACATTGTTTTTTTACTAAACAGAGAAACAAGTGGAAGAAAGCAGGAAGGGGACAAACATCAAGAGAAAACCCCATTCCTGTTTAAAATAGTATTCTCAAACCAAAGTGACTTATAGAGGCGAGGTAGAAAATCTTAAGAAAATAAACACACAAGGTTTGTCACTTGATAGTGATTTAAGTTTATCCTTTTGACAAAGATACACTTTGCATATAGACTACTCTTCATGTACACACACACACTCACAAAATGCTCTTTGATTTTTTCTAGAAGAGCTGCGACCTCCTAGGTTTGGATTTTACTTTTCCACTTTTGATGGGAAAATATTCATAAAACATAATTGCATTTTCCCTTTTATTCTGCTATAAGAAAAGAAAGATGATAATAAATGGAAACTTTGTGGGACAATAACATGAAAGCTAAACAGAACACATCTGTAGGACAATTTTGGCATACATAACATCAACTTACAACTAGATGAAATTAACAAAATAATGCAAAAATAGGAAACCTCCTTTCTGGCTCACCTCAAAACTAAGCTCAAAATAATTTTCAGGCCATAGTGTGCTTTATGATTTATGGGTACTTAAGGGAGAGAGATTTTCACTATTTATCATCAACTTTCCCTACTTCCTAGTCAAATGATATTAGCAAATTTCCATTTTGCAAAGCACTTGTTGGCTTGCTCACTACGGCTCACAAAATGCAAAGAACTGTTGCAATTACCTGGATAATTCATGATGAGCAGGGCATTTGCATAGCATTCAGGACACTCTTATTATCATTTTCATTACAATGTGGGCAAATTATTTATTGGAAAACCAGAAAAAGCAGTTCGCATTTATCAGGCAAAGACACAGAGGCACTATGCAAATACCTCAACCTTTTCTGTCAAANTTGAGCAACAATTACCTCTAATCATTTCCAGAACTTAGAAAACAGTAATTTTATATGGAAACCCAAGAGACTGACTTTAGCTCTTCAAGACAAATTCTATCCTGAAAACAGGTTGAACGCAAATTTCAGAGGCGGTATTAGCAAACTCATTAAAAGTTTCCAATTTCATGCCAATTTTAAAAGCTCTGACCTAGATCACAGTTAGGTAGCTTTAACTGCCATTTAATAAATGTCATTTACAAGAAGGGTGTATAGCTGCATTAAATCCTCATCCAAATAAACTGTCAGGGTCCCACCCTGAGGTAGAGTTCTATTAGGTATTGATCTTTTCTATTCAACACCCCATCAAACAGCATCATATAGTAAATGAAATTGCTGATTGCATTCCAAGGCTCATAAAATTATAAAGCTGTTTATAATGACTAACTCACTAATAAATGGCATCTCAATTTATAAGCACAGGTTTACTTCTTGAAATGTTTGCAACCCATCAACCTCACTGAGCCACTTTCCTTGTTATTATCAATTAGAAGGGACACAAAAAATTCTTAGGAAAATAACTAGCAAGCAGTTGGCACTCTTCTCTGAAAATGTATTGAGACTAAAGCAATTAGCAAATGTGTAACTTGATTAAAACAATTGGTAAATTGAAGAGAACCCTTAATGACATACTTTGCCCCTCCAGTTCTACTGGCAAGACACTGAAATAAAATGTGATACATGTATTTTTTTAACTAAGCATTTACACAAGGAAATCAAGAGGATAAGAAAGCAGACATCCTGAACATTGCATGGAATATTCCACATGAGATTTGGTTTATGGCATCACAACTCACCATCTTAGGAAATGCAAGAGATCCAGTCAGAGATGCACAGGCCATTAAGTCCTCTGATGCATGTCTCTACATTAAAATGAGATTCATTTCTGATTGGAAAAAAAAATCATAGGATTGAAGAGTAAAGGAGAGAGAAATAAATAATCCTATGATTACATCTCATCCTAATATGAATATAACATTGGAAAACGTGCATAGGAAATAAGGTACAAAATTACTTTCACAGCTATATGAACATCATGGTCACTGCTAGTCTGTCATAATATTTTTTAAGGAATGTCTTATTCAGTACATCAGATTTCAGCTCTTGGCTGATAGCAGCCTACAAAACATCAGCATGAACTAAGCATGGAAGGAGCACAAAACTCTGAATGGCACAAAGGTAGGTTAATGATGTTTGGCTTCTCAGATGTACAGTTAAAACAAGACATGATAGAAAATTCTTCTTAGAGACAAAGGAAGCAGCTTTGTAGAGGAGTAAACAAAAATGTCTCAGTTGTAAGTATCTTATCTAAATAGGAATTAGAGAAAACGAATGACTGGGCAATTTTACTTCTGTAATTGATTTTCTTGATTTGTACAAGGTTCAAGAAAACCAGCTCCAGAGCCAATGCCTTAATCAATCATTCATGAACTACGTAAGTGATACGGTACCCTGGCACTATGCTAGGTGCTGGAGATACATGGGGAACAAGACAAACATGATCCTATCTTCATGAAGCTTGCATGTTGGTGGAAGAGATGATACATAAATAGATGCTTTTTAAAATTTGGGCCCACAAACTAAGTTGGGCAGAAGCATATAAAACAATTACAGCATAGTGAGCAGAAACACGAACAATACCCCCCAGGAAACATGAGCGGTGACTCTCTTGACACTAATTACTACGTATATGTCTTCACGTGATGGATGGTGGATTTTCACAATATTCAGCCAGACCCCCACAGAGACATATATTCACTGATGAGGCTGGTTACTTAGGAAGTCGAACTTCTCTGGAAGCCTTCCTAGTTATAGCTAAGGGTCAGAACCAAACAGAATCCATTTTTACAAGAACACATATATGTAGATATAGCCAGAGAAGACAAGAAGTGCAATATATGCAACATAACCCTGCTATAAGACATGGCTCTAGAAAATGTATCCATAACACGGTAACTTTTACTCCTTACTTGGCCAGTTGCTGCCCGTCTTATGCGCTTCTTCATCTCATTACTTAGGAGAAAGAGGAGACAACAGCCAGCACCAACTTCTGCACTGACACTTCCCTGATCAGCCCTGGTTGGTGTGGATTGGGGAAGCCTGCATGCTCTGCCCACACCCTCAGCCTATCAGTGCTTCTCCTGAAGAATGAAAGTCCCGCCCAAAAACCTCCTTTGGCGTGAGACATAGAGAGCCTCAATTCAGATTCAGATGGTTACGTGTGCCCCTTGAGCTGTTACCACAGTGCTTCTGAGTCCTGACTGCATATGAGAATCACCTGAGAGGCTTCTAGAATTTTTGGTGTCTGGGCTCCACACTCACAGATTTTAATTTAATTGGTTGGGATGGAGTTCAGGGTGGATAATTTTGAAAAAAGTTACTCAGGTGTTNTGAAAGGGAGATATTTTGATGACATGCAGGACATCAAGGGTAATAATATGACAGCTCTGATGGCCATTCCAGAAAAAGAGTTCCAAAATTACTTTGAAGGGTGGACTAGGCACTGGTGTCAGTGCATAGCTTCCCAAGGGAAGTACTTCAAAGGTGACCGTAGTGATATTCAGCAATGAGGTATGTAGCACTTTTTTTAGGATGAGTTCACGAACTTAATTGTCCTACCGTGTACATGTCAATTCCCTGAACTGCATGCAGCCAATCTCTCAGCACTACTTTCATCACTCCCATATCAGTGCTGTCACACTCCTCTACTCATTCAAGTTCAAACATCCCATGGTGACCCATCACCACTGTCCACCCAGATGGATAGCCTGCTCAGCCCACTTTGTCTCCAACACCATGCAGTGGGCCACCATGGCTCACCAGCAGGTGCTTATCTGGCTAGGCGCCATCTAATGACTTTAGAAAAAAGGCTTTTCTTTTACATTTGAAAAGTCCCTTCCATTTCATTTGAGCCTTCAAAGACACTATGATGTATGTAGGGTCTACCATTTTACAAGTTAGGAAAAGTTAAAAATCTTCTCCAAAGCTACTTATTAGTAGATAGGCACAGTCCAGGGTGTTAGATCCCTGTTCTAGTGTTGTTTCTAGAACCTTACAATGGAGTCCTCATTCATACCTCAAATCTCTAAATCCTGCCTTCAGAACCAGGCAATTTGGAGGACAGAGAATCAGGAAGAATAACAAAAGGGAACCTGTAAACAGCCTCTGTGGTTAAGGTGGGAACCACCATAACTCACCTTTCATTCACGTGTAAAATCTGTGCCTGCAAAAAAATCAACGAAACCATGATATTCACATTCAGGTGCTTCTGATACACACACAAGTGCCGCCCTCCGAGCCACTTCCCCAGTCATCCTCACAAGAAGAGTTAGGGTGATGTATTAGAGTCCCACGACTGCCATAACAAATCACCACAACTTTGGTGGCTTAAAACAACACAACTTATTCTCTTACTGTTCTGGAGGCCAGAAGTCCAAAATTAGTTTCAACGTTTTGGCAGGGCCTCACTCCCTCCTGAGGCTCTATGTGACAACCTGTTTCCTTTCCCAGCTTCCAGAGCTGCAATCCTTGGTTTATGACCCCTTCCTCCATCTTCAAAGGCAGCAGAGTAGTATCTTCAAATCTCTCTCTGCTCCCAGCATCACATCATCTGCTGCCTCTATGTCAATTTCTCTGCTCTATTTTCACATCGCTTTCTCCTCTTTCATAAAATCTCCTGCTGCCTTCCTCTTCCAAAGACACTTGTGGACTTTTAGGGTCCACCTGGATAATTCAAGATAAACTCCCAGCTAAAAAATCCTTTAACACATCTATAAAATCCCTTTTGCTATATAAGGTAACAGTCACATGTTCCAAGGATTAAAACCTGGATCTATTTGGGGACCATTATTGAGCCTACCACAGGGGCCAAAGGAAACTTACCTCCTACAGAGGCAAGCACTAAGCACATTCCTACTTAGGGTTGTGCAGGAAAAGTTAGAATACAGTTGATTTATTTTTCCAATCATGGTTAAGATAATGCCACCAGCCAAGGCATTTCAAACATTTTAGAGAGTCAAGAGTATTGTTCTGCTCATTTTTCCACAAAAGAATCATTTGTTGAAATTTACCAACTAATTTTCAACAGTCTCTTTCACGTGAAGCAAATAGCTTTCCATCTCCAACTGATGCACACAGCCACGAAATTATCATAGAAATGAAAGTGTTTGGTAAACATTAAGTATATTTTCCCTTCAGATGCACTGTGAAAGCTTTGCCCAAGGAGCTTCGCCCCAAGAAACAATTATTTTAAGCATGAAATTGAATGTTAATGTTCTGAATATGAATAAACTCTCTGTCTCCCTCGTCTTTGCCTTCAGGGAGGTGGGGAAAGGTACTCTAAAGGCACAAAAACATGCAATCTGTTTTTGTTGTCCCTAATGTCTTTTATTATGTTTATATGTTACTTTAGAAAGTTTCAAATAAATACAAAAGCAAAAAGAATGACATAATTATATTACCGATCACCAGCTTTCAGTTATCAACACTCTGACACTATCGTTCCATATGCCTCCCTCCACTTTATTTTTCTGGATTATTTTCAAGCAAATCCCAGACATCATTAAAATTTCTCCTTAAATGTCAGCTTTTATCACTAAAAATGAGGCCTTTTGAAAATATCGTATATATGTGTACATCGATAACACATTCGGTACAATTTAAAATGATTCATTTATAGTTTTCAATACTAGTTGGTCTTCAGTCAGTTACCTCCACTTATTTCAAAAATACCTTTGAACAAGTGGTTTGTTCAAGCCAGAATCCAAGTAAGGTTATTATTATTTTTTAAATTTCTATTGTATCCACAGTTGTTTTCCCTTCTTCATTCTATTTTTTTAATTATTTTTTATTGTGAAATACACATTTTTTAGAATTAGTTGCAGCTGTACAACATAGTGCAATAGTTATACTTTTTACCCCTTGAGGTGACAACCCCCCTCCCCAAATCCGCCGCCCCACTTCCCCCCCAATATCATACATATCTATTACAATTCCCTTGTCCTTTTTCTTGATTGATCTTGACAAAGGTCTACCAGTTTTGGTTTTGTTATCTCTATTATTTTCTGTGGCTATTGTCCTTTTTTTTTTAATTATTATGGTAAAATCTACCACTTTAACGATTTTTTTTTTTAAGATTTTTTTATTGGGGAATTAGGAGGATGGGAACAGTGCTGGGGAATTGGGGGAAGGGGAACAGAGAAGTTGCTGTCGTTTTGTTCTTCAGTCTAGTTGTAGAGGACATTGTTTCACTGGCCCAAGTTGGCACCATCATTGCGCTCTTCCTGGGTGAAGCAGATCAGTCGCCNCAGCCCAAGCAGAGCTGCCGCTGAGCTGCCAACAGGTGGCAGGATGGCTCAGCTAAAAAGACAAAAAAAAAAGCTTCCGGAGTCACCATCTGTGTGGAGCTTGCATATTCTCCCCACATCTGTGTGGGTTTTCTCTGGGGACTCTGGTTTCTTCCCACATCCCAAAGCTGTGCAGGTGAGGTGATCTGGGTGTCTACATTGTCCCATCTGAGCGTGGGTGGGTGTGTGAGTGGCCCTGTGATGGACGGGCATCCTGTCCAGGGTGGGTCCCACCTTGCAGTGCCCTGAGCTGCCAGGAGAGGCTCCAGCCACCCAGGAACCTGAACTGAAATAAGAGGGATGAAGAATAATGATCTTGCTTGTTTTTATTCATCTTTCTTGAATGTATGTATAGTTCACATTTATTTCAATGTGTACTATTAGGAGGATTTTGATCTTTATTTAGAAGTTTGGAGATGCTTTTGTGACCAGAAATATGCCATAGGAGCTTAACTCTTGTTTATACTAATTAGCCTATGATAAAATTGGTTTCATTAGACATCGTTTTGTTTAAAGTCACAGTTTCCAGGAACCTATTGACTACATTAAATGAGGACTGACTTACTGTACTATCACCTTGGGCATTAGGTTTTTAACATATGAATTTTGGAGGGACACAAACATTCAAACCACAGCATTCTCCACATATACGCAAAGTGGTAGCAAGGCAGGATTCTTCCCATGGCATATGTTTCCGCGGTGAACAAGATAAAATTCAAATTGGTCTCCTGATAACACCGTCACATTAGGGAAGTATTGACCCAGAAGAATACTAAATATGATAAGAGTAAAATTGAGGCAGCCAGAGACTTCAAGCACAACACTTAACACAGCTTGAGTCACTCACCAAAGACATGGTTTTGAGAAAAAT
>NW_017732621.1:344174-344776 GCF_001890085.2 Hipposideros armiger | reverse complement strand
AGTGCCGAGGGTGCGGATCCAAGGCCACATGTGTGTGCATGCACACACACACACTCTTCTGCCAATTCCACCACACAAATGTGGTCCCGGACCTGAGTCTCTGTAGGAGGGCCCAGCCCTGAAAAAATGGTGCCCTTCTGTACTTTACTCGTGTGCAAGCTCCACACCAGGGGAACAATGGTCCCCAAACGGCCAGCATCTGCGTGAAAGATGCTCAGTTCAGTTGTTTCCTGCAGGCTCCTGGGCCCTGCTCATATAGCTATTCCCTCCCCAAGGGAATGGGTGAGTGCTTACTAGCGAGCGCGTTTGTGTGCAGGCTCCACTGGTTCTCCAGCCACCCTTAGCCTCACCGAGTTGAGCAAAGAGAGTCCTCACTAATTTCTACTGCCAGCTATCATAGAACTTCTTTTCCCGGCAAAGTAACTCTGGGGTGGTTAGCGCGGTGTGGTGCCGGAGGATCTCTCCCTCAATCGGAGAAGCCTCCCCACCGCTGAGGTGTCCGTAACGGGGTTTGCCCTCTCTCGTCTCTGCCCCTCCTACCAGACTCGATGTGGCCTCCTCTTTAAGTCCTTTGTTTAGAGATTCTGTTCATCTAGTGTTCA
>NW_017732621.1:341550-343974 GCF_001890085.2 Hipposideros armiger | reverse complement strand
CAAGCAGGTGCTTAGAGGAAAATGATCCTGTTGTAATGGTGGCTTGTTTGATGTTTTGGCACTGTAGCGGGGCACATACATTATTATTCCATCCCAGGGGGCCCCAACTAGGACACTGGATCAACAATTATAGTAAGGAAATGCAGCAAATGCCAGCAACCCCTCTATGGCTCCACATAGAGTTATCACTGTCAGATTGTTAGTTTCTCCCACTCCAAGGAATTTTTTTTTCAGATTTTTTTATTGGGAAATTGGTGGAAGGGGAACAGACAGGTTGCTATCCCTTTGTTCCTCAGTCCAGCCATGGAGGTCATCGCCTCATTGACTAAAGCTGGCACCATCATTGTGCTCTTCCCGGGCGAGGCAGATTAGTCGCCTGTTTCTGGACAGCCACTCACTGTGGCTGCTGAGTGCCACACACATGACAGCTTATGGCAACCCACTGCAGCAGGGGCTGCAGCCTATGCCGTTGCCAGCGACCCATGGTAGCCCAGCTCCAAGTCGAGCTATTGTTCAGCATCTCAGCTGTAGAGGGCAGCATCACTGGCCCTCATATGTGGGATCTGAACTGGGCCCCTCTGGCGTCCCAAGCCAGCTTCCAAACAACGTGCCACTCGGCCAGCCCACTTCAAGGACTTTTACTGTCAGCCTCCCTCCTGCCCCCAGGATCTTCCCTATCAGTTCCTTTGACATCTTTCTATCAGTATTATCTATTCCTCGAGTCCCCTCAGTTCCATCACACTTAGTGCTCCCCCATTGCTCAAGGCTTTCACTGACAGCTTCCTCCAATACACTTAAACACACATACTCAAGCATACATCCCCCATTCCCCACAGGTGTTCTCAAGGCTTAAGTGAAATGAAAAATATCCTCTTCTCACAAAATGACTGGAGTCCTCTTGTTTAATTAATCCTTCTTGGCCTATTTTTCTATCAGAAGCACAAGGGTTATTATACTGACATGCAGAAATTCTGCAGTTGGTGTTACACTCAACAGGTAGGACATACAGCATAGATTTTGGAGACTGCCATGTCGTATCACTCAAATGACATGGTTTGCTTTACATACAAGCTGACTATGCTGGGCCTTCCTTACCAGGATCTGTGGTTTGAGATGTTTCCCAGTAGTGGAGATAGGTTGAATGAGCTAGTCACACTTTCTTGCTGATCTTTGTTTCCCTAATTAAAAAACTTCCACCTAAGCCTTCCAGAGTGTACCCCAGGGTCACCACAGGAATCTGACCCAGGATGAAGGCAGTGCTTGAAATTGTTAAGGCCTCAGTTTACAGTGGAGAGGGTAGCATTTCAGGACCAAAAGGATCAAAATAGATAAGAATGCAACAACTCTCTTCAAACTCAAAGAAAGGGCTGATTAGTCTCTTCTCCATGGGCAGTTGAGAGTAGTTCAGGACTCCTAGGTTTTTTCTGAGGCACCACTCCAGTGTCTTGTGTATAAAATGCATCTGGGATCCAGGAAAAACAAAGAATTGACTAGTGTTCCTGGCCACATTAAGTTGTGTATGTGTGTGGGAGGGTCTAGAGGTGGAATTGAACCAGAGAGTGTAGAGATGTATTCAACGTTAGAAAACACCTCTTATAGTATAGCACAAGCTATTATTGAGCACTTGCTATGTGCTAGGTCCTAGAAATAGATAAGATTCAGATCCTGTTTTCAAGGATTTCAGTTGATTGGGAGAAAGAAATTTATAAAAAAAGATAATTTCAGCACAGAAAACTAAATGCAATGGTAAAGTCATATGCTGAATACTGAGAGAGGATTTACACCCTTCTCAGTTCCTAACTCAGGCAAGAGGGATAGGAGGAAGTGGCTGATTTAAGTACATGTATTAAAAGATTTACTCATTCATTCATTCATTCATTCATTCATTTCTTAGGTTGTAAGTTCCATGAGGTCAGGGACTTGTTTTGTTCATTATTGTAGGTCTAATGCCATAGAACAATACATGGACTATAGTAAGAGCTCAATATTCATTGACTAAATGAGTACATGGCTACTATGTGCAAAGCACTGTGCTAAGCACTTGGAATACACAGGAACAGGACAATGGAAAGGGAAGAATGGAAAGGATGATGGTAAGTTTCTGGCTTGAACAGAAGGATTGGTGTTAATTCTTCTTTAAATACTTGCTAGAATTCCCCAGGGAAGCTCTCTGGTTCTGGGCTTTTCCTTGATGGGAATATTTGATTTCTGATTCAATCACTTCACTTGTGTAGGTCTGTTCAGACTTTCTATTTCTCCTTGAGTCATTTTTGGTAAGTTATGTCTTTCTAGAAATTTGTGCATTTCATCTAGCTTATCTAATTTGCTGACATACAAGAGTTCATGGTATTCCTTTTTTTAAAAATTCTGTAAGGTCTGTAGTGATGTTCCCAACTATTATTGTTGAATTGTCTATTTCTCCCT
>NW_017732621.1:329173-340750 GCF_001890085.2 Hipposideros armiger | reverse complement strand
ATACAAAACATGTGTTAATTGGCTGTTTATGTTACTGGTAATTCTTCCAGTCAACTGTAGTCTATTAGTAGTTAAGTTTTGGGGGACTCAAAATGTGAATTTTCAACAGTGCTGGAGGTTGGCGCCCCTAACCCCCACATTGTTCAAGGGTCAGCTGTACATCCTTTTACTTTCAACTTAATTGTGTCTTTAAATCCAAAGCATGTCTCTTATAGACAGCATATAATTTAATCATGTCTTTTAGTCCACTCTTCAAATCTCTGCTTTTTTTATTGTAGTGTTAAATCTATTTAAATTTAATGTAATTTCCAAAAAGATAAGATTTATGTCTGCTATTTTGCTTTTGTTTTTTATGTTTCATGTCTTTTTTGTCCATCAACTCCTCCATTACTGCCTTCTTTTGTGCTAAATTGATTATTTTCTAGTTTAGCATTTTAATTACCCTGTTGTTTCATTTACTATATATTCAGTTATTTTCTTTTGTGGCTTCCCTGGGAATTGCAATTAACGTATTTACTTCTAAAAACTTAGTTGAAATTAATGCCATATTAATTTTAGTATTATTTAAGAACTTTGTTCCAAGTTAGTTCCAATCTCTCCCCTTCCTTTGTGCTGTTATTGTCATACATTGTATAGCATTTGTCATGTTAGCATTATGCGGCTGCCTTTTAAATCAGAAAGGGAAAGAAAGAATGTGGTACACAGCCTAAAATTAATATTATGTGTTGCCTTGACATCCAGTAAAATTGAGAATGCCTTAAATGGCCTAACTTCAAATTCCCTTCCCCACTCTGCTTCCACAGATAAGGTCCTCTAGCCAAACAACCCTTCTTATCATGGAGAATAGGCATAGTTCCTGCTTAGCTCTGAGTAGTGGTCTTCAGTTCTCTGCCAGCCCATGGAATTATTTAAACAAGCCAATCACATCCTCCCACAAGAAGCAGAGGTCACCCCCTTCCTCTTGATACTGCAAAGCCTGCCTTCCACAACCCCTGGTGTTCACTCTGTTCTCAAGAGCAAACCCTGTGTGACATACAGTTTCCTCCTCCTCCAGGATGTGAGTATATGTTACTAATAAACTACTGTCAGCCTCATCTGTCCAGCGTTGGGTGTTATGTGTTTTGTCATCCCCATTACCCTAGGGCAGAATCTCTCCCTCACCCATGAGGTGAAGAAGAGGTGTTCAAAACAACTGGCATCATGAACAGGATGGAACAACCATGACCAAGGACATCTGACTCAGCTTTAATTAACTGCTCATGGCTAATTAACCAGTTCCATAATATTGCAAATTATGTCTGGGAAAGAACAGCCAACTGCTGGTGTACTTGCATTTTGGCTTGCATGGCATTATGTTGTCTTTTCCAGGTATTATCATCTCTCTTCACTCTAAATGCTCTAATCTTCAAAATGAGAATGGTTGTTAATTGACTATACCACGTCACAATATGCCATTGGATTTGGCCTGTATTTGGCGGTCGTCTCTGAAGGCAGTACACACAGCATGTTAAACAGTAAGCACTTGAGTCCCAGTTACCAAGAGTTGGGCTATAGCATTTGGATCACTGTGTGTAGCCTGGTTACTGTCACTAACTGCTTGGGCAGCCATGTAAACCTTGTTTGTGATTGTGCACTGCCAGGACAGCCTTGGGGATACTACTTTGTGAGGTTTGTGGAAAGGAAGGAGACCATCTGGGTAGAGTTAAGTATGACACGCTGAGTAGCCCAATAGGCATTATTGTTCAGGCAAGGGTAGCATCCTTGCTTCTCTCCTGTGCTGTTGCTTCCGCTGTTGCTTCCGCTGTTGCTCTCATGTATGCTCTCCTGACCCCCAAAGGAATTAATGTGTACATCTATGGTGGCCCATGGTCCAGGTACTGAATATTTTAAAAAATGGAAAGGAGGATTTTATACTTCATTGCTCTCTTAATGCATAACCCCTAGCCAATGTGCCTGAGTTTTCCCCAGTGCTGCTGCTTACCAGCACACCAAAGTGCTAATCTTGCAATCATAGGGCTTGATAGATTCCCATACAGGCCATAAACAAAATGATCTTTCTAGATGTGGACCTTGACCCTGGGAAGATTGACTGGCATTCCCTGGAGGAAGAGGCAGCCACCTATGAGGTAGGCCCCAGAGCTTTCCCAATAACTTTTCCCAATAATCACCAAGAAGGTCTACATCACAGGTGATTGGGCAGAGACAAAAACTAAAAGCAGTGGCTTTCCGTGGCTAGAAATCTAAACTATTATGAGGGAATTTTTAGAAAGAGAGAAAAGGCAGAAAAAGGGAAGCCCCTGTAGAGAAAAGAGTGGGGGCTGTTGCAGAATTTTGGACCCAATGCTCTGCTATGCCACTCTGCTGTTCATGCTTCTATGGCAACAAAAACCTCAATCTTCAGGGTTGCAAGGAAAAAAAAATAAAACCAAAGTTCACAGTTTGACACAATTGGAAATACAAAATTTACTAAAATAATGTATACAGCCAAAAGACCAAAGGGGACTATTTATTTATTTATTTATTTATTTATTTATTTATTTACTTACTTACTTACTTATTTTGATATTCAATATTATTTTATATTAATTTCAGGGGTACAGCATAGTAATTAGAAATTTGTATAATTTAAGATGTGATCCCCTTGTTTAGTACTCACCTGGCACTATACACAGTTATTACCATATTACTGACTATATTCCCTACACTTTACATCCCTATGACTATTTTGTAGATATCAATCTGTACTTCTTAATCCTTTCACTTTTTTCCCCCTGCCTCAACCCCCTTCCATCTATCACCCAACAAATCTAGTACCCATCTGACACCATATATAGTGATTACAATATTATTGACTATAGTCCTTATGACGTACCTTACATCCCTATGACTTCTTTGTAACAACTAATTTGTACTTATTAATCCTTCACCTTTTTTTATCTACCCCCAACCCCACTCCCATCTGGCAACCATCAAAATGTTCTCTATATCTATGAGTTTGTTTCTGGTTTTTTTTGTTTTGTTTATTCTTTAGATTCCACATATAAGCAAAATCACATTGCATCTCTCTGACATCCTCCACTGAACAAAATACCCTACAGGTCCATCCATGCTGCTGCAGATGGCAAGAACCCATTCCCTTCCATGACCGAGCAATATTCCATTGTATATATGTACCACCTCTTCTTTATTCATTCATTCATCAATGGACACCCATGCTGCCTCCACATCTCGGCCACTGTAAACAATGCTGCATTAAACATATGGATGCACATATCCCTTCGAAATAGTGTTTTGAGTTTTTTGGGATCAATACCCAGAAATAGAATTACTGAGTCCTTCTTTGTCTCTTGTTATAACCTTTGTCTTAAAGTCTGTTTCATCTGGTATAAGTATTGCTATTCCAGCTTTTTTCCCCCCATTTTCATGAAATAACTTTTTCCATCCCTTTACTTTCAGACTGTGTGTGACTTTCAATCTGAAGTCTTTTATAGGCAGCCTATGTAAGGGTTTTGTTTTCTTATCCATTCAGCCACCCTATCTTTTGATTGCAGCATTTAATCCATTTGCATTGAAAGCAGTTAGTGATAGATATGTAGTTATTGCCATTTTATTATTTGTATTTTTGATCTTCTATTTCATCTTTAAAAAGTCCCTCTAACATTCCTTGTAATACTGGTTTGGTAGTATGAACTCCTTTAGCTTTTTCTTACCTGGGAAGTTCTTTACCTGTCTTTCTATTTTAAATGATGGCTTTGCTGGGTAGAATAACCTTGGTTGTAAGTCCTTGCTTTTCATCACATTGAATATTTCACGCCAGTCCCTTCTGGCCTGCAAAGTTTCTGTTGAGAAATCAACTGACAGTCTTATGGGAGCTCCCTTGTAGGTAACTAACTGCTTTTCTTTTGTAGCTTTTAGGATTTTCTTCTTGTCTTTAACTTTATGATGTGTTTTGGTGTGGGCCTGTTTGGGTTCATCTTGTTTGGGACTCTCCTGGACATGTATGTCTATTTCCTTCACCAGGTTAGGAAAGTCTTCCATCATTATTTCTTCAAATAGATTCTCAGTCCTTTGATTTCTCTCTTCTTCTTCTTCTGGTACCCTTATGATGTGAATGTTGTTACACTTGATGTTGTCCCAGAGGTCTTTTAAACTATCCTCATTTTTTCGGGGGGGGGGATTCTTTTCTCTTTTCCAATTGGTTGTTTTATGCTACCTTGCCTTCCAAATCACTGACTCAATCCTCTGCTTAATCTAGTCTGCTGTTGAATCCTTCTAGTGCAGGGGTTAGCAAACTGTGGCTCGCAAACCACATGTGGCTCTTTGGGTATGTTCCATCTCAAAAGTTTCTGACCCCTGGAAGAGCCAATCCTGTCCCTCACAACAATTTAAAAATTATTCAAGAGCCATAAATATATTTTTTACATAATCACCATTATGTGAATAATATTTTAAAAAGTTTTATAAATGAAACTATGATAGTTTTATTTTCATTTTCAATTTTACTTTAGAGCCATATGTACATACCCAAAGAGCCACATGTGGCTCGCGAGCCACAGTTTACTGACCCCTGGCGGCTCTTCCATCTCAAGTTTGCTGACCCCTGTTCTAGTGCTTTCTTCATTTCAGTTATTATATTCTTCACTTCTGACTGGTTCTTTTTTTATGGTTTCTATGTACTTTTTTATGCTTGCTATCTCTTTGTTGAAGTTCTCACTAAGTTCCTTGAGCATCTTTATAACTATTGTTTTGAACTCTGTATCTGGTACATTGCTTGCCTCTATTTTTTTTTAGTTCTTTTTCTGGAGCTTTTTCCTATTCTTTAACTTGGGACATATTTCTTTGTTTCCTCATTTTGGCTGCCTTTCTGTGCTTGTTTCTATGTATTAGTTAGATCTACTATTCCTCCCATTCTTGGCCAGATGCCCTTATGTAGCAGGTGTCTTGTGGGGCCCAATGGCACAGTCTCCCTGGTCACCTAAGCCAGGTGCTTCAGGAGTGTCCCTTGTGTGTGTTGTGTGTGCCATCCTGATATAGTTGAGCCTTGATTGCTATTGGCACTTTAGTGGGTGGCATTGACCATTAGGCTGACTGGCTGGGGGGTTTGGCCACATTCACAGCTTACAGGCTGCTGTGCAGGAACTTACCCCTATCAGAGCAAGATTCACCTTAGCAAGCTCTGGTGCCTGTTGAGACCACTCTTTGGGTATGCCACTTGTAGGCTAATTGAGTGGTGCTCTGCTGTGGTGGTTCTGAGGCTTTTTGGTAGGGACTGTGGTGCAGACCCAGGTCAGCCACTGCCTGTGACCAGCCAGAGAGTACATGGCAGGAACTACAAAGTGAACCATGGTTTGTCACTGCCTGTGCTGTACCTGGAGGCATGTGGGAGAGGCCATGCTGCAAACTGAAGATGGCTGCTATCAGTACTGGGTCTGGGGTAGCTCTGCTAAAAAACAGGACACTCTGAGGCCTGCTGCCCCCTGCTAGCTCTCGTAAGGTTCACCAGCTAATAAAGCCTCCTGCAGTACAGAGTTGGGTGTGGCAGGTGGCAGTGAGCCACCAGGGTGGAGAGAGCGGAGCTTACCAGACCAATTCAGATTCAATTTGTCCATGAGCTTAGGGCTCAACACAGGAAAGATGCTAGCAACATGGGAGGAGGGCCCCACACAGGGAAAATGGTGAGTGTCCCTCCAGTCCTTGCTCTGAAGTTACCCAACTCAGTCTTTCCCCACATGTTCAGACACCTCTTGGAGTCACCGTCCCTCCACTGGAGCCCAGGGTGAGTGCTTGCATGGGCCCTTTAAAAGGATGGTTGGGTTTCCCGCAACCTTCCTTCCCACCTGAACAGTTGAAATCCCCACTGTTTTTCCCAGCCAGATGTTGTGGGGGGGCACCTCTTCCTGGCACCAGTACTCTGGGCTGGGGAGCTTGGTGTGAAGCTGGGGTCCCTCAATTCTCTGTGTGGAACCTCTCTCCCAATTTTCAACTGCCACACCTGGGTGTGGGGCCAACTTATTTTGCATCTCTTCCCCTCCTACCAGTCTCAACATGGCTCCTTTTTTATATCCTTAGTTATAAAACTTCTGTTCAGCTATACTTCAGATCATTCTCTGGGTTGATTGTTTTATAATTTAGTTGTAATTAAAAAAAAATTGGGTAACAGTGTTTTTCTCAGGACACATCAGCTCCAATTCAAGTTGTTGTTTTCAATCTAGTTGTGGAGGCGTAGCTCAGCTCCAAGTCCAGTCGCCATTTTCAGTCTAGTTGAAGGGGCACAGCCCATTATCTCAATGCAGGAATCAAACCGGCAACCTTGTTGTTAAGAGCACGTGCTCTAACCAACTGAGCCATCGGGCTGCCCACTGGCAGCTCAGCAGCAGCTCAGCTTAAGTCATTGTCTTCAATCTAGTTGTGGAGGGCGCAGCTCACTGGACCATGTGGGAACTGAACCAGCAACCTTGTTCAGAGCACGTGCTCTAACCAACTGAGCCACCTGGTCCCCTCAATTTAGTTGTAATTTTGATGTGTTCATGGAATAAGGCAAGCACAGTGTCTACTCTGCCATCTTGGCTCTCCACAAAAGGGCACTTTTGCACCTCCACAACATAGGTTCTGAATTAATTTCAACATTTGCTGAAATGCACCAATTGGTGGACCTTCATGGAGTTAATCAAAGCTGGGGCTCAAAATACAGTTATACTTGGGGCCCATTAAATTTAAACAAGGCACCCTCTATAATCTTAAGGGAGTTACTGAATATAAAATAGAAGTCAAATAGTTATGCCTCACCTGAACCCTCAGAATTATTATCTTGTCTAAATTCACTGTGGTCATAGCACCCATTACCACAAAATATCCTGTAATGGGCATAGACACTCTGACCCAACAAGTATTAAATTAAAATTAAATAAAGTCTTTGGCACTTACAAAGTCGTTGGCTTGACTAAATGAGATGCCATGGATTTCCCAGTTAAAATAGTTAATATGGGGCTGGCTGAGTGGCGAGATGGTTAAGAACTAGCTTGGGATGCCAGAGGGCCCTGGTTCGGATCCCATATATGAGGGCCAGTGACACTGCCCTCCACAGCTAAGATGCTAAACAACAGCTCAACCTGGAGCTGGGTTGCTGTGAGGTGCCGGTGACGGCGTAGGCTGCAGCCCCTGTGGCAGTGGGTTGCCATGGGCTACCGTATGTAGCCAGCAGCTGCAGTGAGCGGCCGTTCAGAAGCCGGTGACTGATCTGCCTCGCCCTGGAAGAGCACAATGATGGTGCCAACTTGGGCCAGTGAAGCAACGTCCTCCACAACTAGATTGAAGAACAAAACGACAGCAACTTGTCTGTTCCCCTTCCCCCAATTCCCTAGCACTGTTCCCATCCCCCCAATTCCCCAATAAAAATCTTTAAAAAAAAGTTAATATGGCCTAATGTAAGTTAAAATAGGGCCTTTAAACTTATTATATAAGATCTAATAATTGAAGGGGTGATTAGCCTCACTGATCCTGAATTTAACAACACCTCAATTTGGTGTGTGCTTAAGCCTGGAAAGAGTGAATGGTGTCTCATAGCAGATAACTGCAACCTCAATGTTGTGGCCCCATCCATTAAGGCCCCCATATCCAATACCTAGTATTATTGGAATTACTGACTCTATCTACTCAACAACTTGTAAATATTTTTAATTAAAGATTAGGATAATATATTCTGTTCAGTGTCTATTTCAACAGGTTTTTAACTACTATTTGGCTTCCCCTCCAAAAGGACATAGTACACATTTACCAGGCTACCCATGAGGTACCTCAGTAGCCTTGTTATTACATACAGTCTTTGCAGACAAGATCCTAACTGCATCCACCTTTCTCTAGGGACAGATATGACATTACATTGATGACATCCTCCTCACCCTCCATTTGACACATATTAAGGACATAAAAATATTCACAAAGGATCTCACAAAATGGGAATAAACCATTACACATAGTGCAAGGTCCCACCTCCTCTGTTACCTTTCTAAAATTATTTGTTAAACCAAGAGCTGCTCCATCTCTGACACTGTCAATAAACAGCTATTTACGCTTTCAACACCCACAATGTTAATACAAGTCTGACATCTTTCAGTTTGGGGTTTTTTTTAGGGGGTTCTGGAAGTACCATATTCATCATTTACAAATTTTACTTAATCTCACTGATGCTGCTACTTGCAAATTGACTGCCTTGAATGGGTCCTTGTTCAATAATAAACTTTAGACTGTCAAAATTTAACCCTCCATTGAGCGCAACTGATCTCAAAGATTCATTGCACGCAAATTTTCAAATATCTAACAGTTACTGGTAACTTAGGTATCGTGACTGATCGCTTCCGTATCTTCCCTCTGTACCATAACCTATCGCCAGTCATGTTTGTGACTTAGTACAGTAAAGATGTATTTCATAGTGGCATCTTTGTGTGCAATGAATCTGTGAGATCAGTTGCACCCGACGGAGGGTTAAATCAATAAGCACTCATGTTAGTGTCCTCAGAGACTCCCTCATTGTCACTTTAGCAACCTCCTTTCATGCTTCCTGGAATCTCTAGATCACCTGTGATGATGATAAGTTGTCCATAGGCTTCTAATGCAAGAAACTGTTCTTTGTAACCCTGCACTATACATATACCATCAGGGCAGCAATTGCTGGACACATACTGAGATCTGAAAATCGAGGCTCTTACAGTCCCTGAGCCTGTGACCTTCCATACCCAACTGCCCATCATGCTTTGGGTCATGGAAGCAGCATCCCACAAGCACATCATAGATATTGAGGCCTCCTGCCACAGGGTGTAGCCAAACCTGGGCCCTCTAGTAGATCCTACCTACAGGAGGGTTGGTCTCCTCTATCCTAAGTCACTTGCCAGATGCCATGATGCTGGAGGAGGTCAACCCTTGGCTACCTGGGTACCCCTTTAGGATCAATTGAGTAACAAACAATGGGAGTTCATACACTTTACAGATGGCATTGCACCATCATACTTGATATAGTTCAGTAGAAAGTTGCTGTTTTTTCATTCCTTAACCAGAATGTCCCTGAAAAAGCACACAAGAGTCAGCACAATTGGCCAAACTTCAGGTAGTCATTTTAACATTGGATACCCTGGAAAAACAATAGTCCCATCTGTACATTTTACAAAGCATTGGGAATCTTTTGCCTCATAAATATCCAAAATATAAATTAAAACTATGCATGTCTCTACATGTACTAATGCCATAATACAAGACCTTATCAGTATACTCCTTATCTCCTTGGAGTTACAGACGTTACTGTGACAAAGGTACTCATTTCACTTCTCAGAATACACAACGCTGGCTCTTAAATCAGGTATTCAGTGGAACTTCCACCTTTCCTATAGGCCATAGGAAGTTGATTTAATTGAAAGGCATACTGAGCACCTCAGATAACTCTTATTTAAGTTACAAAGTGAGAAATGGACCCCCCCACTGGGTGTCACTATTACTACAGGCATTGATTAGTTTAAATTCATGTTCCCAGAGACATGTACTCCTTATGTCAATGCCAAACAGGTCCGTCAGATGCCTTTATTGGCCACAAAGGGGGATACCTCTAAAGTTAATGTTTTTTGACGATCACCCTGCCATGTGGCCCTCTTCCTTCTGGTCAAGTCCCTACTTCTCTTCCTAGAGAGGCATTTCTCCTACTCTTTAAAAGTCTTTGTCATGGGCAGGCAGTTATCTCAGGTGGTTAGAGCACAGGCTTTTAACACCAAGGTTCCCAGTTCGATTCACACATGGGCCAGTGAGCTGCGCCTTTCACAACTAGCTTGAAGACGACTTGACTTGGAGCTGATGAGTCCTGAAAAAACACACTGCTTCTCAATAAAGTTTTTAAAAACTAAGTAAATAAAAATAAAAGTGTCAGTCATAACCAAGATTTAAATTGGTGTCAAGACATTCAAGAGGTCAGTTGTTATGTAAGTCCTAAAATTAATATTAAGTGCTGCCTTGACAGCTGGTAAAACCAGGAGGGCCTCAAATAGTCTAACTGCAAATTAGCCAAATAATTCTCCTTATCATGGGAAGCAGGCACAGTTTTTGCTTATCCCTGAGTAGTGGGCCTCAGTTCCCCACCAGCCCATGGAATTATTTAAATGATTACATCCCTCTGAGGAAACCAAGGGTCACCTAACCCTTTCGATACTACAGAGTTTGACTCTTATAGAACCTTTTTCCCCCCAAGTGCAACCTCTCTGTCACCCTTCATGGCCTTCCCCTAGGCTGTAAGTATATGTGACTGATAAACTGCTATCAATCTCATATGTCCAGTGTTGGGTGTTACACATTTGGCCATCCCTATGACCCTAGGATGGGGAATCCATCCTTCACCAATAAGGTGAAGAGGGGGTGATAAAAACAAGGAGTTATAAAGAAAAAATACACTTACATTGTCTTTTATATTTAACTATACAATTAAATTTATCAGTTTATTTTTTCATGTGCTTTTAAGTTATTACCTAGTGTTCTTTCACTTAAGCCTAAAAATTTCCCTTTAGTATTCTTGTAGGGCAAGTCTTCCAACAATAAATTCTGTTAGTTTGTATTTATCTGGGAATATCTTCATTTCTCCTTTATTTTGGAAGAAACCTTTTGCTCAATATAGAATTTTTAGTTGACAGTCTTTTTCTTGTAGCACTTTTAATGTGTCATCTTACATTTTTCTGGACTCCATTATTTCTGATGCTAAATTAGCTGTTAGTTTTATTGAGCAACCTTTAATCTAATGAGTCACTTCTCTCTTACTGCTTTCAAGATGATCTATTTTTCTTTATCTTTTGACATATTGATTATGATGTGTCTAGATGTGGAATTTTTTAAAGTGTCATAATTGAGTTTGTTTAGTTTCTTGAATGTGTAAATTCATGTTTTCTTTCATTTCTGAAATAAAATTTGGGAAATTTTCTGACATTATTCCTTCAACTGAGTATACATTTAGCCCCATTATTTCTCTCCTCCTTCTGGGTATCCCATTGTGCCTATACTTGGTTGTGTCCAACAGATCTCTGAGGCTCTGTTCATTTTCTTTCATTTTTTTCTTTCTGCATCTCAGATTCAAAAACCTCAATTGACCTGCATTCAAGCTCATTGATTCTTTCTTTATTTCTTTTTTCTTTTGCTTTTCCTTTTAATGGTACAAATATTATGATCCAAATTAGCATTGTTTGAAAATAGAATTTTGAAAAAATTTTTGCAGAGAAAACAGCATTAGGTCCCGTCAGCAATGCAACCCTTTACTAATTTACATCAAATTATCCAATTTTTTCTTTACTATTCTCTCTTTTTTTATTTATTTTTTTAATTACTATTTTTATTGTGAAATACACATTTTTTAGAATTTGTTTCAGCTGTACAACACAGTGCAATAGTTATACATTTTACCCCTTGAGGTGACAACCCCCCTCCCCTAAGCAGCCACCCCACTTCCATCATTAATATCATACATATCTATTACAATTACCTTGACTCCACACTATACTACACGTCCCATGAATGTATATATATATATATATATATATATATATATATATATATATA
>NW_017732621.1:323034-328774 GCF_001890085.2 Hipposideros armiger | reverse complement strand
ACATAGGGGTACATATACTTTTTCGAATTAGCGTCTTGGGTTTCTCTGGATAGATACCCAAGAGTGGAATTGCTGGGTCATACGGTAGTTCCATTTCCAGTTTTTTGAGATACCTCCATACTGATTTCCATAATGGCTGCACCAATCTGCAGTCCCACCAACAATGCACCAGGGTTCCCTTTTCTCCACAGCCTCGCCAGCACTTGTTGTTTGTTGATGGTAGCCATTCTGACTGGAGTGAAGTGGTATGTCATTGTGGTTTCTATTTGCATTTCCCTAATGATTAGTGAGGTCGAACACTTTTTCATATGCCTGTTGGCCATCTGTATGTCCTTTTTAGAGAAATGCCTCTTCATATCCTCTGCCCATTTTCTAATTTGGTTGTTTGGTTTTTTGTCTTTTATCTATTTTCTTTTTGTCATTGTTTCTCAGGCTTGCTTATCTTGTTATTGCTTTGGTCACTGTTTTTCTGTCTTGTTCTTCTGTTTTTGTGTTTGTCTTTTTGTCTCTTTTATAAGATTTGTGTTTCTCTTGTCTGATTATTATTTATCATGTCTTTGTGGGGGTGTATTTGTTTTTTGGTTTTCTTGGGTTGCCTGACTTTGTTTTTGTTTTATGAAGCACGCGTAAACTTAGTACTAGTCCAGGAACTGAGACTACATTAAATTTGTAGAAACCACTGACCATAGCCTTTATGCTGCGACACCATCTCACCCATCTACAGCTGCCTTGCCAGGGGAAATCAGGGTCCCGGGGTGACTGGCCCCACCCCCACAAAGTGTGGAAAAGGTTTTTTTACAACAGAAGGTGGTCCACAGCACCCCGGAGTCATCTTGGTGGTGTTCAGTGACCAAAAACCTGCACCACAGCCACTCGGGAGCAGCTTTCATGAATCTGTGAGCGTGAAGTGGAGGTTGGCTGTAGTGCCCTTGGGACGCTATAATAGGGGGTCACAAGCCAGGTATTGGCGTAAGACCTGAATCTGCATGAATATCTTCAAAATCACCAATCATTTCGCATAACTCAATTGAAATACATCCTATCAAGTTAGTGCTACATCGCTGAGGAAACCCTCAACACTGGGTCAAATAACCAGACACATGCTCCAAAAGAGCATCTTTTAATCATTGGGCCTTACTGACATCTGACAGGTGGCAACAGGCCTAGAGCACGCTGGGCCTTTTCCTAAACTGATCAGGACCAATTTGGGGTGCATCCAGCCTCAGTTCACACAGAGACCATTCCTACATGACCCCTGGTACAGCATGGATAGCAGCCAACTATGTATAGCCTATCAGGTAGCTACGGGCATGTAACACACAGGGCTGAAACAGCTCTGAGTGGGAGACCCATCCAAGAGACAAAAGGAGGAATAAACTCAGAGGCCAGTTCAACTACCTGGTTGAACCTACAAGTGACACTCTCACAGGCACAAGAGCCCACAGTGGCCAAGCCTCCTCTGAGGGGGTCAACCTCCACACAGCATCTCATACACTGGGAACAGAGCTACTTCTTCCAGCTAATCAGTCTGCAGGTCAATCCCACCCTCTGACAAGCCAAAAGCAATTAGAGACCAACTTCAACAGCGACACCTCTGGAACACACAGGACAGGATATTAGGGACACTGTGCAATCTAAATATAAAGAACACCTACTACAAGACCACCCAGAAAGAAATGAGAGACATAGGTGGTATACCTAATACATTGAAGCAATCACAAAGTGACAGCCGGAATGAAGGAACAAAGAAACATGTCCTACATAAAAGATCAGAAAAAACCTCTAGGAATAGAACTAAATGAAACAGAGGTATCCAGCCTTTCAGAGACAGAGTTTAGAAGAATGATGATAAGAATGTTTAAAGTACTTAGTGAGGATATAAAGAAGGATAGAGAAATCATAATAAAACAACCAGTTAGAACGAAAGAATACAATAACTGAAATGAAGAACACACTCGAAATAATCACCAGTAGATTAGACTAGAGTAGCATAGGATCAGATCAGTGATTTAGAAGACAAAATAGCAGAAATCACCCAGTTGGAACAACAAAAAGAAAAAAGAATAAAAAACAATGAAAATAGTTGAAGAGACCTGTGGGACAATATCAAGCGCAACAACATTCGCATCATGGGAATACAGAGAAGAGAAGAAGCAAGGTATCGAGAATGTATTTGAAGAAATAATGACTGAAAACTTCCCTACCCTGGTGAAGGAAATCGACATACAAGCCCAGGAATTTCAGAGAGTTCCAAACAAGGTCAACCCAAAGAGGTCCACACCAAGACACATCATAGTTAAAATGGCAAAGGTTAAAGACAAAGACATAATCCTAAAAGCAGCAAGAGAAAGACAGCAGGTTATATACAAAGGAGCTCCTATAAGAATAACAGCTGACTTTTCTACACAAATTCTGCAGGCCAGAAAGTAGTGGCAGGAAATATTCTAAGTGATGCAAAATAAAGGCCTACAACCAAGATTGCTCTACCCAGCACAGCTATCACTTAAAATTGAAGGAAAGATAAAAAACTTCTCAGAAAAGAATAAGCTTAAGGAATTCATTACTTCCAAGACAGCATTGCAAGAAATGTTAAAAAAAAAAGCTTTTTTTAAACAGAGCAAAGGGGAAAACAAACTAACCAAGGAAGACTAGAAATACAAATAACAAAATGGCAATAAATATGCACCTATCAATAATCACTTTAAATGTGAATGAGCTAAATGCTCCAATCAAAGGACATAGAGTGGCTGAGTGGATAAGAAAACAGGACCCATGCATATGCTGTTTACAAGACACTCATCTCAGATCAAAAGACACACACAGACTGAAAGTAAAGGGATGGAATAAGATATTTCACACAAATGGAAATGAGAAAAAAGCTGGAGTAGCAATACTTATTTCACACAAAATAGACTTTAAAATGAAGACTACAGTAAAAGACAAAGAAGGGCACTACATTATAATAAAGGGATCGATTCAATAGGAGGACATAACCCTAGTAAACATCTATGCACTCAACATAGGAGCTCCTAAATATATAAAACAGATATTGACAGACATAAAGACAGAGGTCAACAGTAACAGTATCATAGCAGGGGACTTCAACACACCATTGTCACCAATGGACAGATCCTCTAGACAGAAAATCAACACAGAAACAGTGGCCTTAAATGACACTTGAGACCAGCTGGATTTAACTGATATTTTTAGAGCATTTCACCTCAAAGCAACAGAATATACATTCTTCTCAAATGCACATGGAACATTTTCCAAGATAGACCACATGCTAGGGCACAAAACCAGTCTCAATAAATTTAAGAAGATTGAAATTATATCAAGCATCTTCTCTGACCACAAGGATATGAAACTAGAAATCAATTATAAGAAGAAACCTGGAAAGCACACAAATACATGCAGGCTGAAAAACATGCTACTAAATAGCGAGTGAGTCAAAACTGAGATCAAGGAATAAATCAAAAGCTATCTCGAGACAAACGAAAATGAAAACACAACAACTCAAAATATATGGGATGCAGTGAAAGTAGTCCTAAAAGGAAAATTCATAGCAATGCGGGCCTATCTAAAGAAAGAACAATTTCAAATCAACAGACTATCTTTACACCTAAGGGAACTGGAGAAAGAACAGCAAAACAAGCCCAAAGGGAGTACAAGGAAGGAAGTAATAAAGACCAGAGCAGAAATAAATGAAATAGAAACCAAAAAAACAATACAAAAGATAAATGAAACCAAGAGCTGGTTTTTTGAAAAGATAAACAAAATCAACAAACCTTTAGCCAGACTCACCAAGAAAAAGAGACGACCCAAATTAATAAAATCAGAAATGAAAGAGGAGAAGTGACAACAGATTCCACAGAAATACAGAAAATTGTAAGAAAATACTACGAGCAACTATATGCCAACAAATTTGACAATCTGGAAGAAATGGATAAATTTCTAGAAGCATAGAATCTACCAAGTCTGAACCAAGAAGAAACAGAAACTCTAAACAGACTACGAAAACTATTGAATTAGTAATCAACAAGCTTCCAACGAACAAAAGTCCTGGACCAGATGGCTTCACAAGTGAATTTTACAAAACATTAAAAAAAGAATTAATACCTATTCTAAAAAAAAGAATTAATAAACTATTCCAAAAAATGCAGAAGGAGGGAAGGCTCCCAACCACATTTTATGAGGCCACTATTACTCTGATCCTAAAATCAGACAAAGACATTACAAAAAGGAAACTACAGGCTGATATCCCTAATGAACATAGTCGTGAAAATCCTCAACAAAATACTAGCAAACCAGGTTCAGCAACACATTAAAAAGATCGTACACCACAATCAAGTGGGATTCATTCCTAATATGCAAGTTTGATTCAATATCTGCAAATCAATTAATTAATATATCACATTAACAAAATGAAGAATAAAAATCATGTGATCATATAAATAGATGCAGAAAAAGCATTTGACAAAATCCAGCAGCCATTTATGATAAAACCCATTAGTAAAGTGGGAATAGTGGGATCATATCTCAACTTAATAAATGCCTATATGATAAGCTGACAGCAAACATTGTACTCAATGGGGAAAGGCTAAAAGCTTTCCCCGTAAAATCAGGAACAAGACAAGGCTGCCCACTTTCACCACTTCTATTCAACATATTTCTGGAAGTTCAAGCCACAGCAATCAGACAAGAACTTGAAATAAAAGGCATCCAAATTTGAAAGGATGAAGTAAAATTGTCATTATATGCAGATGACATGATAC
This sequence comes from Hipposideros armiger, assembly GCF_001890085.2. Classification (NCBI taxonomy): domain Eukaryota; kingdom Metazoa; phylum Chordata; class Mammalia; order Chiroptera; family Hipposideridae; genus Hipposideros; species Hipposideros armiger. The sequence continues at coordinate 323,999 of NW_017732621.1, read as the reverse complement.
TATATAGAGAGAATCCCAAAGACTCCACCATAAAACTGTTAGAACTGATAAATGAGTTTAGTAAGGAGTAGGATACAAAATTAACATTCAGAAATCAGTTGCATTTGTATACACCAATTAGAAACTATCAGAAGAAATCAGGAAATCAATCCCATTTACAAGTACTTCAAAAACAAAAAAATACCTAGGAATAAATTTAACCAAAGAAGTTAAATACCTGTACTCAGAAAATTATAAGATGTTGAAGAGAGAAATCAAAGAAGATAAAAATAAATGGAAATACATACCATGTGCATGGATAGAAATAATTAATATACTTAAAATATGAATACTACCTAAGCAATATATAGATTCAATGCTATTCCTATCAAACTACCAAGGACATTTTTCTCAGATGAAAATTTATCCGAAAATTTATATGGAGCCATAAAAGACCCCAAATACCCACAGAAATCTGTGAAATAAAAACAAAGTGGGAGGTATCACGCTACCTGACATCAAATCATACCACAAGGCTACAGTAATCAAAACAGTGTGGTACTTGCATAAAAACAGACACATAGATCAATGGAACAGATTAGAGAGCCCAGAAATAAACCCATATATATGCGGTCATTTAATATTTGACAATGGAAGCATGAATTTACCTTGGAGTAAAGATAGTCTGTTTAATAAATGGTGCTGGGAGAATTGGACTGACATGTGCAAAAAATGAAAATGGACCACCTACTTTCACCATATACGAGAACAAATTCAAAATGGATTAAAGACTTAAATGTAAGACCTGAAACCATAAAACTCCTAGAAGAAAAAATAGGGAGTCAATTTGCAGACATTACCCTCAGTAATACTTTTACTGAGATATCCCCTCGGGCAAGGGAAATAAAAGAACAAATGAACATATGGGATTACATCAAACTTAAAAGTTTTTCACAGCAAAGGAAATCATCAATAAAACAAAAAGG
>NW_017732621.1:288032-320364 GCF_001890085.2 Hipposideros armiger | reverse complement strand
AGCTCCAGGTTGAGCTGTTGTTCAGCATCTTAGCTGTGGAGGGCAGTGTCACTGGCCCTCATATGTGGGATCCGAACCAGGGCCCTCTGGCATCCCAAGTGAGTTCTTAACCATCGCGCCACTCGGCCAGCCCCATAATACTGATATTCTTGAAGAGTCCAGGTCAGTTGTCTTGTTTATAATCTGGATTTGTCTGATTGTTTCCTCATGATTAGATACATTTTAAACATCTTTGGCAAGAATACTATAGAAGTAATGTTGTTTACTTCCCACTGTATCACATCAGGAGTTCCACGTTATATTGCCCTGTTATTGTTGATGCTAAATTTGATCACTTATTTAATGTGATGTCTTCTGGAACTCTTTATTATAAAATTACATTTTTTATTTGAAATTAATAAGTAATCTGTGGAGTAATCAAGAATACACATATTTAACAAACTCTTATGGTGATTCTTAAGTGCACTGGAGTCTGAACCATTGTTTTACATGGTGTGATGTGAATGAGGGTCCTCAAAGGCCTTATCTATCTCCAAAATACTGACTCACCCCAAGCTTAGTGTGTCTGCCTTCACCATTTGCCTCTCATTCCACCTCCAAATATCCCCTCTCTCTTGCCTGGCCCCAAATCCCTAGCATGAGAGACATTAGGAGGCCAAATGGAGTTACTACCTTCAATCTGAGGGGGGCTTGCTCCCTCAGGTCATTGGCCTTGTGACGAAAAGCCCTTGAGAAAGGACAACATATTTTTATGTGTCTGCTTTTTTTTGTTTGTATTATTATCAGTAATAATAATTATTATTGCATGAACTAAGCTAAGCACTTTATATAAATTACATAATTTAATCCTTATTCCAACCCAAAGATTCTATAGTTTAGAAAATTGAGGCTCAGAGATTGATATAATTTTTTCAAGGTTACACAGCTATTAAGAATGGGAACTGGATTCACATCCAGTTTCAATTTTAGACCCCATACTTTTAAACACTATGCTATACTCCCTGATGAGTAATATTTCCACATGACTTCAGAATTCTCTCGGTATTTTCTCCTGAAAAGTTCTAGTCCCACAACATTACTGAGAGTGAAGAAGCAGGGACACTAGACTTATTCTCTTTAAAGGTGGAGAGATGGTGCAACAAAGAAATAAACTGGCATCCTGTGGTCTTACAGCAAGTGAGTAAATGGGCTGTTGATGGAGAGACTTTCAACTCTTGCTTATGAATTTGATTTTGATTTGAGAGGCTGCTGAGAGCCACTGTGATTTCTGGCTGGTGCTTGCTGATTACAGAGTGGGTTCAAGTTAGATTAATATCACTGTCTTTTTTGGAGAAAATGCTGCTGCTTGATAATAGACAGGTTTGCAGGCTTTTGTGAGAAAGACCAATGTTGCCTAACAGCCCCTTCTGTGCTTGACATACTTGATTGATTGTCTTTCAGTTTACAGCTCTCTGCCCAGCCTATCACAGGGGGAAATGTCACTTTTTAGATTCTAGTTACCTCAAAAAAACCTCTCACCCCAACCTACACTTCATTCCCAATAAACAGGAGAAAAAAAAAGTCTTGTAAAGGTGCTCCAAATTTGCGTAGCCTACAGTTTTCTCTAGTCTACCAATTCTCCCATAAGAATGCCAGTCAAATGCTGCAGTGAAAAAATAAGAACCCTTAAAAGCCAAGACTCTATCCTGCTAGCAAGTCATTTGTAATTTTGGGGAGGGGTGTTATTATACAACTTATCTTTAATTTCACGTTGCCCATTTCTTAGCAACAGAGGCATCAGGAAAATATCTCTGCACCTGTTGCAAAGTTTCATTTATGCCTGGAGATATACAAACGCATATAGAGCATCACCCCAATGTTAGCATATTTGCTATTGGAGCAAGCACATGTACATATAAAGTGTCATCCAAGTTTAGAATAAACCCTGATAAATGAAACAGCATTGTATGTAGACACAGAGGATTTCAAAATTGTAAGAGTTCTAAGAGGTCATCTAGCAAAGCCCTCCATCCTAGTCCTCACCCCTTGGCCATGCACGCTTAGAACATCTCTATACTGAGAGACCAAACTTGGGGCAGCTCCAGTGATAAATTGCTTACTAACTTCAGAGCAGCTGGTTCCTGGGACCAGCTTTTTTTTTTTTTAACTAAAGCCTTTTATAAAATAAGGTGAAATCCATTCCTCTGGTAACTTCTAGCCTTTGGGGGCGACTTCCTTCCTCTGGAGTCACTCAGAACAATGGATCCTCTTTTCCATCCAGGACCTACCCCCTAACCCTAGAGGGACTGAAACTTCTAGCACCATAGATCCAAGCTAGGACCCTCTCTGCAATGACTCTTCTCCCCCTTTGACTGCTCACTTTCGATGGCATGTGTCTCCAGTGTTCATTCTCCCAGTGGGTGTTGCCCCACCTGTACTGCTCTGCTCCTCCCTGCCCACAAACAAGCACAATGCTTCTGAGAGGCTGGGCCCACTGCAGTGACATCATTATGCTTGCCAAAAGCCATTTGATGCAGCAGGTAAGAAAGTGGTTAGATAAGTGCATTGGGTTTCTGAGAGGCACAAGTCCAGCTAAGGCAGAAATAGGCTCTAACTTAATAATATGCTCATCACACACAGTAAGAGACACCCTGACTTATTAAAATACACTGAGAGCAGTACAGAGGATGAATAAACTTGATTCACTGCCACTCTGGCACCGGGGGCACAAAGAATAATAAAACCCAAAGAATTGTAGCCGCCTGACTAGTAAATTAAGAGATCTGGGGTCAGCTAGACTCTAGACATCAGTGTTACTATGGCAATAAAGGGCCCTAGCGTTTAGCAGCTATTACAGAGCAGGCATCTAATAGGCTAGTCTATGTCACAGCCAAAGCTCCAGGGTCTAGCAAAGAAGACCAATTAGCATATTCATTCATTAGGGGCCTCTGCACACTTCTCTTAATTCCAATTAGTTGTTTGTTTGAACCAACGTCTTTTGCCTGCATTATATTCATTAGTGCCTTTTAGCCACTGAAAATAGGTTTGAATCTCCAAAAGGACCCCATAATTTCCTAAGCCTTCATTTTTCCCCCTAGGGGCTTGGGTTTATACAGTCACAAATCCTTGGCCCTGAGTCCCTTGAAATGAAAGCATCTCTCACTGTACTACTGCACTCGATATACGGAAAATCTGTTCAGGAATGTGATGGACTAAGGTTTCTTCCTGGAACCCAGTGAAGTAGGGATCTGGGGCCATTATCTGGACCATTCAAATCAAGGAAACTCTTTTGCCTTAGCCAGTGAGCCCGATGACCACACCTGCTGGCTACTACTCAGAGGTTAGCTGTTCAGGAAGGGGAACTTTAGGCACTGTGAACCATACTGACATCATCAAAGTTGGGCAGTAGCTGTTCTAGCTTGAAGGACTGCCCATTAATGTCCAGCCCAAACTCTGCCTATTTCAGGAAGCCTTCCCTGATCTTTGCAGCCCCAAATGAGTTCCCCCTCCCCCATGCACTTCAAAGGTGACATGTTATGCTGGGCAGCGTTCATGGGCAACCTCAGGTCCTAGGCCAGCCTGGAGTTTCCTCACCCATGACTTCAGAGTCCACAAAGTCACAAATTCCTGAAGGTACTGGGGCTCTAGAGAGCAATTAACAAGGGCTGGGTGACTCCAATGGCAAAGAACTCTTAAGCTGCATTGCACATGACCTCCAAGAGACTCCCTGAAGATTTAGCAAATCTCTAGGTAGGGAAAGTACACAACTGCTCTTTGATGGCTCTAGGACAGATTTCCCCCTTCTACCCTCCACAACTGTGGACATAGCCCACAAGAACAGATGCCATAAACTAGTCTATCTCATGGTAGAGGCAAAGATTCTCTAAAGAGTGCTACCATCTCTTTCTTCCTTTGAGAACACAAGGACCTAGTCCATAAGATTGTTTTTGTTCTCCGTCAGCAACCATGTGGTTTTTCCCAGGTAGGCAACCAGGAAAAGGGGCTTATAGAAGCAGATATTAACACTTGTACTCAAGGACTGGACATATAGTTTTAGAGACTTGAATTATTTGCCTTTGAATCTACTGTCACATTCAAAGTCTGTCCTTTATCCCTCCTTTCTTGCCTCTGTCACCACTGCTTCATTTGCAGCCCCATTGGCCACTTCTGGCTCCAGTCTGCTGCACTGTTAAGCGGATTGCTTTTTTCCAAAAATTAGTGGGAATGATTTCTCCTTTAGCTAGGGTTTTTTTTAATGTGGACTCATACAGATTTCTGTCTTTGAGATCCTATGGGACTTTATTATTTTACCCCACCCAACAAATAGCATTCCAGAAGGCAGCTTTGCATATAGTCAAAATTGTAAATACATTAAATATATAGCAAACCCCAAATTATCCAGAATGCTAGGGAATGAGAGATTCTGGGGAATAAAATATTTTGTTACCTGAGGCCACATTACTCCAATTCTCCTTTTGTTCTACCACCCTTGGGTTTTACCTAGCATCATTGTGATTATAATTAACATATAACATTGTGTAAATTTAAGGTGTACAACACCTTAATGTGATATGATACACTTACATACTGCAAAATGATTACCAGCATAGTGTTAGCAAACACCTCCATAATGTCACATAATTACAATTTATACTTTATGATGAGAATGCCTAAAATCTACGTTCTTGACAACTTTTAAGTATATAATACAATATAATTAACTACAATCACCATGCTGTACATAAGATCTCCAAAAATCATTCATTTCACAACTGGAAGTTTGTACCCTTTGACCAACATCTCCCTAGTTCTCTCATGCCCAACCCCTGGTAACCACCATTCTACTCTCTCTTTCTGAGTTTGTTTTTTTAGAATTTTACATATAAGTGAGGTCATACAGTATTTGTCTTTCTCTGTCTGATTTATTTCATCTAGCGTAATGCCCTCAAGATCTATCCATGTTGTCACTAATGGTAAGCTTTTCTTATTTTTCAGGGCTGAATAATATTCATATATATATTCATATATATATGTGGCAAACATTGTTTGGATGACTTCTGTGGTGAGTGTGTAAACTGTTCCAACACCATAGCAGAAGAAGCAGGACGTGTTGCTGTGTGAGGCCTCCTGGATCTTCCCTTGTGCATATCACACACAGTACCATGCATCTCAAATTTATCACAAATGTGTGCAGTTGTTAGGCATGTTGGAGGTTCTGTTGCATACTTATGCCTCCACTGTCATTGTACTTCCATAAGTTTCTCGAATTTCAAATACTGCTTCAAAATGGTTTTGCATTCCTTAAATGATAACCGTGCTTCCACCATTTTGACTGTCCTGCCTGTCGCATGGTGACAGTAGCATTCATTTGATTAACGCCATCTTTTGAGTGAATGTCATACTACACATTGCTACTGTAATTCAATACAATTTTGAAAAGTAATACATAGATAACATCTCTTAAAATGTATACAAGTGGACGTTTTGGTCAATGTTGCTCAAGCAGTAGTTCGCAGTAATGAGAAGTGTCTGGACTCTGATGGTAACCACTTTGAGCACCTCTTGTTATTGAACAAGTCAAATGTGAATTGTATTCATCTTTTGTTATTGGTATATATTGAGTATTACAATTTTAATACAGTTTTTCTTTCTTAAAATGTGTATACATTTTTTTGGCACCGTGTGTGTGTGTGTGTGTGTGTGTGTGTGTGTGCGCGCGCGCACGCATGCGCATGTGCCACATTTTCTTTATCCATTCAACTGTTGACAGACACTTAGGTTGTTTACTTATCTTAGCTATTGTGAATAGTGCTGCCACGCACTCTTTGTTTTTAGAATCTTGCTAACATGACTGTACTCTTTTCTGCCTTAGTAAGACAAGACCAGTTAACCTGGCTTTTGTTTGGTTTTTGAGGCTTCTAAGTCTTCAGGATTCTCATATTTAACATCAGGAATCACAGAAAAGGCTTGAATGGAGAAAGTGTAAAAGGTAGGTAGAGTTCAATGTCTACTGAGATGAGGTTATCCTTTGGAGTATATTTTGCTTTTGTTCAAATGCAAAAAGTAGGATGAGTTTGTTTTTTTTGTCAGCGGTTTCTTTCTCTTCAAATCAGGATATGGAGGTGGGGTAAGGAGAGCGGAGATTCTGCTAAGAAAAAGTCCCAAGTAGTAACAATCTAGTAAACCTTTACCTTTATTTTAAATTAACCACTATTGAAGCTATCTGCAACAGAATAACCGAGACTTGGAGTTATGAATAAATCTATCTATCTAAGCTATGTGCTCATTTTCTTGGTTATGAATATGCCCAGAATCTCGGTATCTGTAATATTTTCAGCCATCTGTGTGTAATGGGGTGGCTGTAGGTGGGGGTGATTTGTGAAGGAAGGATTAAAAACCCTACACAGGTCTTTTAGCCACCCAGGCTCCAGTGGGGTTGTCAAAACAGACCAAAAATACTATACAATGTTCTTGGCTGTTTCTCCTCATTTTTCTTTTGTTGGGTCCTACATTGGCATCAGGAGTTATATATGTCTGGGAAACCGATACTGCAAAGTTCTGGCTTGTTCCCTGACCTGATGCTAAGGGATAAATATAGATCTCAACCACTACAGAAATTTGGCCAGGATTCCAAGGGATGTATGTGTGAGGGGCAGTGACTGATGCAGCTATTCTGACATGTGGGCAAGAAAAAAGATTTCTTTATGTTCAAGACTCTCTTTGGGGTGGGGAGGAGTGAATCAAAAGCCTAGCCTCTAAAAATCAGTACTCATAATCCACATTTTCAGGAATTTCTGGATTAAAACAAATAAATAACATTGTAGGTGGCTTGGTGTGTGTGTGTGTGTGTGGTGGGGAGAGTATGGGAGAAGGGAGAGCAAAGGGATCTTTCCTGACATCTTAGATCCTTTTGCATGAGATCAGCCTTATGAAAAAAGAAAGTTATTCTTGGCCATCTCCCCTCACCTCCAACTCCCACCCACATCCCCCCCACACTGCCACATACACTGCTATCCAACTCTCAATTGAGAAGAACACGACTTAAGATATCCATTGGACCCATATTATCTCAGGTGCTACAGAAAGGCAGGGGGTGAGAAGAGACATGAATTGGGGGAGGGGGTTGTGTCACTCATCTTCATGACCCAGAATATCTTCCCCTCCCTGTAATAATGAGCTTGCTTTTCCATAGGGCTTTCCTTTGATTCAGAGAAGGGGCCAACCAATGAGAGAGGGGCATGTTAGATTATTTTGGGGAAGGACTCATGCTAGGAGGGTTCACTTTTACTAGGTGCCAAGTGGCCCCAGGAACTAGTGTCTCTTGTACCAGAAAAAGCTCCAGAACTCTCACCCACTTGCTTTCCTCTGCTGCGTCTTTGCCCACTGAACAGCCATGAGTAGGCAGCTTCAACCCAGAAGAGCTCTGGCCTTTCCATATAGTTATTGCTACAGACTTGTGAGTCCCAGGGAACAGAACACTTGGCTGCCTTTTTTTAGTGGGGTTGGGTGGGGGTTTTGTAGATCTTGGCTTGTGGCTGGTTCTCCTTGGGATGGGCGGTAATAGTGAAATTTAAGGAAGTCCATAATTTCAAGAGTGAGCAGTGGCTCTCAGCACCTCATTGCACCCTAAATTGCTGGGTTGAAGGAGGAAGCCCCTCTTTTTACAGAACAAAGATAAGGGAATTGTAAGATGCCAGAGAATGAGAAGTCTTCTAAAATTTTTTCTTGGGCGTCTAGAATTTGAACAGACCTTTTGGAGTCTGAAAGTAAAAGTTTCATTCTGATAGCAGGAAATTTAGCCATGAGAGAAGAGAAGGGGAAGAGGAAACTAAAGGCACTGCCTAACCAGCTGTATCAGTCCATTTGGGTGGTATCTTCTCAGGAACCCAGCTGCTCTTTTTCTAAAACAGAAATTCCAAACTATAGCTAAAATCATAGAATCCTAGACAAAAGCTGGGAGTATTCCTAGACATCACGTCTCCAGAATCCCTCATTATGTAAAGGAGGCTGCTGGGGCTCAGAGCACAGAAGTGACTTAATGGAAGAACCAGAGTGAGAATGCTAGTTTTCTCACTTCTAATCTTGTGCTATTTCCATTATATTTGCAGTATGCAACTCCACAACACTCTGACCCCACCACTCATTGCCATTCTGCCTACCACCACACCCTGCCCAATACACAAACACACACACACACACACACACACACACACACACACACACACACACCTCTGATATCACTATTTATCTCCAGGATGCATTATAAATTTCTTTTAACCCAAAGTTTCTTTGCATTTACTTTGCTATAATTCATTAATATATGCCACACACAGTACTTTTTTTGAAGGGAAGTATATTCTGAAATCTCTCCCAAAGAGGATTGTGATCTGAACCCCAGGAGGAAACAAACTTTTACCTGTTTTTCATTGGGAATGGCCACTTATATAACCAGGTAGTTAAATGAAGACTGTCAACATCCGGCAGAGGAAAACATGCATTCTTCTAATCTCATATCCACCTATGGAGGGCTTCCCTTAACTTTCCTGTCGCAATTTGTAGATTCTTTCTTTTGACACCCCCCCAAAGTTTCTTCCAGCTCTTAAAGCAGTCACAATCTGTAGGGCACATATAATTCCCTTACTTGACTTCTGTTATATGTAATGTTGCTAAAGTGTTGTGTATAATTTCAATGATTTGTCAACTGGTTGGGATTTTTAATGCATCAGGGGATCTCACTCTTCATAGGGAGCACGTGATCAAATTTAAAAAGAAATTATTTGATGCAGTGAATAATCCTGTGCTAATTTCTCTTTTAAAATTAACCAACTCTTCAAATGTTTACAGGGCATTATTCAATACAGGACACAAATTTATCCTTTGGGTCATACTGTTTGTTTATATATTTGTTTATATGTTTATATATTGAGAGTCCTCAAAATGAAGCCACCGTTTTCCCCTCAGACTCTTCCCTTTTAGGGCAACGCGATGGGCATACACTCACTACTATATCCCAGCACACTCACACTATTCCAAGTGGGCAGTGCCACTTTGGGAGAAAAACAGACCTTCTCATTACCAAATGATTCCCTACTGGATTCTGTTAAATAGTTAGTTGCACAAAAGTGCCTTCTTTGAACATTGTGAGTTTCTGCCATACCTAGAAACAGGGGAGAGGAAAAAGTATTTGAGGTTCCTGATCTTGAGGCATTGTAAGAGCCATGGGGGAATTAGCTCTGAGAAGGTTAATTATTCCCTGGAGGGTAAACCTTTAATGACAAGCTACCTTTAATGGGATTATCATGAGAATGCATATCTACAAATAAGATCAGGCTGAGGCCAAGTCCAGCCTCCTCCTCTGTGGAACAGAGGTGGAGGGCAGGCATATAGGCAATAAGGAGAGAAAAGGAAGTTGTTTAGAAAATGCAAAGGGAATATGAATTCCTCCATGATGAAACATTACACTTCAAACTCTCAGTTGCACTAGATTCTCTGGGGGCCATGATTACTACCTACTGCCGTCCACATGACTGCTGATGTTAGGGCAAGAAGCTCTGTGAGAGCATTTCCCCAGAGTCAGGCAATTATCATTGACATTTGTTCAGTATCCACTGATTACCTAGCTGGGGCTCCACACTGTGACAGGCCATCAAGGAGTTAGAAAACATGGACCCTGCTCTTTGGGTGCTCAGAATGTAATCTGAGAAGTCAAATGTGTAAATATGCTCACACCCAAATGAAAGAGACTTAAGAACATTTATTAATCCATTCAACATTGAGTGATAGGGTTTATTTTCCTAAGCTTTGCATCATGAGTCCGTGTCAGAGTCAGAAATCTTGATTATAATCATCTTTTGGGAATACAGAATCTAACATATGGTTGTGCTCCACAAATCTACTGAAACACCTCTAGGAATTTGTGCTCAATGTGATAAAGGAGAAACATCATTGTCCAGGGTATCAAGAGACAGGTTCTGGGACTGTCAACTCTATCATGAACTTGCTGTGTGCCTTTGGTTAGACCTTGTCCCCTCTCTGGGCTTCGATGGGAAAGGGAATCTTCAAGATCCCTGTCAGTTCTGATATAGTGTGCGATGTAAAGCTGTACATTTGAACAAATTAGAGAGAAATCCAAGAGTGCTTATAATAAAGAGCTACACAGTGCTAGGCAGACTGAATGCTGATAGTATAGCCTTATCATTCTATATCACTTTTACTGATTCTGAACAATCCAATTTTCTGAGTGCCCTCTCCACTAATGGCATCTTTCAAAGCTGGGTGTCCTCTAAATGGCCTTTGAGAACTCAGGCAGTGAGGGGGCTGTATGGAGCCCCTGGCCTCTATCATTTGACACATTTAACCCCAACAAGTTCACAGGCCCTACCACTCTTCAGATTTGGACAGTAGAGAGAAGGGAAAGTGGCTTCATTTTCTGCTGCTGCAGTTAGCCTTAGCAGACCCACAAAGATCTAAGATCCAACTCTCTAGTCTGTGGCTGGGAGGCATTTGAAATACCATTTGGTGAAGTCTGGTGGTTTTTTTTGTTTGTTTTTGTTTAATTTTCTTAGAACCACTCATAGAAGATTACATTTTCAGACCTCAAGTAATGGCTACAATCAGTCAATCAACAAATATGTGCTGACCACTTACTACATGTCCAGATTTTTGCCTAGGGTATGGGGCTTGGGGGTGGAGGGTCCCAACCCTCAGTGGTGTGTTCAACCAGCTTATGGGAGAAAGAGGTTCCAGATCATGCAACAGTCAGAGAAGCAGCAAACAGTCCCCATCTCATGTTTCTGTTGGGAAGGCAGTCTAAGTTTTGAGGAGGGGCACAGCAGTTGGCTTCTCTGCCTGATGTCTACCCCAGTTTCTAGCCACAACTTGGGATGGTGAAATGGAGCAGCTGAAAGTGTACAGTGTGTTAGGATGAAGTTGGCCTGGACTAAGAGTTTGCCATCACGGACACAAGTGTGTAAATCTACTCCATCCTCCAGCGTTGAGCTCAGATCTGCCCTGACAAACCAAAGTAAAGAGGGAGGCCAAGATCACAGGACAGAGTAGTGACATGAGCAGTCCTAAGGTAAGAGCCCAATGCCTGAAGCTAAGAACAAAACTTGCACCTTTGTGGAAAAGATACTTGGTCATAATAGGTCTTAGAAAGAGTATTTCCTCAAAAAGAATAGAGAAAAAGAAAATCTGCCCCTTGTAACAATGGATATGTTTATGGGAAAGTAGAAAATTGGAAGATCTCCAAATATTGAGTCGTTTTCTATTTATATTTGGCTGGTGGGGTGTGCAATTGGAAATTTTTTTCAAAAAGGGGATTTTTTTGTCACTGTTCCAGGACAATCAGGATGAAGTGAACCAGAACTACTTAGCAGATGAAGAGGAAGAAGCAGAAGAGACTTGGCGGATGGTGGTACCTGATTTGGAGGAAGAGGAGGAAAAACATGAGGAGTAAGAAGTGGAGGAAAAGGAGGGGGAAGAGGTTCAGGGTCAGCCAACAATCAACACTTGGTGGCAGAAACTGAAGATTGTGAATGAATACCTGTGGGATCCAGAGAAAAGGATGTCTCTGGCCTGAATAAGTCAGATTTGGAGTAAGTCCCAGTTGTCCCAATGCCCCAGTTGAGTGTCCTTTCCTTTTAGCTTGGTGTCCAGGACTCCTTTAGCATACATTGGATGGGCTTGTCTGCAAACCTCCCTTAGATATCATGTAAAAGGATCAATGCCTAGGGAAATGCTGGGCTATGGGCAGATCCCATCAGAATAAACTCCACATGGGTCAACAAACTTGATTATATTGTTGAAATTCATTGGGCTCAAAATCATTTGCAATGCAGAGAGACAGCAAAAATGAGTTGGTATAGAACAGAATTTTTTTAAAGTTCCAGACCTGTCACTTTCTATCTATCTATCTTGGGCTCATCATTTACCCTCTCTGAGCCTCTGTTTCCTCTCCTGGCAAAGGAGGGGAACAAATCTCTGCCTCACCTCTCTCACAGGATCAGCTGGAGGCTCCAATAAAGTTGAAAGTACTATGCAGAAAACTATTTCTAGGATATGAGACCCAAGTCCCTGTTAACCTGGCCAAAGGTTTATAAAGCCTCCTCATTTCACCTGGGAAAGTCAGAGAAGGAGAATCATGATACCTGCCTCTGGCCCCAGCTTGTGGGTGCTTTATGCTCCCATGATGTACACAGAGAAATTAGGTTTAAAGGGGTCATTTCTAGTGATTAAGGCTGAGCCCCCATATCACTTGATCAAGAGCAGAATCACATTCCTTAGACTCTTTGCCTCACATACTGCCACCACTTTGACTTCACAACTTCCCCAGCACTTCTCTCCCAGGGTCCTACTCACCTGTTGGACTATTATTAATGCTGAACCTTTTCCTCAGGAGATTTTGCCTGCGGTCAAATTCACACTTGCCACACTCTCTACATAGTCCTGAAAAAAACAGCAGCTGCTAGTTTGGAACTTAGTTAACCCACATGAGAAGAAAAAAATAGAGAATGCCACGGATGAAATAAGAGTTCTCCAGTGTCAAGGGGCTAGGGTTCAGTCAGGGTGAAAGAGCCAACTCTGTTTCCTGGAAACGGTACAGCAGGTGTGGGGCTCTTAACAATACCCACCTCCCTTCCCCCCTCCTCAGGTCTTAGCCCCAACCCTGCCAATCCCTTGAACTCTCAATTGGAACAAATTATCATTCAAGGAACATTCCAACGTTCTGGAAGCTGCAGACAAATCTGGACACTCATTGGGGCTCCAAAGGGTGCACAGCTGTTTCTCCCTTGCCTAAAGAGGACTAGAAAAACAGGCCTTGTAAAATGCAAGTGTGATACTGGGAGAGGGTGCCCTACATCAACCCTTAAACAGCCAGCCATTTGGAACTTCACCAGATGATATGATCGAAATTGCTCACATGGAGAACAATCCACAGACATACATGAGGATGAGGGAGGAATGTTCAAGTGCCCAGAGAAGATATGGCATTGGGGACACTGCACAGTAGGCTATATCCAGGCCTCTGGGTAGTGGGTCTAAGGAGAGCCCAGGAATTATGGCTTCTTCTGTTCCGCTATCCCTGGGCAAAGGGCAAATAGTGAGCCTAATGCCTAGTCCATCAGGCATATGATCTGCTGCCCTCTTGCTTGAGAACTAGGTGCCCACTTTAGCCTGAATAGCAACATGACCAACATATTCACCTGACTGTTATTATTATATTCCAGAACTTTCCTTTGCTAGCTGAACAACCTGTGTCCTTAGGAACTATTATGCAGAAACTGAGGCTTAGAGAGGGTAAGTAATTTGTCTGAAGTTAATAAGTGGCAGCACTGGAAGTCAAACCCAGGTTGGATGAACACTGGAGTCCATTCTCTTGCCAGAACACCACACTGTCTTTATGAACTGTAGCAATAAGCAATGCCCTAATGGGTAGGCCCTCAGGAACTGATAGGGTATTTTGGAAGGAGGAGTGAAAAAACAGGATTATGGGCTTATCCAAAATATCCAGGTCTACTCAAGTTTGGGTGGGGCATTCAGGAGAGTGCCCTGGGAAAGTAGGAGAGGTAAATGGGTTCAGAGGTGTGTACTGTTTGGTTTTGCCTGGGAGTGTGTGGCTGAGTTAGTTAGCTTATCACAGACTCCAGGGCACAAAATCCTGGGTACTGCTGAGGGGACTCATTGTTCGTGCCATTCCCCCATCTATAGTTTCCTGGGTACACATCCTGGGCAAGAAGGAAGAGATCTCTGGGGGCATTTACTTGTATTCTATTGCTTTCCTTTCATCCATGAAACTGAGTCTTCTGGTCCCCTAGCATGTTACCAGCTATTGATCCATTCTCAGGATAGGGATGAGGGTAAAGGAATGGAGGAGGCGGTACAGTGCATATCCCATTAGGACAGCCAGTGGGCAGTCACCATATCATAGGCAAACAGGGCGCTGCTGTTTCTTCTCCAGGGACTCCAGCTCAATCAGTGTGTTTACGTTCCAGTTCTGCTTTAGCTTATCCTATAAAACACGAAGGTTCCACTTCTCGTTGGATTACTAAAGATTGTTTTCTCCCTTTGTCTACTCATTTTTTAATTAATTTTATTTGGTTCATGGTTCAAAAATTTAAAGTTAATATTTGGATTCGGTTTGAGGTACAGAAAAGTTAGGTGGTTTGTTTCGGTTTCTGGTTCATGATTCATTGTCAATCTGTAGTTCCAACATCACGTCACTTGTAAGTACAGCCAGATATTATCGGTTGTCAGAGTCCCAGAGGACTTGGAAAGAGCTTCTCAGCAACAATCTCACCCTCATTCACCTCACTCTGTGCTGTCTAATCCTGGGGCAAACCTAATCCTAATACAGCCCACAGAGGAGGAATTCACACAGCTATGCATCTGGTCTTATAACAATAATAATATTAGTAATAACAATGATGAAGACTGCCATTTATAGAGCACTTGGTATCTGCCAGGTTCTGTGCTATGCTATTTGTATGTATTATTCAAGTAGTATTATTGTCCTCATTTTAGCGACGAGGAAATTGAGGTCCAGATTGGTAAATAGCATGTCGAATATTAAAAAGCTGGGAAGTGGTTTGATCAGGATAGGATGCAAGGAAAGACTGAACTTCAGATACAGTAGTCCCTCCTTATCCATGGGAAATACGTTCCAAGACCCCCAGTGGATGCCTGAACTATGTTTTTTTCCTATACATACATACTTATGATTAAAGTTGAATTCACAAATTAAGCACAGTAAGAGATTAAAACCAATAACTAATAATAAAATATAACAATTATAACAATACACTGTGATAAAAGTTGTGTGAATGTGGCATTCAGTAAAAAATAGGGTTACTTGAACACAAGCACTGTGATAACCATGACAGTCAATCTGGTAACTAAGCCAGCTACTAAGTGACTAATGAGTGGGTAGCATATATAGTGTGGATGCTCTGGGCAATGGGATGATTCATGTCCTAGGCAGGACAGAGTGGAACAGCATCAGGTTTCATCATGTTACTCAGAAGGATGCACAATTTAAACCTTAGGAATTGTTTATTTTGGGAATTCTCCACTTAATATTTTTGGACTGTGGTTGACTGCAGGTAACCGAAACTACAGAAAGCAAAACCATGAATAAGAGGGGATTACTGTATTGTTACAGATATGGAGAAGAATACGAGGTGATAAACTTATTCCCATTTTACCTGCGAGGAATCTGGGGTGCAGCGAGGTTCTGTAACTTGCCCAAGTTTACAGGTAGAGCTCACAGGTAGCAAGTGTCAATAATTAAGTAGTTTCCAGCTCCTCCCTTCCCTGTCCTATGTTAGTGTTATTTTTGAAAAGCAGAGCCACTTAAACTTTTGCTAACAATGAATAAGATTTGAATTAAGTGGGGTGAAACCTCACTTTGCCTTGATTAGAGGTAAGTCCAATTGAAAATTAATCAAAAGTTTGAATTATAGACTATGTGAAGAGAAATACTGTTTCATCACTTGCAAATACATATCATCCCTGGAACCAAGTTGCTAGGACTCTTTGGGGCACCTGCTTTAATGAATAGCAAAGAATGATTTATACTTAGGACTTCAAATATTGCCCAGAGGACTCTCAAAAAATTTGCCCTCTGGAGTACTTTAAACTCCACTCCCCTGTAATCTTGTTCATGGTCATCATTTGCTCAGTAAGCCCTTCCATGAGAGGTAGCTGTAAAGGTAAACTGCAATCAGACCTCCAACACAATTCTCACCAATTCCAAATTGGTGAAATCTGAATGTGCAAGAATATACTGAATCTGGAGAATTTTTTAAAAAGCCATCTTATGTGTTTTGGTTGATTCTGGTTCATGAGTTCAAGTGAGGAGGCAGAGCTTGTTGGCAAGCACTGACCACTCTCATTTCTGTTCTGCAGGTCTGACCTTAGTCATTTACATCTTTTTCTTTGCCTCCCTGGCTGCTGTGATCACCCTCTGCATGTACACACTATTTCTGACCATCTGTCCTTACATGCCGACCTTCACTGAGAGGGTGAAGCCTCCTGGTGAGTGCCTAAATGCCCTGTGTTGTCAGAAGTGGCTAGACAGAAATTTGCTTACACAGCATGTTCAGCTTCAATTAACTTTGGTTCTTTCAGTAGTGACTTAGGGATTCAATTATTAAGAGTAAAAGTAAAATGGAGGGCTGGCCGAGTGGCTCAGTTGGTTAAGAGCTCGCTCAAGAGTTTGAGCTCTGAGCAACAGTGGTTCGATGCCTGGCCCAAGCTGAGCAGCCGCTGAGCTGCCAACAGGTGGCAGGATGGCTCAGCTTAAAAAAAAAGTAAAATGGTACTTGGCTAATTATGGTCCTTTTCATTTTGATTGCTTGGGGGAAAATGGTTTCATGGGAATCAATACCAAAAAATTATCCCAAGAATGGGTTAATATATCCAAGACCTGTTTCCATTGCCAGGAGTTATGATCAGACCCTTCACCCATAGCCTTAACTTCAACTTCAAGGTTTCGGAACCTGACACTTGGCAACATCATGTGATTAGCCTAAATGGCTTTCTGCAGGGTAAGTTCCTCTGAATGGTGCAAATCTCTTTGGAAAGGTGATGAGTGGGGATTCAAAATTCACCTGGCCCAGAAATCCCACTCGTACTAACCACAGCCCATCCTAGTCTTTCCTTACCTTGCATCCTCCTCAACACCTGTAAATACAAAAAAAACTGCTCTGATTTATGGTTGTATATTGCTTTATAAGCCAACACTCCAGCAATATGATAAGTCCATTGAGGCAGAGAATTTGTCTTCTCTTCTTGAACACCGTACAGCACCTGGTTATGTACTTGGCACATCCAGATGACTCGATAATGATTAATTATAAAAAATAATAATCCTGGGGGGAGGTAGTAGTGAGAAAAGAAGAGTGTTCTCCAGAACTGGAAGATCCCTGTCTCCTATACTTTCTCAAGGTAAAATAATTCATTTCTTGGAGATCAGGCATCTTGAAGTGAGACAGCAAGGGTCTTAATTTAACAACATTCCAGAAGGTAGTTAGAGGGAGTTTAAAGTACCCAGAAGTGGCAGACACTCCAACATTGTGATCGGAAGTGTTTTCAAGATGCCTATCTCTATAGCATCATCATATACATTTTCAGGAACAAATGAATGGCTTTTTGAGAAGTCCTTCCACAGGGCGAAATCTGAGGTAGCAGCTTGGTTAGGGTTAAACACAGATAGCTGTATTTATCCAGCTATCAAAGAGGAACTCCTGTGGGTTAACATTACTGACATATTATTTGTGGAAAAAAGCCAGTTAGACGAATTTGGTTGGCCTGGCCTAGCTGAAATGGGGGGTGGGTTGGGAGTGGCCAGTAGAACATGCACTGAATTAAGAGGAAAACAATCTTTTATATGACAGGAGGTGTTATTTAAATGCATAAATTTTGTCATTTAACTTTAACCCTGTATAGCAGAGTCTATCATCCCCATTTTATAAATGGGAATACTGAGGCTCTGAAAGAGGAAGTAATGTAATCAAAGTCTCCCAGCAGCAGAACCAGTATTTAAGCCCATGTCCATGTTCCTCACACCCTCACCATTCAAAGCATGATCCAGGGACCAGCTGCATCACCATCTCCTGGGTGTTTGTTAGAAAGGTGTTGTAGAATCTCAGGCCCCAGCCCAGACTTGTTGAATCAGGATCATTTTAACAATATCCGCAGGTGACTTGTATGACCTTTAAAGCTTGAGAAGGGCTTCTTTTCGTAATCCTTTGCATCTGCCATATGACCAGGAGTTAGAAACTCAGCTTTGTATCAGTAATGCTTGGTGTTATTTTGGGGAAATCTAAGCTTCATATTCCTCACCTGCTAAATGAGGGGGAGGGGCATTCTTTATAAGTCCATGTAGTTCCATTTTTGGCCTCCAAATGTCTTGGACATCATAGCCAGTACAGTATCTTCTTTATTTTCAAAATGCTTGTGAGCTATTGCAAATGTACTGCTGGAATCTGATGAGGAAATTCCTCTGAAGCTAGTAGATGGAGAAATACCAATTCTGATCTGATGACAGAGGTGGGGAACATTAGGAAAAGCATTGCATTTTCATTCATAAGCGTAGGTAATATGCCCTGTTTAAAAGGAACATACCTCTGAAATAGACATCCCAGAGTATCAAATTCATTTCCATAAGGACTGGGATTTTGCAATAAGGGTCATGCCCATGACACATTATTTTAAATGGCACGACCTCAAGAGAAACAATGAGCACATGATTAGAATCTATTTAGAAAGTTATTACTTTAACATAGTTATAACTTTGTCTGAGGAATAATAAAGGTTTAGCCATAACTGAAATAGATTTAAAATTCCCAGTTGCATCCTAATAATATCAAACCCAGGTCACAACCATGTTTAGATGAGGATCCAACAATACATTTGGACTTTTGCCCCTGGTGGATCACAGATACACAATCTCCTCTGAAAACCTGAGCTACTTCAAACATGAATACATGGGGGCTGGATCTAACAGGACTACCTGACTCCATCATTTAGAACCAAATTAGAAAATGCAGTAACTTCCAAAGCCTAGATATATGACATCTAGTAGCCCAAAGAGTCAACTCACAGATACCCCTTTCAGCTCTTTCCCTGGATATGTGTACCTTGGACACATGTCATATTCCATCCAATGTAAAAAAACACTTAGAACTCTGAGTTCTTCATGTTTTAGTAGACAAGATCTCACCCCTTAACCCTGTTGGTGGAGATTCTATGGTTGTCATTGGTTTCTGTCTTTCAATCTAAGGTTCTATTTTGCAGTACATACTAACTTCCTTCTATAAAGAATGAGGAGCTGGTTTATTTCCTTTTCTTCCTCCTCCCCCTCCTTCCCTGCCTCCTCCTCCTCCTCCCCTTTTTCTTCTTCCTCCCCCTTCCTCCTGTCCCACAAAACACACTTTTCATTCTCTTGCATCAGGTGCCTGTCATTGATCTCATAGGTAGATGTTTCCAAGGCTGAACTTAAAGAGATTTAACCCAGGATCTTTGCCTCCTTATAAGTGCCATGCCTCAACCTGATCCAGCCCCTCTTCCAAAATCTGCCTACCACATGCCTATTCCTCTCCCAGAAGTAGAAGAGACAACCCTCTACATTTACAATATACCGTATCTGAAAAGAAATACTGGAAAGTAGAAATTATAAAGGAATTAACATATGACCTAGAGATGGATATTCAAAAGTTCCAAGGGAGGGCCGGAAGAGTGGCACGATGGTTAAGAACTGGCGTGGGACGCCAGAGAGCCCCGGTTCAGATCCCACATATGAGGGCCAGTGACACTGCCCTCCACAGCTAAGATGCTGAACAACAGCTCAACCTGGAGCTGGGTTGCCATGAGTCGCCAGTGACGGCATAGGCTGCAGCCCCTGTGGCAGTGGGTTGCCATGGGCTACCATGTGTAGCCAGCAGCCGCAGTGAGCGGCCGTCCAGAAGCCGGCGACTGATCTGCCTCACCCAAGAAGAGCGCAATGATGGTGCCAACTTGGGCCGGTGAAGCAACGTCCTCCACAACTAGACAGAAGAACAAAATGACAGCAAATTGTCTGTTCCCCTTCCCTCAATTCCCCAGCACTGTTCCCATCCTCCCAATTCCCCAATAAAAATCTTTAAAAAAAAAGGAAATATTAGGAGTCTTTATACATTCTATGCTAATCAATACTGGTCAAATACATGCCCACTTGTTAAAATCAAGCAGGATGAGGTAATTACAAGAGTAAAGGAGAAATTAGTTTATACGAAGAATGATTATACTATATTGACAGAAGCCATCACATGACCCTAGCGAGTGATTTGCTAGTAGTGATGCACAATTATCCTTTATTAGCCCCAGATCTCTGCTATTTAGGCAGAATGGGCAATCCCCTACCTAACATGATATGATGAGGGCAGACTTGTTTATTTAATCATTTTCAGTATTGGGCTCCTTTTCCTTATCCTCCAGACTCCACTTGCTGTACTTAAGCACTACAGAGAATGTGGTCAGAGATATGAGTTTAGATAAGCAAACTGTGCACCTGGTCTAACTTTCAAAAGAACTGATCCCACAGTGAGAAAGTTGTGGAATGGGGTTTATTAAACATGTTCCAAATTACACTGCCTCAGCTCCAAAGTCCAACACTGGGTGCCAGACCCAGTATGATTCTTTGGAGAGGGGCTGGCATGGTAGGCCCTCTTGTCAGAGCAGCACCAGATACTGCAAGTGCTTTGGAGTCCTCTGTCTGAGTCCCCTAGGTGCCAGCACAGAGCCATACTGAGCACCTTTGGCCTACTTGGTCCAGGCCTTCCATTAGGTATTTTTTGAACTGAAAAGCCAAGGCATAGTCTCTCCCAGAAATGCTCCTTTGGGCATAGGTCTGGGCTGAGCTATGCCACATTCTGCTTTCGTGATCTCCCTTTGGACAATTGGTTGTGGGTCACACAGTGATTTCACCTGAAGCACAGACCCCTTTAGCTCAGGCTCCAACCGAGTGACCCAGCATCCCACATATACCTGCTTTTACTTACAGAGAGGTGATGAAAACAACATCCGATCTATCAATTACCACCCAGAGTCGGCTTCTTTTGACCTCCACTAGTACCCTTACTACGGCAAACTGACTCACGTAAGCCTGTATCCCCTTCAGTCTTTGCTATCAGAAAGGGCTCAGAGGCAAAGGAAGGGCTGCTGGGATCTATGTGAATTAGGGAGCAGCAGGCAGTAACAGAGGGGTGGGAGCCCACTCTATCAATTCCTATCACAACCACTCTTTTCCATATCTGAAGGAATCTGGGATATAGTCTGGTCTAACTCCTTCAGTTTATAGATGGAGAAATTAGGATTCAAAGAGAAGTGACTTGTCCAATGTCACATAGCTAATTGGTGGCAGAGCCAGAGGCAGACAAAATCACTGCCTTTACACTCAGTTATGTCCAAATAATCCCACTTCCCTTTTCCTCCCATTTGAGGCCTTGAGGCAGTGAAGGCTTCATCTCTAACACAAAGACTTGACAGATACTAGTTCTGGTTTGATTCATGGTCTGATATCCAGAAAATCATATCATACTGAGTTAGAATTGGTTTTCCCCAGAGGACAATTAGACATCTGACAGTGACTTCTGAGAGAAATGTATAATTTCCCCCACTGTCCCAAGGCAGAGAGAGCATGTCATTTGCTTTAGCCATTTGTGACTTGGTATCATGGGATATACTCACTTCCCTTTTGGAGCTTATCCCATCCTGCACTGAATATCTGAGAATTTCCATCCTATTACCCGCCCACACAGCTGCCCCTCCTCACACTTAGAATTCATTATTCTTTCACCTACAGGTTAACTACACCATACCCACTGGTGGTAATGCACTTTGCAGATGTGGTGAAGAACAAAGCCATGCCTGTGCAGTGCCAACTGAAGGGCAAAGGCATCACAAATGATGTCATCAATGATCATTTTGTGGGTAGGGTTATCTTTACTTTGAACATAGAAACCTAAGAACTTCAGGGAGCCACACCCACCAGTTATGTTTCTGTTTGATTTCGTGTTACCCCTGATAGCACCTGAATTCTTTTTCTTCAATCAGGACACAGCCAGATGGATACCTGAAATCATCTTTCCTTGCCTTTGACATGTGTATAAAATGACACTGTGGAAGTTATTTGATTTTTTAAAGGTGGTCTCTCCTGATGACAAATAGATTATATGAATTTCTATTCCCCCAACTTAAAACTAAAACCCATTCTTGCTGCTAGATGTCTCACTGCAGTATAAAAACAATATCTGATAAAATTCACAATATCCATGAAGAAGAATTTCTATGATGATTATCAATTCATCATGTTTTCTAAAGCTTTGTTGTTTTTAGAGGTGACATTCCTACCAACCAGGCTGATAACTAGCACCCCCCCACACCTTTTTTTCCCATCTGCTTGGCAAAGTCCTTCCATGGGAATCACCAATCAGACCAACCCGGAACCTAGGGCCACCACCTAGGGCCACCATACCTTGGGAACTCTATATCCAGGGATGCTTGAAAAACTGGCTGACTTGCATGGGCAACTAAATACTGACTCAAAGACTAGGTTATATTTAACTGAGACAGAAAGCAGTGCTAACTGGGCATTGTTCTGGATAGAGTTGAAGACTTTCCCTATGATTTTTTGGGGGAGGTGGGACCCACTGCAGTTGGGAAGAACACCTACCATGTGGATGTGATGGGTATTTGATTCCTTTCTCCAGGGTCTAATCACCCCAAAAGCAAGCATTCCACAAACAGGATTGTCTCAGCTTCAGGAAAAGGAGAGTACAAGGAAGAAGATCTCCATCAGCTATGTTTTCTTGGGTTATTTGTTTGATAGTAGTGTGATGTTCTTTGAGACCATGAGGGATGGGTGTGTTGACACCCCAGCTACAGCTCTAGGGATTGAAATCAGAATCTGCCAACTGATATATGGTAAAACAGATAGTTCCTCCTAGGCCACCCTAAATCCAAGGCCCATTAGCCAGTGTTTCATTTACTTAAAAAATGATATGAGGCAGATGTTTACCCAGGTTTTGGATCAGCCCAGCTGCTTTGTCTTATCTTTGGCCATATGACCATACTACTGCTTGACACTTCTACTATGAGGAGGGCTGGGACAAGGAGAAAAAGTGAGCATTAGAGAATAGCAGTAGTGTCTCCGGGTATGAAGCAAGTTTAATGCCGCCTAGAAGCATACAGAGTCTGAATCTCCTCTGTAACATTTACCTTCTTCTCAAGCAGGGAACTGGCAGTCTGGTAGTAAAGACAAACAAGTGAAGAAGTAACTACAATATAATGTGACAAGAGTTATAAAATTAATATGCGGAAATGTTGTGGGGACATGAGGAAAATTAACTTGAGCTGAGATAGTAGCAGAGGAAATCTCACATGCAAAGTCACAATCATGAAAGACCATGGTTTGTTTGGTTAACTGTGAGCAGTTCATGTAATTGGAGTGCAAAGAGCTCAGGGAAATGGCAGGGAGTGGTAGGAGATTGGGCTAGAGGTGTATGCAGGTACCAAAAGAGGACTTTGAGCTTTATCCAGTAGGTGAAAAAAAGTCATTAAAGCATTCTAAGCAGGGGAGCTCTATGATCATGTTTGTATTTTAGAAAGAGCATTTTGGCAGCCACAATGTGAAGGATGGATTGGAGAGGGGCAAGACTGGGGAAAGGGTAGTGAGGGAGAAGGAGGAGATGAGAATGGCTCCAAGATTTTGAGCTTGGTTAGAGCCAGTGGCATGGTGATATTGTTGATCAAGGCCGGGAATACAAGAGAGAAGCAGAATTGGAGAGGAAGATGTTGAGATCAGTTTTGGAAATTTTAGGTTTGTGATTTCTACTGGCCAGACATTGATGTGGAGATGTAAACATTAGTGGGGCTGGGGAGAGGGAAATCTGAGAACAAAAGCAACATTTGCTTAAGTGAACTTTCTTAAGAAATTCTAAGGTATTTAATATTGGGAATTTGAGCCAGTTATGTAAACACACCTCACCAATCTAGTCTCTTACATAATGTTTTTCTCTTGGCTTTATGGCAGAAAGAACTGCTGCCACTCTTTCAAATCTTCTTCTCAGAAAACTTTCAACTCCTTCTAACTTTTATCAACAGAGTAAATGGGGGCTAACCACTATTAACAAGTAATAGAAGATACACAACAGCAGATCTGTGGAAAATACAAAAAAAAAAGAAACTGTCTCCTCCCAACCCCTTTCCTTACCAAATTCTATTTTTAAAACTTTTAAAAAGAAATAAAGTGCTTAAAGACAACAATTTTAAAACCATTTAGAAATCATCTCAAACTCTCAAGATTCAGTAGTAAATCTGAAAAGGGTATTAGAGAGCATTCAGCAAGAACAACCTGTGTTGTATCTGACTCCAGGTCCAGTGCTCTTTCTATTCTGAGCTGCTGCTTACCAGAAAGTACCATATTTTTTTAAAAAATCAATGAATGATACCCCAAACATCTTGAAACCTGTGTCAAAAATGAGTTCTAATAGTTAACATTTCACAGGAATTCAACTACTGGTGCTATATTTTATACATAATACATTATCCTGTTAAATGCATGAACTATTATGCAGACAAGGAATTATGAATCATTTGTCATATGGTACTTACCATTCAATGGAATCCATCATTTCCACAGTTTCAAAGGAGTATTGAATAGTACTAGGATAGTTTGGGTTGTCAGTTGGGACATGATAAAATACTTTTATTATACAGAACTGTATAACATATTCACTAAAATTGAATTCTAGCAGTTCAATAAGCTTCTAGTGGACTAATTTAAATAGTCCCCCATACTGTGCTGTATTTGATTTGTATACCATTTGTTGCAATGCACTTGGTTTTACTTGTCAATGAGAAATACTACTTCAAAATGCTTTCATGGTTTTGTCCAAGACAGACTTAACGATTTTTTACCCCTCACTTCCCTGAAGTCATTATCCTAAAGTAGCCTTTCTTAGGCATCTATTTGCTGGGAATCTTCATGTAGAACACATTAATATTGTTTTAGGGAGTTGTTGACAACAATAAATTGACAGAAAAAAGACGTGTATGACTTCCTCTTTCTAGGCTGTACCACTAATTTTCCCACAGGAATATTGGTGGAAAACTTGACACTTGACAGCCTATTAGTTAAAGACTTGTCTTCTTCTCTTCCTCACCTTTTTTCAACTCTTGGGGTTTAGCCACAGGAGGATAAAACTGAAAGTTGTTTCATTTCTGAGCGTTCTTTCTTTTGCAGTCACCATGCTCTGGTTTCTCAGAAAATACTTTGTCAG
Organism: Hipposideros armiger; assembly: GCF_001890085.2. Classification (NCBI taxonomy): domain Eukaryota; kingdom Metazoa; phylum Chordata; class Mammalia; order Chiroptera; family Hipposideridae; genus Hipposideros; species Hipposideros armiger. Next base: position 295,564 of record NW_017732621.1, on the reverse strand, counting down.
AGTAAACTTCCTTTCTTCATCAAGGTTGAGTTCTGGTAAATCATTCTATTTGTTTGTGTAGGAGAGGAACACTGAAGGAATCAAAATCCAAAAGAAACTGCAATTCCTTGATGAAAGGTTGCCTAAGTGACTTCTGGGCACATCTGGCCACAAACTGTCTCCCAGAGCAAATATCAAATCTCTAGTGATAACTGCAAATAACAGAAATATTTCCACTCCCTGTTTGACTCAGAAACTAAACTGCAGTGGGAATCCCTTCTTTCCCTGGGAGTTGCCCTGACCTAAGTTCTACTAGGCTGATATGGTTTGATTGGGGGAGAGGTCCATGACCCTCATATATTCCCCCTTCTAGGTTCTTCATTAGAATCGTTTTCCTTACTGACTTCTTCTTAAAATATTCAAACATGATAAAGTAATTTAACCAAATCATACAGAAGTGTTATTATTATTTACACTATAATTTTATCCAGACAAAAAATAGAGGTGTGTGTGTGTGTGTCTGTGCGCACGCGTGCTTGCGTGTCTGTCTTTGCGTGTGTGTGCGTGTGTGTGTATGTGTGTGTGTGTGTGTGTGTGTAGGGGTGGGGGAAGGATAGTATGGATGGGGACAAAGGGAAAGGAAAAAAGAGTTGAAAGGCTGAATAGCCCTTCCTACTTCACAAAGTTCTTTAGTTTCAGGGCAGGAGGGAAGAAAAGCTGGTAGGCGGATCCAAAAGGTGTAAGTATGTAGTAGGCTCTCAATCTTGCAGCTTAGTCTTCAGGATGTATTACCTTGCAGGCTCTTGTAGGGCCATAGCATCAGTCAGGGTTCCAACACTTGATAAAATGGAATAATTGGAAAGGGGGTTACTTATAAAGAGGTTACTTATAAATGTGTAGATGTAAGAAACCATGAAAAATAGCACAATAACCCAGACTAGTATAAGCTAAACTCTTACTATCCCCAGACCCTAAAGGACAGGGGTAGGAAGTGGTTCCCAGAGACCGGAAAGACTGCATAGAGTATAGTTGACTACTTGAGAGGAGTGGTGATCTTGTTGAGGGCTAAGCTAGCCAAAGATGACCTTGTAGGGAGGGAAACAGGGGAATAAATACCTTGACTTAATTTTCCTCCCTCCCTCTGATCTCCTGCTGGTAATTCCCATTAGCCAAATCCAACCAAAAGCCAAAAGGCAAGAAAAACCACTGATGTGATCCATATAGATCAACCTCCCAAGGAAGAAAGCAGAATGGAGAAGGGTGGAGAGTGCATTTGGAGGGGCAAACAGGAGATATCTAACACAGTCACCAAGTGGAGGTTCTGTGTGCAGATTCCTTGGAGCCTGGTACAGTGCTGGAACCATCTACTGAACAAACTCGTGATTGGGGCAATTTTATCTTCATGTGTACTCTACTCTGCGGCTATAGGGTCAGAAGCATTAGGCTTTCCCATTATAGAAACTCTTTATTCTTTAATATCCATTCTCTTTTAAATCCTCCTTCATGCTTTCTTAATCTTGTATGGTTTGGTATATCATTTAGAACTCTCTTATTTGCAAGTGACAAAACAAACAAATGAATTTTTAAAACCTCAAATTGACTTAAAGATAAAAGAGAATTTACTGAATCACTTAACTGAAAAGTCTGGGTGTACTTCGGCTTCAGGCATAGCCAGGTCCAGGAACTCAAAGATGTCATTAGGAAACGGTCTCTTTCCATCTCTCTATTCTGCTCTCCATCATGTTGGATTCATTCTCAGGCTCCACAAATCAAGATAGGTTTCCCACATAGGCAAGCATTGCCAGACCTAAATCCTTTTTTTAAATTAAAGTTTATTTGGGTTACAATTGTTAGCAAAGTTCCATGGATTTCAGGTGTATAATTCTGTAATACATCATCTATATATCACATTGTGTGCTCATCACCATGTATTGGATCCTCTTTACCCTCATCTGCCCTCCCCTCCTGTCCCCCTTACCCTCTTGTAACCAGTAAACTATTGTGTCTATGAGTTTTGTTTCTTCATTTGTTTTTCTTGTTCTTTCGTTGCTTTCAGTGTTATATCCAACATATCAGTGAAATCATATGGTTCTCGACTTTTTCTGACTGAGTTATTTCAATTAGCATTATAATCTCAAGATCCATCCATGTTGTTGCAAATAGCACTATGTCATCTCTTCTTATGGCAGAGTAGTATTTCATTGTGTATATATACCACAACTTCGCTATCCAATCATCTCTCGAAGGACACTTTGGTTGTTCCCATGTCTTGGCCACTGTAAATAAAGCAGCAATGAACATTGAAGTACATAGATCTTTACGGATAAATGTTTTCAGAATTTTTGGGTAGATACCCAAGAGAGGGATGGCTGGGTCATATGGTAATTCTATTTTTAAATTTTTGAGGAATCTCCACACTGCCTTCCATAGCAGCTGCACCAATCTGCATTCCCACAAACAGGGTATGAGGGTTCCTTTTTCTCCACAGCCTTTCCAACACCTGCTGTTATTTGTCTTGTTGATGATAGCCATTCTAACTGATGTGAGGTGATATCTCATTGTGGGTTTATTTGCATTGCTCTGATGATTAGTGATTTTGAGGATTTTTTCATATGTCCATTTTCCATCTGTATGTCCTCTTTAGAGAAATGTCTATTCCGGTCCTCTGTCCAATTTTAATTGGATTGTTTGTTTTTTTGTTGTTGAGCTGTTTGAGTTCCTTATATATTTTGGATATTAGCCCCTTATCGAAGGCGTTGTATGCAAAACTCTTCTCCCATTCGGTTGGTTGCCTCTTTATTTTATTGATGGTTTCTTTTGCTGTGCAGAAGCTTCTGGTTTGATATAGTCCCATTCACTTATTTCAGTGTTTACTTCCCTTGCCTTTGAGGTCAAATTCATAAACTGCTCTTTGAAGCCAAGGTCCATAAGTTTAGTACCTATGTTTTCTTCTATGAAGTTTATTGTTTCAGGTCTTATGTTTAATTCTTTTTTCCATTTTGAGTTGATTTTCGTATGTGGTGACAGATAGCAGTCTGGTTTCATTCTTTTGCATGTGGTTTTCCAGTTCTCCCAGCACCATTTATTGAAGAGGCTGTCTTTTCTCCATTGTATGTTTTTGGCTTCTTTGTCGAAAATTATCTGTTCATATTTATGTGGGTTTATTTCTGGATTTATTCTCAATTCTATTCCATTGGTCTATGTGTCTGTTTTCCTGCCAAAACCATACTGTTTTGGTTATTGTTGCCCTGTAGTACAAGCTGAAGTCAGGGAGTGTGATACCTCCAGCATTGTTCTTTTTTTTCTTACAATTGCTTTGGTTATTTGGGGCATTTTGTAGTTCCATACAAATCTGATGATTTTTTTTGTTCTATTTCTTTAAAAAATGCCACTGGGATTTTGATGGGGGATTGCACTAAATGTGTAGATTGCTTTGGGTAATATGGCCATTTTAACTACATTGACTCTTCCAATCCATGAACATGAAACTTGTTTCTATTTCTTTGTGTCTTCTTCCATTTCTTTTGAAAACATCTTATGATTTTCAGCATATAGGTCTTTCACATCCTTGGTTAAGTTTGTTCCTCAGTATTTTATTCCTTTTGTTGCAATTGCAAAATGAATTGTTTTTTTTAAATTTCTTTTTCTGAGGTTTAATTGTTAGTATATAAGAATGCAGTAGACTTTTATAAGTTGATTTTGTATCCGGCAGCTTTACTTTATTTGTTTATTGTTTCTAATCGTTTTGTGGTGGAGCCTGTAAGGTTTCTATATATAGCATCATGTCACCTGCAAAAAGTTACAATTTAACTTCTTCATTTCTTATTTGGATGCCTTTTATTCCTTTCTCTTGCCTGATTGCTCTGGCTAAGACTCCCAATACTATGTTGAAAAGCAGAGGTGATAGGGGACATCCCTGTCGTGTTCCTGAACATAGAGCAAAGGACTTCAGTTTTTCACCATAAGTTATGATATTGGTTCAGGGTTTGTCATATATGGCCTTTATTACGTTAAGGTATTTTCCTTCTATATGCATTTTATTAAATGTTTTAATCATAAATGTGTGTTGCATCTTGTCAAACGCTTTTTCTGCATCTTTTCATATAATCATATGATTTTGTCCATTATTTTTTTGATGTGCTGTATCACATTGATTGATTTGCATATGTTAAACCATCATTGTGCCTCTGGGATGAACCCCACTTAGTCGTGATGTATGATTTTTTTAATGCATTGTTGCATTCAATTTGCTAGAATTCTGTTTAGGATTTTTGCATCTGTATTCATTAGAGATATTAGTCTGTAATTTTCTTTTTTTTGTGTTACCCTTACCAGGTTTTGGTATCAGGGTAATGTTGGCTTCATAAAATGAGTTAGGGAGTATTGTCTCTTCTTCAATTTTTGGAAGAATTTGAGTATGAGAGGTATTATATCTCCTTTGAATGTTTGGTAGAATTCACTAGTGAAGCCATCTGGTCCTGGACTTTTCTTTTGGGAGTGTGTTATTAACACTGATTCAACTTCCTTACTGTTGATAGGTCCATTTAGATTTTCCAATTTTTCGTGATTCAGCCTAGGAAGACTATATGTTTCTAAGAACATGTCCATTTCTTCCAGGTTATTGAATTTGGTGGCATGTAGCCCTTCACAATATTCTTGGATAATGCTTTGTATTTCCATGACATCCGTGGTAACTTCCCCTCTTTAATTTCTGATTTTGTTTATTTGTGTCTTTTCTCTGTTTTTTTTGTTTGTTTGTTTTTTTTATCTGAGCCATCCTGCCACCTGTTGGCAGTTCAGCGGAAACTCAGCTCCGGCCGGGCATCAAACCGCTGTTGCTGAGAGCTCGCACTCTTGTGTGAGCTCTTAACCAACTGAGACACTTGGCCGGCCCCTTCTCTGTTTATCTTAGTGAGTGTAGCCAAGGATTTGTCAATGTTATTAATCTTTTCAAACAACAATCTCTTTGTTGCATTAGTTTTTTCACTGTCTTTTTGTTCTCTATTTCATTTAGTTCTGCTCTGATTTTTATTATTTCCTTCCTTCTGCAGACTTTGGGTTTCATTTCTTATTTTTCTAGTTTTTAAGGTGTAACATGAGGTTATTTATCTGGGATTTTTCATCTTTCTAGACATACTCCTGTAATGTTATAAATTTCCCTCTTAAAACTGCTTTCACTGCATCACAAAAAAAATTTGGTAGGATGTCTTTTCATTCTCATTTGTTTCTATGTATCCTTTAAAAAATTTTTTCAATTACAGCTTATGTTTAATATTATATTAGTTTTAGGTGTACAACATAGAGATTAGATACTTATATAAGTTATGAAGTGATTCCCTCATAAGTCTAGCGCCCCCATACATAATTATTATAATATTAATAACTATATTCCCTGTGATGTACTTTACATCCCTGTGACTATTTTGTAACTGCCAATTTATACTTTTTTTATTGTGAAATACACATTTTTAAAAATTAATTTCAGCTATACAACACAGTGCAATAGTTACACTTTTTACTCCTCGAAGGGACAACCCCCCTCCCCAATCCACCGCCCCACTCCAGTCCTCAATACCATACAAATCTAATATAATTCCCTTGCCTCCACTCCCACACTATACTCCACGTTCCATGATTATATATATATATATATATATATATATATATATATACATATACATATATATATTCACTTATAGTTGACATACAATATTACACAACATCAGTTTCAGGTGTACAGTGCAGTGATTAAGCCTCTACCCCATCTATGATGCAGTCTCCCTAACAAGACATGAGTCCATCTGGCCCCCTACAAAATATTTACAGCATTATTAATTACATTCCTCGAACTGTCTTTCATATCCCTGTGGCAATATTGTAGTTACCTATTTATGCTGTCTAATCCTTTCCCTTTCTCCCTCATCCCCACCCCCTCCTAACTAGTAACCATCAGTTGTTCCTCTATATCTCTGAGACCACTTCTGTTTACTTTCCTCGTTCATTCAGTTTTTTAGATTCCACATATAAGTGAAATCAAATGGTATTTGTCTTTCTCCGACTGACTTATTTCACTTAACATAACAGTCTCTAGGTCCATCCATATCATTGCAAATGGTATGATTTCCTTCTTCCTTATAGCGGAGTAATACTCCATTGTATAAATGTACCACAGTTTCTTAATCCAGTCATCTCCGATGGGCATTTCGGTTGTTTCCGAGTCTTGGCTATTGTAAATAGCCCCACAATAAGCATAGGGGTGCATATATTTTTTCAGATTAGTGTCTTGGATTTCTCTGGATAGATACCCAAGAGTGGAATTGCTGGGTCATACGGTAGTTCCATTTCCAGTTTTTTGAGATACTTCCATACTGATTTCCATAATGGCTGCACCAATCTGTAGTCCCACCAACAGTGCACCAGGGTTCCCTTTTCTCCACAGCCCCGCCAGCATTTGTTATTTGTTGACTTATTGATAATAGCCATTCTGACCAGAGTGAAGTGGTATGTCATTGTGGTTTTTATTTGCATTTCTCTAATGCTAGGTGAGGTTGAACATTTTTTCATATGCCTGTTGGCCATCTGTATGTCCTCTTTGGAGAAATGTATCTTCATATCCTCTGCCCATTTTTTAATTGGGTTGTTTGTTTTTTTGGTGTTGAGTTGAATGAGCACTTTATATATTTTGGATATTAACCCCTTATCAGATATCTCATTGACAAATATCTTCTCCCATTCAGTAGGCTTCCTTTTTGTTTTATTGATGGTTTCTTTTGTTGTGAAAAAAACTTTTAAGTTTGTTGTAGTCCCATATGTTCATTTTTTCTTTTACTTCCCTAGCCCGTGGGGATGTATCAGTAAAAATATTGCTCAAGGTAATGTCTGCAAATTTAGACTCTTTATTTTCTTCTAGGAGTTTTATGGTCTCAGGTCTTATATTTAAGTCTTTAATCCATTTTGAGTTTGTTCTTGTATATGGCGTAAGGAGGTGGTCCAGTTTCATTTTTTTGCATGTGTCAGTCCAATTTTCCCAGCACCATTTATTAAATAGACTATCTTTACCCCAATGTAAATTCTTGCTTCCTTTGTCATAGACTAACTGCCTGTATATGCCTGGGTTTAATTCTGTGCTCTCTATTCTGTTTCATTGATCTATGTGCCTGTTTTTATGCCAGTACCATACTGTTTTGATTACTGTAGCCTTGTAATATGTTCTAATGTTTGGAAGCGTGATCCCCCGACTTTGTTCTTATTTCTCAGGATTGCCATGGCTATTCAGGGTCATTTTTGGTTCCATATAAATTTTAGGATTATATTTTCTATTTCTGTGAAAAATGCCCTAGGTAGTTTGATAGGAATTGCATTGAATCTATATATTGCTTTAGGCAATATGGACATTTTAACTATATTAATTCTTCCTATCCATTAGCATGGAAGGTTTTTCCATTTGTTTGTATCTTCTTTTATTTCTTTCTTCAGTGTCTTATAGTTTTCAGAGTACAGGTCTTTTACTTCTTTGGTTAAATTTATTCCTAAGTATTTTATAGTTCTTGAAG
>NW_017732621.1:280482-285029 GCF_001890085.2 Hipposideros armiger | reverse complement strand
TACCTGGTTATTTTTTTATGATTTCTGTATCCTTCTTTATTTCCTCCTTAAGTTCCTTAAACATCCTTATCATCAGTGTTCTAACCTCTGTCTCTGAAAGGTTGGATACCTCTGTTTCATTTAGTTCCATTTCTAGACGTTTCTTCTGGTCTTTTACTTGGGACATGTTTCTTTGTTTCTTCATTCTGGCTGTCATTCTGCGATTGCTTTGATATATTAGATAGGTCACCAGTAAGCAAGTCCGTTTGCTGGCTCCACTGGTTCTCCAGCTGCCCTCAGCTTCACCGAGTTAAGCAAAGAGAGTCCTCACTAATTTCTATATCCAGCTATCGTAGAACTCCTCTTCCTGGCAACGTAACTCTGGGCTGGTGAGCACAGTGTGGGGCTGGAGGGTCTCACCCCCAACTGGAGACTCCTCTCCACCGCTGAGGTGTCCTTCACGGGGTTCGCCCTCTCTCGTCTCCACCTCTCCTACCAGACTCGATGTGGCCTCCTCTTTAAGTCCTTCATTTAGAGGTTCTGTTCACCTAGTGTCCAGGGAACTTCCGAGGTTGAATATCCTATAAATTATTTGTAATGTTGGTGTGATCCTGGGAGGCAGTCGGCACAGTGTCTGTCTATTCTGCCATCTTGCTGGAAGTCCCTCTATGTATATTTTGTTCTCTCTTATTATTTCTTCTTTGACCCAGTTGTTCTTTAAAAGTATGTTGTTTAATCTTCACATGTTTGTGGATTTCGTGCTTTCTTTCTGCAGGTGATATCCAATTTTAAAGCCCTGTAATCAATCTTCTTATATTTGCTGAGGCTAGTTTTATGTCCCAATATATGGTCTATCCTTGAGAATGTTCCATGTACACTAGAAAAAATGTATAGTCTGATGTTATTGGATGAAGTGCTCTATAAATGTCAATTATGTCCACTTCATCTAATGTGTCATTTAGGGCAGATATTTCTTTCTTTATTTTCTGTTTGGATGGTCTATCCATAGCTGTCAATGATGTACTTAGGTTCCCTACTATAATTGTGCTTTGGTCAATTTCTCCCTTTAGTTCTGTTAGTAGCTGCTTTATGTATTTCAGTGCTCCCTGATTGGGGGCATAAATATTGATGATTGTTACGTCTTCTTGTTGTATTGTCCCCTTTATCATTATGAAATGTCCATGTTTGTCTCTTGTTACCTTTTTTTATCCTGAAGTCTCTTTCATCTCATATCAATATGGGTACACCTGCTTTTCTCTGAATACCATTTGCTTTGAGTGTCAATTTCCACCCTTTCACATTGACTATATATTTTTCTTTGTACCTGAGATGTGCCAGTGAAATCATATGGTTCTTGACTTTTTCTGACTTATTTAACTGAATATAATCATCTCAAGGTCCATCCATGTTGTCACAAATAGCATTATTTCATATTTTCTTATGGCAGAATAGAATTCCATTGTGTCGTAGGACAATTTGGTTGTTTCCATATCTTGGCCACCATAAATAAAGCTGCAATGAAGATTGGAGTACATATATCTTTACAGATAAATGTTTTCAGATTTTTTTGGGTAGATACCCAGGAAAGGGATTGCTGCGTCATACAGTAATTCTATTCTTAATTTTTTGAGGAATGTCCACACTGCCTTTCATAGCAGCAGCACCAATCTGCATTCCCACCAACAAAGTATTCAGTTGTCGTAAAAGTCATGATGCATACTTGTGACAGATGGCACTAGTTCATTTTTGGAAGTAACAGAGTCATTTGCATCTATATTATTGCTATGTCATCTGATAGCTGACAGTTCTAGCTTTATTTTAAAAAAATGAGCAATGTGGTTGAGTTTTGTAGATTTTACAACGTTGAAGATGGAAGACCAAACTGCATTTTTGCCATATTTTACTGTTTTACTTCCATAAAGGGAAGAATGCACCTCAAGCTTTTGAAAAGTTGCATAGAGTTTACGTTGCAATGTACAAGAACGTCAGTGCCAATGATGATTCATGACATTCTGTGCTGGCGATTTTGATCTCAAAGACGCTCCTCAGTAAGGGAGGCCCACTGAGGTTTGACAACAAAATAAAGGCATTGATCGAGTTAAACCCACATTACATGACACAAGAGATTGCAGAAACATTGATCATCCATCATTCAAGCATTCATGACCACCTGAAGAAGCTGGGATACGTAAGCAAGCTCGATATTTGGGTTCCGCATGAACTCAAAGAAGTTCATTTGATGGTGCATATAAACATCTGCAATATGCTCATTAAACCTGAGGAAAATGATCCTTTTTTGAAGCAACAGATAATTGGTGATGAGAAGTGGATTGTTTATAACAATGTGGTGTGCAAATGGTCTTGGTCCCAACGTGATGATTCACTTCAAACGACATTGAAAGCAGACATTCATCAGAGGAAGGTTACGCTCTCAGTGTGGTGGGATTTTAAAGATGTGTATTTCGAGCTCCTACGAAAGAACCAAAAAATCAATTTAAATGTGTACTGTCGGCAATTGGACAGTTGGAATGATTCCATCATCCAGAAATGTCCAGAGCTTGTTAATTGTAAAAGAGCTGTGTTCCATCACAAATATGTGAGACCACACACAGGTTTTATCACCCGTCAAAAATTATTGGAGCTTGGATGGGATGTGTTGCCACACCCACCATACTTGCCTGACCTTGTGCCATCAGGCTTCCACTTGTTTTCGTCTCTTCAAAACTCCTTGTGTGGTATAACGTTCAATTCAGATGAGGCTGTAAATCAGCACCTTGTTCAGTTTTTCACAAATAAAGACAGGTCCTTCTAGGAACGAGGANCATATGATTTTTATTTTTATTTTTGTTGATGTTGTGTATCACATTGATTTGCAGATTTTGAACCACCCTTGCATATTAGAGATGAAACCCACCTGGTCATGATGTATGATCTTCTTAATATATTGCTGAATTCTGTTTGCTAAGATTTTGTTGAGGATTTTTACATCTATGTTAATAAGAGCTATCGTCCTGTAGTTTTCCTTTTTTGTACTGTCTTTGTCTGTTTTTGAAGTAAGGGTGATCGTGGCTTCATAGAAAGAATTTGGGAGCCTTCCCTACTGGATTTTTTGGAATAGTTTGAGAAGAATAGGTGATAATTCTCTTTTGAATGTTTGGTAAAATTCACTTGTGAAGCCATCTGGCCCCGGGCTTTTATGTGTTGGGAGCTTGTTGATTAGTGATTCAATGTCCTTGGTGGTAATCAGTTTATTCAGATTTTCTGTTTCTTCTTGAGTTAGCTTTGGAATGTTGTATGCTTCTAGGGAATTATTCATTTCTTCCAGATTGCCAAATTTCTTGGCATATAATTGCTCATAATAATTTCTTAAGATTTTTTGTATTTCTGTGGAGTCTGTTGTTACTTCACCTCTTTCATTTCTGATTTTACTAATTTGAGCCCTCTCTCTCTCTTTTTTTTTTTTGATGAGTCTAGTTAGATACTTGTCAGTTTTGTTTATCTTCTCAGAAAACCAGCTCTTGGTTTCATTCATCTTTTGTATAGATTTTCTGGTCTCTATTTCATTTATTTCTGCTCTGGTCTTTATTATCTCCATCCTTGTGCTCCCTTTGGGCTTATTTTGCTGCTTTTTGTCCAGCTTCCTGAGGTGCTAGGATAATCTGTTGATTTGAAAATTTTCTTGCTTCTTTAGGTAGGCCTGCACTGCTATGAACTTCCCTCTTAGGACTGCTTTCACTGCATCCCAGAGATTTTGGGTTGTGGTGTTTTCATTTTCGTTTGTCTCAAGGTAGCTTTTGATTTCCTCCTTGATCTCATTTTTGACCCACTCGCTATTTAGTAGCATGTTATTCAGCCTCCATGCATTTGTGAGCTTTCCGGATTTCTTATTGTAATTGATTTCTAGTTTCATAGCATTGTGGTCGGAGAAAATGCTTGATATGATTTCAATCTTAAATTTATTGAAACTTGTTTTGTGGCCCAACATGTGGTCTATCTTGGAAAACGATCCATGTGCATTTGAGAAGAATGTATATTCTGTATCTTTGGGGTGAAATGCTCTGAAAATATCTATTAAATCCAGCTGGTCTAAAGTGTCATTTAAGGCCACTGTTTCTGTGTTGACTTTCTGTCTGGAGAATCTGTCCATTGGTGACAACGGGGTGTTGAAGTCCCCAATATGATAGAGTTCCTGTTGATCTCTGTCTTTATGTCTGTCAAAATATGTTTTATGTATTCATGTTGGGTGCATAGATGTTTACTAGGGTTATGTTCTCTTCTTGAATCGTTCCTTTTATTATTATGTAGTGTCCTTTGTCTTTTATTGTAGTCTTCATTTTAAATTCTATTTTGTCTGAAATAAGTATTGCTACTCCTGCTTTTTTTTTCATTTCCATTTGCGTGAAATATCTTATTTCATCCCTTTACTTTCAGTCTGTGTGTGTCTTTTGATCTGAGATGAGTGTCTTGTAAACAGCATATGCATGGGTCTTGTTTTCTTATGCACTCAGCCACTCTATGTCTTTTGATTGGAGCATTTAATCCATTCACATTTAAAGTGATTATTGATA
>NW_017732621.1:260737-276039 GCF_001890085.2 Hipposideros armiger | reverse complement strand
AATGACCCCTGAAAAACATAAACAAAATGTGTCATGACTTTTCCAGCAACCCAATATGAGGGTTCCTTTTTCTCCACAGCTTCTCCAACACTTGCTGTTATTTGTCTTGTTGATGATAGCCATTCTAACTGGTGTGAGGTGATATCTCATTGTGGTTTTTATTTGCATTTCTCTGATGATTAGTGATGTTGAGCATTTTTTCATATGCCCATTGGCCATCTGTATGTCCTCTTTGGAGAAATGTCTATTCAGGTCCTCTGCTCATTTTCTTACTTGTTTTATAACTCAGAATATTGTCTACCCTGGCAGATGATTACTTGAAACATGTATTATGATGTTGTTTGTGGGTGTAGTGTTCTAAAAATATCAATTAAGTCAAGTTGATTAATCATACTTTTCAAGTCTTCTATATGTTTATCGATTTTCTAATTGTTTAAAATTGTTCAATGTTTAAGAGAATGGCATTAAAATCTCTGACTATAATTTATTTGGATTTGTCTGTTTTTCCTTTTAGTTCTATCAGTTTTTGCTTCATATATTTTAAATCTCTGATATTAGTTAAATAAAGATTTAGGATTGTTATGTCTTTTTTTTTCCAGCTGTATTCCTATTCCAGATGTTGTGTGGTGGGGTACATAGTTCTAACATGCTATATATTTTGATCAATTGATCCCTCTATCATTATGATATGACTGTTTTTCCCTGGTAGTATTCTTTGCTCTGCTACCTACTTTGTTTGAAATTAATGCAACTATTTCAGCTTTATTTGATTAGTGTTAGCATAGTATATTTTTTCTATTCTTATACTTTAACTTATTGGTGTCTCTATATGTAAATGGGGTTTATTATAGACCAAACATATTGGATCTTGCATTTATTTTTTTTATCCTGACAATTTCTACCATTTACTTCAGTCATTTACACCATTCATGTATGTGATTATTGATATGGCTGTATTTAAATCTACTATCTTGCTGTTTGTTTTCTGTTGGTCCCATTTGTTCATTGTTCCCCCTTTGTTCTTTTAATGCCTTCTAATTGAAGTAATTGAGGTTTTAAAATAACTCCACTTTATCCCCTTTATTGACTTACTAGCTATATTGCTTGGTTTATTTGTTTGGGTTTTTTAGACATTGCTTTAGGGTTCACAGATTAATTTGTCATTGTCTACCTTCAAGTTATATTATACCACTTCATGTATAGTAATTTTGCAACAATGTACTTCCATTTTCATCTTTGTGCCATAATCATACATTTTTTCTACATCTATTATAAACATGACACGACATTGTTATTATTTGCTTTAACCAATAACCTTTTTTTCTGTTTGCAACATGACTTTTAATAACTAAATAGTGTTATGTAGTATCCAGAGTAGGGATGCATCAAAATTTATTTAAACAATTCCAAATTGTGCATTTAAATTGTTAATTACTTTTCCTTAACATTACAAATTATATAGCAATGAACATTCTTGTGCAAAAATCTTTTTGTATACTTCTGATTATTTCTTTAGAATATTTTTATTGTAAAAAACATGCATCACATAAAATTTAACAACTGTTTTTAAGTGTATAGTTCAGTAGTGTTCACATTGTTGTGAAACAGATCTTCAGAACTTTTTCATCTTGCAAATCTGAAAATTTATACCCATTAAACAACTCTTCTTTTTCTGCTCCCGCAGCCCCTGGCAACAACTATTCTACTTTCTGTTTCTGTGAATTCATATACTTCATATAATTGGAATCATACAGCATTTGTCTTTTTGTGGCTGGCTTATTTCACTTAGCATAATGTTTTTTGTTTTTGTTTTTAAGATTTTATTGGGGAATTGGGGAAGGGGATCAGCCAGGTTGTTGTCCTTCAATTTTAGTTGTGGAGGGTGCAGCTAGATCAGCTCCAAGTCCAGTCACCCTCTGGCCACCCATCGGCAGCTCACAGCCACTCAGCTCAAGGTGCCATGTTCAGTATTAGTTGCAGGTGGGAGTAGCCCACCATTCCATGCAAGAGTCGAACTGGCAACCTTGTTGTTAGGAGCACATGCTCCAACCATCTGAGCCAACATCCTGCCACCTATTGGCAGATCAGCAGCAGCTCAGCTTGGGCACAGCTCATTGGCTCATGTGGGAATTGAAGTGGTGGCCCTGTTGCTCAGAGCTCGTGCTGTTAACCAACTGAGCCACTTGGCCGGCCCAACATAATGTTTTCAAGGTTCATCCATGTGACAGGATTTCCTTCCTTTTTAAGGCTAAACAATATTTGATTGTATGTATATATCATACTTTGTTTATCCATTTTTCCATCAATAATCATTTGGGTTGTTTCCATCTCTTGGATATTTTGAATAGTACTGCTATGAATATGGGTGTGTAAATATCTCTTGGAGATTCTACTTTCAATTCTTTTAGATATATGCCCAGAAATGGGATTGCTGGATCCTAGGGTAGTTCTATTTTTAATGTTTTGTGGAACCACAGTACTGTGTTCCATAACAGTTGCACCATTTCACAATCCTACCAAAAGGGCACAAGGGTTCCAATTTCTTCACATCTTTGTCATCATTTGTTATTTTCTATTTTTGTGATAGTAGCCATGCTAATGGGTGTGAGGAGATAGTTTGTTGTGGTTTTGATTTACGTTTTCTAATGATTAGTAACATTGACCATCTTTTCACATACTTGTCAGACATTTGTAAATCACCTTTGGAGAAATGTCTATTGAACCTTTACTCTCTCCTTGTGTCCCTCACCTGGGGCTAATAAGAAAGTCTGAAATATTCCTGCTTAATGCCAGCAGGAGTTTCAAACCATAAAAGCCCTTGCCCACACACAGGAACTGTCACCCCATCCCTAATCCTAACCCTAACCACAATTAAAATCCCAAGCCAGATTCCTTTCCTTGGTTTCTCAAGCCTTTTTTGGACCAACTTGGGAGGCCTGGCTGCTCTCCCCAGAAAACCCCATTATGTAAGCAATAAACGTTTTCATACCCTCTTAGTGTGTATGTGGTGTCATCAGTCTTAACATCTGAACCAAATTTTGGGTGGGGGTTCAACCTGTTCCTGCATGATAGTCACAACAGATGTCTGCCACGTCTCTCATCATGGCCTCAAGGTAACTACTGCAGCTTTAAACAACACATCTTTATACCAACATCGCAAGTATGAGGGCTCGTGGTGGAAAATTTTCACATCATTGGTCCTCTATCTATCACAAAAGAAAATCTTTCCCTGTACCCCCCAGCAAATTTCCTGATATGTCTTACTGACCAGCACAGGGTTACATGCCCACACCTCATCCAATCACTGAAAGAGGAAAACAAGATTGGTTGAGCCAATCATGAGACACTGCCTAGGGACTGACATGTCATTGTCTAAGCAATGTTAGAAGTTCTGTTAGCAAGGAAGAAAGTAGGATTTGCTGTTGGCTATTAACCAACTGACAACATCTGCCACAGGAATGTTGATACTGTCCTTTTTCAGATATTTTATGTAGAATTTTTACAGATGGGTCAGTATATTTTATAGTATATTATTTTGTACACTATTTTCCTGATTGGGTATTAAAATTGTATTGGCTTCACAAAATAAACTGGGGAGCTGTTCATCTTTTTCTATGGTGTAGAATATACACCTTTAACTTACAATATACATCTTTAACTTATTTCAATATACCTTTAGGCAGCAAATGAACAAGACAAACAAATAAGCAAAAACTCATAGACACAGGCAACACTTTAGTGGTTACCAGAGGGGAAGGGGGAAGGGGGTACATAGAAGAGGGTAAAAGGGGTCAAATATATGGTGATGGAAGGAGATTTGACTTTGTGTGGTGAACACACAATGCAATATATAGATTATATATTATAGAACTGTGCACTTGAAATGTATATAATTTTGTTAATCATGTTAACCCAATAAATTTAAATAAATAAATAAATAAATGTAATCAGAACTGAAAAAATTAACATGGACAGATGTCAAGGCCACTCAATATCTCAGCATAGCTAAGAAGGTATGCCATCCATCTATCAACCAGCCAATCAATATTTATTGAATGCCAGCAAGGAAAAAAAATGTGATGCTAGATCCTGATACCTCAAAACAAATCAGTTATATCTGTTTTGCACATTATTGATGCTCATTAAATGTGTATTATTTTTTAAAATTATTATAATCCTTTGTGTATAATGCAAGACTCTCACAACAAGGAATTGTTCTTAGATATTAACCAAAATAACATAAAAATGTTGGTACAGGGTCGGCCAAGTGGCTCGTTGGTTAACAGTTGGCTTGGGAGCACAAGCTCTGAGCAGCAGGGCCGCTGGTTCGGATCCCACATGGGCCAGTGACGCTGTGCCCTCCACAGCTAAGATGGTTAGCAACAGGTCAACCTGGAGCTGGCCTGCCGTGAGTTGCCGGTGATGGCGTAGGCTGCAGTGGGGTTGCATTGGGCTGCTGTAAGCTACCACGAGTGGCCAGCAGCCAGTGTGATTGGCTAGCTGCTGGCATGAGCTGCTGTGAGCGGCCATCCAATGGCCAGCGATCGATCTGCCTCAGCCAGGAAGAGTGCAATAATCACAATACCAACATGGGCCAGTGAAGTAACATCCTCCACAACTAGACCGAAGAACAAAAATACAGCAGCTTGTCTGTTCCCCTTCCCTGATTCCCCAACGCTGTTCCCTCCCCCAATTCCCCAATAAAAATCTTTTTAAAAATGTTGGTACAATCTCTTTGCAGTTATATTTATAAATAAGGTGGGTCAATAGCATTATTTTTGGTAATATATTTTTCTCATTGGATACTATATTATAATGACTATACAAAATGATCTGGGGAGATTTTCACAATTTTCTATGTCTGAAGTGGCATATATCATAATTATCTGATTTTAAAGGCTAAATAGGAATTAGTATGGAATCATTTGTGTGTTTTTAATAATTGAGTACACTCTATGCTTCTGTAAGTTACAGTGCCCCAGGAACTCAGTCTTCTGAAGTCTATGGTTGTTAAATACCATCAATTCACTATTAATTTCCAAATTTATATTTCCAAAGCAATTTCTCCCCTGTATTCCAGACCTATATATCCCAGAAGGTCTGCTTGATAGCTTCACATTGGTCACAAAGAGACATCACAAACTACATCTCTGAAACAGTACTCTTGCTTTTTGCTTTCTTCCTCCAGTCTTCTCCATCTCAGAAATGGTAACACCATCCACCACTTACTCAAGCCTAAAAACTAGGAGTCATCTTTGTCTCCTTCCCTTCTCTCAATCTTTACAACCCTTATACAAACAATCTAAATACCTGTTAGTTTTACTCTCAAAATATATTCTCAGTCCATATATTCTCATGTGTTCATATCCACTAACACCATTTTAGACTAAGCCAAATCATGATCATTTCTTGCTGGGTAACTGCAACAGATTCTAAACTGTTATCCCTATTTATACACTTATTCCCATATACAGGCATACCTAATTTCATTGCAGTTCTCTTTTATTGTGCTTTGTAGATATTGCGGTTTTTTTTTTTAACAAATGGAAGGCAAGAACCTCCACTAGCAAAGAGATCATGACTCACTGAGGCTTAGATGATGGTTAGCATTTTTTAGCAATAAAGTATTTTTAAGTTAAGATATGTACATTGCTTTATTAGACATAATGCTATTGCACACTTAATAGACTAAAGTATAATATAAACATAACTTTTAGATGCACTGGGAAACAACAAATTTTGTGTGACTTGCTTTATTATGATACTTGCTTTATTGTGGTGATCTGCAAGCAAACCCACAATATCTCTGAGGTGTGTTTGTAATTCCTATTCTATACAACATCCAGAGTAAAGCTGTTCAGATCTGATGACACCACCACTAGAAACACTACGATGTTGCCCCCTCATACCTTGAATAAAATTCAATCCTTTTTTAAAAGTTTTTCTCTGATATTTTATTGGAAAATTTAGTAATCTGTAAACAAAGAAAATAAAAGTCACCCAGAGATAACCATTGTTAATATCTAGTCTGTTTCTTTCTACATGAAGATGTAGAAAAAATGACATTGCAGCTATATGCTGCATATAAAATATCATAGATTACTTTTTTACATATCATGTGCTTATTCTCTAAATAGTCTTCTAAAATACTCTCATAGCAGAATTATCTTCTATTTACAAGTATCCCATAATTTATGTAAATTATGGGATATTTGTTATATCTAAACTTTTACTATTAAAAGTAAATCTGCCATTAACTCACTTAAATATAAATTTTTACTATTTTTCTCATTTAAAACTCAATCTTCTTAATATTGCTTCTGAGGTCAATATGACACTTGTGTCTGTGTTTTCAATATCATCTCATTCCACTCCGTACCTAACTTACCACGCTTTCACCACTCTGGGATCTTTTCTATTCCTTGAAGATTTGGAGCTTTTCTATACCAAGACTTTTGCCACTGGACTTCTAGGTGTCAGATCAAATGTCACTTTCTCATAGAGATCTTCCTTAAATTCCTTATTTACAGGGAACAATCTCAAACCCCTCTGTAATCTATCTCTTACATCAATTTATATATTAACTTGATATCACATATCACAATGCTTATTTATTTACCCTTTTCATTTATTATTCCACCATTGGGATATAAATGACATGACAGCTGGGAACTTTTCAATATATTCCACCACTTTTAGTCAAGTGAACATACTATGTGTTCAATAACTATCTGTCAAAGGAAGAAAAATGTATGGGTTTGATGATTAAGAGAGAGCCTAAGTTGGACATACGCAACTGTGATAGAGGTAGCATTTCAAATTATGAGAGTGACTAAGCTCACCCAAGGAGAGCATATAGAATGAAAAGAGGAAGGTCTGAGGACAAAACTGGGGAAACACCAACTTTAGGACCTTGGGCAGAAGAAGAACAAGCAGTTCAAAGAAACTGAGAACGATAAGTCAGGGATATGAGTAGAATGTGATGTCACAGAAACCAAGACAGGATGAAGTGTAAAGGATGAAATGGTCAACAGAATCAAACCCTATTGAAAAATCATGTGACAACTATCTACTAGCTTTTATACTGAGGTAGGGACTGCTGGTGACCTTATCAGAGAATTTTCACTAAACTGGGGTGGGGAATCGGGCAAAAACCAAAGTGCAGCATGTTAAATGGTGCAGGGAGCACAGTGTAGTGGACATACTCTCTAACAAGAAGAGAGAAAGGCCAGGACATGGGATAGAGGGAGGAAATTATTCTAAAGACAGAGGGAACTTGAACAAGTTTGTGTATGGAAAAAAAAATCCAGTAGCACAGGAAAGGGGGGAGATGCCAGAAATACAGGGAGAATAAAATGTGTTGAAGTCCCTGAGGAAACGGAATAGGATGGACTGGGATCTGTAGCATAAAGATAGGTTTTATTTTAGCAAGAAAAGCTAGGGAACACCGTGGTTCAATCTCTTGATTTTCTTAATAATAGGAACTTTAAGGTCATCTGCTTAGGATGAGAAGGGAAGAGTGCAGTCAATGTGAGATTACGTATTATAGAAAGTTTCGTATAGCAACTAAGAGTTGCCGGAGAAGGAGCTGAACCAAAAAGAGACCGCCAACTCACCCAACTCTCAGGTTAGAAATTCATTCCAAGTGTCTGGGTGTTGTCCTTCAGGAGTTCTTGGAAACAAGAATCGTCTCTGGGCACAGTGAAGTCTCCAGCTCAAGTCACCCAGCTGGCCAGCCCCGTAGGAGGCGTCGTGCCAAGGAAAGTAGGTCTCAGGCAATCGCCCAATTTGCCCGCCAAACAGGGGTTGCACTGCTGAGGCTAGTGTGTCACAACACGCCTTGCAGCATAACCCAGTGCCCATCTCTGTGACGTGTTACCTTGTCGCCCCCAGTGGGGGTTGGCTTCACTCTTTGTTAGGAGAACGAGTGGGAGGGAAAGGAAGGAGGCCGAAGAGGAGGCCAGGACTGGGCAAGGACTGAAGTAGGACTGAGCGAGGAGGTGAGGGGCAGATTGGGAAGCGGCTACCTCTTACAACAGTAGCAGTGTGGGGCGGGGGCGTCTGCTAACTAGGCCGCGGCGGCCATGGCCATAACTTAGGGGACTCCAGGAATGGTTTCCGCCATATCGAGGTTGTCATGTTCATCAAGGAAGAGGTGCTCGATAATGGTGGCGGCCCGGAGTTCTACTTGACCTTCCGCCCGAGGCTCTGAATCGAGATAGAAGCTGACCTGCAATCCATTATAGCTGACCCTCTGGTGCCGCGTGCAGGCCACCAAGAGGGCCTGTACCTGGAGCGCGTTGGCCTTGAACGTGTGTGTGGTGGTGAAGCAGAGGCATACGGGGTCCGGCGGCTGCAGGAGCAGGTGGGAGAGCGCGAGACACCCACCTGGGCTTTGACTTCCCAGCTGCAGAGGCTGCACAAGGAGCGCGACTTGCTGGCTTGCAGTTGCGTGGAGTGCGGAAAGACCTGTGGCAGGCGCTGAATGACTGCGAATCTGTGCACCACTGGCAGCTGGTCCAGGCCGAGAGGTGGCCGCAGGAGGTCGTAATAGACTGTCAGCGGCTCGGGTATGATGTGTGGCCTATGAATGCAGATGAGCGAAACAACGTGCTAGCCTAGCCGAAATGAGGCAAAGTAGGAAGGATGTGGATTCCCAGAGGGAGGAGGCCCAGGTGGCATCGACAACGGGTGTGCTTTATACACCACGACCTACAAGCCCCGGGGCCCAGGTTGTTGAACCCCCTCTGCCAGTGCCATTCCCCATACCATTCCCAATGGCGGTCCCATACCCGCCACCTCCTCCACCCACAGTGGTTTCAGGAGCAGCAGCAGGAGGAACCGGATTCCCACCCCAGATGCCTACTGGGGTGATCTACCCACTTGACACGTGGCCTGAATTTGGGCCCTAGGAGGAGATGGCTCTGCAGCAGAACCAGAGGAGCCAAGGCCAAGAGGAAAGTCCTGTGACGCCCCACTTCATAAACCCCTCAGGGGGTAAACGCTGGGCTGGGCACGTAGCCTGGGGCAGGTGCGCGCCAGAGGGTGGGGGCGGCGCGCAAAGCCTGGTGGGGACCCGGCCGCGGTGTCGCGACCGGTGGTGGGGCGGGCACCTAGTTGGCTCTGGGTAAATATTTAGCGGAGAGTCTGACCTCCAGCAGCTTGCGCCCCAGGGGTGGGGGCTGACCCGGCCCTCTCCCGCCCAAGCTCCTCCCCACCGGGTCAGCGCCAGACTAGCCGTGGCGTCCCGGCCCGCGTAATTACAGGGGCTGTCTCCAGGCCTGGCAGTAAAAGAGGAGGATGAAACGGCCTGGGAACCCGGGAAGCTGAGCCAGCGCCTGCCGAGCGCCCCGGGTGTGCGGCTTCCCGCGCTGCGCAGCCGCGTGGAGGATTGGCTAGGTGTGTGCACTCACTCCAACGCCCATTCGGGACGCGCGTACAGACAGCCACGCGATCAGACACACAGGCCACCAGACACGCATGCACACAGCGCTGGACTCACCCGCGCCAGACACTCACGAGCCCAGTCAAACACCTGCCTGCCCGCTCCACCCCACGAGCTGAGAGGCAGACACTCACCCGCTAGCCCCGCTCCAGACTGCAGTAGACCCCGGCGGGGAGGGTCCCCTCCCCCTCCCCCTTCCCCCCGAGCGAATTCCAGCAAGTTTGTTTACAGGGCGAGGGAGGGGGCCGAGCTGGGGCCTTAAAAAATAAATTAAAATAAAATAAAAATAATAAACCCCTCAGGGCACAGTTGGAGCCAAGAAGACCCAAGGAAGCAGCAACCTCAGGGACAGTTGCCCACACTACCAAAAGGTAAGAAAACCTTTGAATCCCAGCAAGAGGAAAAACCTGCCCCAGAACTCAGGAGGAAGGATTGGAGATGCCTATGGTATAGAGTGTGATTAATTTTTCCTTACACTTGGCTTGCGATAAATGCAAGAAAATCTAGATATCAAGAGAGGTGGGAAGCCTTGACCCAAAACAAGCTCTTCACTGAATTCAGGGATGTAGAGAAAGAATGGACACATACTGCAAAGAAAAATCAATTTCTGGAGGCCCCCTTCTGATCAAAACTAATTTTTATTTACATAATAGAAAATTTGAAAACCCAGCAAACAAAAATTTTCATTATCCTACCATCAAGCAATAAGCATTTTTAACACATCACTATATCTATTTCTGCATATGGGTCTCTTTCCCCAAGTTTCATATTATACATGCATGTATGTGTGTGTGTATAATGCATATTGTTTTGAAGAAAGATGAGATTCTATTGAATGTGTTCATTAATCTTTTAAAGGAAAATTTCTCCAATTACATTTCAGTTAGCAGGTGGTAGACTCTGGATGGTTGCTACCCTGGAGAAGGTGACATGATGAAACATTTTCTTTTTCTCCTTTCTGTATTCTCCTTATCCTCCTCTTTCCCATAATCCCAGGTCTTTGGCAGATAATAACCATACATTTATTTATTTATTTATTTATTTATTTTTCAGATTTTAAAAAAATTATTAAATTTATTGGGGTGATATTGGCTAGTAAAATTATATAGGTTTCAAGTGTACAATCCTATAATACATCATCACTATATTGCATTGTGTGTTCACCACCTACAGTCAATCTTCCATCACCATATATTTGATGCCCTTTACCCTCATCTGCAGATACCCATGCTTTTAGAACATAAGCTGCATTATAGTCTAGGAAACCTGCTTTTCCTTGAGAATGCTATTATTATGCTGTAAATTGCAGCAGTGTTCATATGTGCTTCTTGATTTGGTTTTGATCACATTTCTAGGGGAGGGCCTGTTCTTTGTGTCTCTGAGCTCCAGGAACATTGTATGAAGTTGAAAAAGCTCCAGCTCCCACTGTGTGAATTCTCACAAAATACCCTGGCTCTCAGCAAGCAGCCTTCAAGTCAGTGAGTCCTCAACTGGCTAGAACTAAAAAAGAATGTGAAGGACTCTGACACACACCTTGGAACAAGGGAGAGCAGGCAGATTTTGTTAGAACATAATGCTTCTGTTGGGGAAAAGGGATTGACAACACAGTTCAAAAAGGGTTTGGAGGATAGTGTTAAATTTTAGATATTATAGTAATTTGATTGCATTTCATTCATTAATTAAACAGTTATTAATTGTCTAATATGCATTAGGAACTACAATTATATGTTATTATCTGGTGCACACATTATAACCCAGTTGGGTGAGTTTGATTAGATGACAGGAGAAAGCCTAATTTGAGATACAGTGTAGACCAGAGGTGTCTTCTTTGTCTAGCATATATTGTGGCTTTTGAGTTAACCTAACTGAAATACCATCAAGATCCATTTCTACAATTCTGGAGGCAAAGTGAGAGAGACTTTCATAGAAGGACTTGAATGACTGAACTGCTCATCACGTTAATCCCAGACGAATAGGCAGTGGCAAAGATCTGGAAAGTGGCCTCACAATTATGGGAGCAGGACTTTTCTGATATTCTTGATGATTTCCTCCCTTGAGAGGGACAAGTATCCTGGTTGTCTGAAAAACCACTGGGTGACTGTCTTAAAGAAGGACAGTGCTTGGGGGAGTGCTGGCTATAGACTCAAACACGCAGCCTTGGCCACTTTCATCTCAAGTCCCTTTACTGTCAAGAGTGGATGAAGAACAAAATGGATTCCAAGGAACGACATCGTGCTTCTCTTGGGAGGACTAACTAAGATGGCCTAGAGTTTCCCCCATGAGATCCCAGTTCATCAAGCTCACCTCTGTCAGGGTTTTTCTCATTCTAGTAATAAAGTGTGTGCACTTGCCTGCTGTGTCTTCTGTGTAATGTGCATCTCAGGGCAGGTTTTCTCAGAGGTAGCAGCTTAAATCTGTATCTTCCTCCCATCCCACTGAGGTGAAAGTGCCATCTCATTCACTGTAGAAGGGCCCCTCCCTCTTCTTTCCAAGAGTTACTCAAGAATGGCAGGGGGGAGGCTTTGTGGAACCTTTAATCCATTTCATGATTGTGTCTGCTACCTTCACTGTCCAAGTCCACATGAGTCCTCAAAGGTGGGCATCTCTGCTACTCCTCGGCCTGTAGGGCATGAGAGGTGAGGTGGGGAGGGGGCTTCTGCCTAGGCTGGGAGACCTAATGCCTGGGGTCCAGCCTCCCTATGTGTACCAAGAAGCCATTTCCCTGAAGCCCTGTCTCTCTGAGTAGAAATTTCCCTTCTGTATGTCTGTTCTCCAAAGCACTGTCCCTTCCTTCCTGTGCACAATCCTATCAAGGTGCTTAGGATTCTGGAAAATAGCCAGGCTTAAACAGTCTGCTAACAAAGACAAATATTCCCTGAGGTAAAGTGGAGTGGCTGGCTGCATGCTTGGTATGGGAGCAGGGATGGGGCACAGCACAGATGTGATCCTGTCCCACCAGCTTTCTCTCTTCTCTCAGAGGCCTTATTACCGGGAGGCCTTGGTTACTTAGGACACTGAGAAGGAAGGGAACCATCAGGGACATCAAACCAAAGCATGGTTTTCTGGACTGGGGGCTGGTTCTGTGATACTCTTGTGTGTACTGCTGATAGCACCCTGGAATTTTGGGAGGATGGGACACAAATGAGACTTGGGAATGTTATAGAACATTTTAATCTGGTGGGTCTCAGCGTGTGGTTTCTGGACCAGCACCATCAGGATCACCTGAGAACTTGTTACAATTGCAAATTTTCATGCTCTACCCCAGACCTGACTCTGGAAGTCCTAGGGGTTAAGCCTAACAGGTGTTTCTGATGTCCCCTGAAGTTTGCGAAACTTTGCTTATAATCCGTAGTGTAATGTGAACAAATCACCCTAGATCTCATTATGGTTGGTTCATTTAGGGCTTCACAACACACCCTGATGTCCATTGGAATGTCTGTAGCTCTCTATGAAAGCAAAACCTATCCCTGGGTATAGCTCTTCCATAACTCAATGTGATTACCCGGTATTTCAGGGATGACTCTTTTCATAGCAACCTGCATGAATCTTTGGCCAGAATCATTGATGTTGGCTGTCAATTATGCCTTCATTCTGGGCTGGGCACATGGAGGTAAAGGCAATAAATTATTTAAAGGAAGAGTCTGAGCTTTTGAGCCAGAGACCTGGGTTCATATACCTGCTTTGCTATTCACTAGCTGTATGACCTTGAACAAGCCACTGAATTTCTCTGATCCCCCAAAAGTGTTGGCTCCTTTCCCCTACCCTCAGGGTTCTGCTCTGTGATGATGAGGTAATGGATATAAAGGATACCCTTTGAATGCCTACTCATACCGCTGAGTCCCTACCGTGTGACACTTTATGGCCATCATCCCATTGGTGATTGTCACAGCTCTGTAAAGTATAGATATAATAGATACCTCTATTAATAGTTCTTCAAGAAGGATATTTTACTCCAATTTTATAGATGCGGCAACTCAGTAACTTACCCAAAGTCATTCAGGTGGGAGTTGGTGAAGCCTGTGTTCTAACCCCAATCTGCCTGGCACCAAAATCCATGCCCTTTCTACTATATCACAGTGCCTCAACTTTTTGCCCTTACCAATTAATAGGGTCTGTCAATACCTTCACTGATAGAATTGATGATAATGGAAGGAGTCTGAGTCACAGAGGCAGTATGGGGGAGAAAAAAGTGGGTGGAGATAGCAAAAGAGTCAGGTTTGGTAGCTGTGGAGTGTTGGTGCTAGAAAAGGTATTGGAAGAGGAGGATTGTGGACATGACTCCTAGAGGTGTCAGCCTGGTGAAACCAGCAGAGATAGAGGAAACGGAGCAGCATGCTGTGGTTGGTATGTTCCCTGTCCCACCTCCACAGAGCCCCTTGCCATCAACACTTCCACTCCCATTCCTCACGACTGCAGAAGTAGTGGCTCCAATCCAGACTTTTCTTGTGGCAGCCTCTGCAGGCAGCATGTGGAAAACTGTCGGGATGGGGAGAAGCACCTCTCAGGTGTTACAGGAGGCAACAACAGACTGGTGATAAGTGTGCCTCTGCATCCCTTTGAGGGTGAAAAAGCGGTGCATTGTGCGTGGTAAAGGCCAGGCATGGGACTAATGAACAATGTAAGATTATTTTTCTTTAACAAAAACTTGTTTCGAAAGAGGGGCGAGCCCTGATATCTATAGGAATGGAGGCTTTGTCTTCTCATGGAGCCAGTTCTCATTTATGAGCACAATGCAAGAGAGAGGCAAGGAAATTCAAAACCCACTCTCTTGGGAAATCATTTTCATGAGGCCCTTTCTGATTATCCAAGTAAATGGGACTGACCAAACAGCAATATGAAAAGCAATTAAAACCACTCACAATCGCAAAACCTGGAGGTGACTGCTGTTCATATTTTAATGTATTTACTTTATTTACGTACACATGCATACATATATACATATGCACATATACCAAGACAGGGTGCTGTTCATACTTTTTCATAGCCTCTTCAACTGTAGTAGTGGCTCCACTCCTATGGTGGACTCCGCACCCTGTGTGGGGGAAGGTGTAAGGACAGGGAGAAGCAACTCTTTGGTGGCACAGGAGCAGTTATAGATATATAGGTATAGATGTATTTATCAAAACAGAATAATGGTACATATTTCTTTCCAACATTCATTTTTCACTTAACAGTAAGACATGAGCATAGTCTCATATTAATGTTATTTGAGGATTTTAAATGGCCGTGTTACATTCTGTCATGTCAATGTTTCAGTTTACTTAACTAGTTATATTTTATTGGGCATTTAGATTGTTTGCAAATTTTTGTTTTCACTCTTAGCATTATGTTAGTGTGCAGTTTTCCATACCATGACCTAGAGTAAATATGATCATTTAAAATATCTTAAGCAGTTTGAAGGTTATCTTGTTTTAATTTATATTTCTTTGCTTACTAGGAAGGTGGAATATTTTTTCAAGGTATTTATCCATCTGGATTTCTTCTGTCATGATTTGGCTATCCATGTCCTTATTCGAGTTTACTCATGGAATATTCATCTTATCTTGCTTTGTATTTATTTGATAGTAAGCATATTAACTTAACCCTTCGTCATTCTTAAGATTGCAAGTATTTTCCCTTGTTTGTAGTTTATCTTTAATTTTGTGTCTGGTGGCATTTTGATGGTCAGAAGTATTAAATTTTTATATATTGAGATTTTTCCTCTTCCACTGTCATTTTTCCTTTTTCTTGTATTAAGAATAAAAGACCTTGTGGCTCACTTGGTTAAGAGCTCACTCAAGAGTTTGAGCTCTGAGCAACAGCGGTTCGAGTCCAGTCCGAGCTGAGCAGCCGCTGAGCTGCCAACAGGTAGCAGGAT
>NW_017732621.1:236432-260292 GCF_001890085.2 Hipposideros armiger | reverse complement strand
TTGAAGAACAAAACGACAGCAACTTGTCTGTTCCCCTTCCCCCAATTCCCCAGCACTGTTCCCATCCCCCCAATTCCCCAATAAAAATCTTAAAACAAAAAGAATAAAAGACCTTTGTTTTGAGATAAGATATACAACCATTTATATCTGATACTATATCTCTTATAGTTTAAACAATTTGAACTCTTTAATCATCCTTGAATTTATTTTGGTACTTATTGTGACATAGGTGTCTAAATGTATTTTCCCCAAAAATAATTAACCTTGTATTTCAGCATCATTTTTCAATGTCCTGTTCTTTCCCCATTGATCTGAAAGGAACACCTTTATCAAATACCAAATACACATCAGTGTATGTGTGTGTGTGTGTGTGTGTGCGCGTGCGCACACGCATGTGTGTGTATGTCTTGTCCGTTAAACTGTTGGTCTATTCTTATATTCATCTAACATTTGATTCTGGCTTTGTAACACATTTTGATAAATGCAGTACAAGCTATCACTCATTATTTATCTTTTTCTAAACTTTCCTGTCATCACCTGTTTATTCTCTCAGTTGAAGCTTTATAATTTAAATCTATTCTTTAGAGTCCCAGATGAACATCCGTCAATTGGATTCTGTGAGACTTACCCTATAACTTCATAATTCATTCCTCTTTTAAAAAACTAGGTTAAGTGGATTTCTTCTCCTTAAAGTTTTATCTCAGCCCTATTGCTCTTCACTTCCTTCTTCTGTGATCTTGTCTAAACATTTGACATCTGTCATCTTTAGGATAAAGATCCCAATCTATATCATTAAAAAAGCTCAAGTTTAGGGCCTGGCCAAGTGGCTCAGTTGGTTAAGAACGCGAGCTCTAAGCAACAGGGTCACTGGTTCGATTCCCACACGGACTAGTAAGCTGTGCCTGAACTGAGCTGCTAACAGGTGGCAGGATGGCTCAGCTGGTGAGAGCATGTGCACCTAACAAGATTGCCAGTTCGACTCCTGCATGGGATGGTGGGCTACTCCCACCTGCAACTAAGATTGAACACGGCACTTTGAGCAGACCGGCCGCAAGCTGCCAATGGGTGGCTGGATGGTGACTGGACTTGGAGCTGAGCTAGCTGCACCCTCCACAACTAAGATTGAAGGACAAAAACTTGGCTGTTCCCCTTCCCCAACCCCCCAATAAAATCTTTTTTTTTTTAAAGCTCAAGTTTATTGCTTACTATGTATTTGGTGGCATTATGTTTTTTAATTCTCTTTAAAACACTACAAGATGGGTAGTAGTATCATCTCCATTTTACAGATGTAGAAACCTAGGCTTGGAGAGGTTAATAACATGTCTAAGGTCACACTGTAGTTAAGAGCCAGGATTCAAGTTCTGTTCTGACACACCTGCCATGCTATACTATATAGCATTTAAAAGAAGGAAAAATGAATATTAAAAATTCTGTCTGCTTTAAAGTTGAAAATTATAGCAACCATTGATACAGACTTCTGTTTTGGAATTGAAACTGACACCAGAACCAGTATGTCATAGTACAGGTAGGCTGTAATGGCAGAGTGCTTAAAGACATCACCTCCAACTGCTTGGCTCTGAATTCCAGATGCATTCAGTGGGTTAATAGCACTCTCCACATACAGCATTCTCCACAGTGCTTGGCACACATCAATTCTAATATGTACACTTTTTCACATTTTAACATCTTAGAAACCTGCAGGCCTCTCACCACCACAGTTTAATTGGCAGTACTTATCTTACAATTGATGGCATCTTAGATTTGATGAAGTAAGGTATTAAGTGCGTAATAGTAGTTTAGCTCTCTTACACAAGATGACCACTCGTCCATTCAGCAAATATTTATTCAGGTGTGAACTATGTGCCAGGCACTGTTCTAGGGACTGGAACAGAGTAGTAAACACAGGAAAAATTCCTGCTCTCATGAAATTTACCTTCTAGTTGGAGACGTACATGAAACACAGATTAAGTAAAATATATAGTGTGTCAGACAGATGATAAGAAGTGAAACAGAGCAAGGGGAATGGACAATCATGGGCACGGGGAGTGCAATTTTAAATAGAGTAGTCAAGGAATGCTTCACAGACTGACATTATTTTTCCTCCCCCTCTCCCCTTCCCCCCTTCCCCCCTCCCTCCAAGCTGCTGTTCTCAGTCTAGTTGTGCAGGATGCCACTCACTGGCCCATGTTGTTATTATGATCATTGTGCTCTACCCGGCTGAGGCAGTCAGTCGCTGGCTGTTGGACGACTGCTCACGGTGGCTCACGGCAGCTCATGCTGGTTGCCAGCCACTCACGCTGGCTGCCGGCCACTCACACTTGCTAAGGGCCATGGTTCATGGTAGCTCACAGCGTCCGCCGCACACTCACAGTAGCCCAGATCCAGGTCAAGCCACTATTCACAATCTGAGCTGTAGAGGGCACAACTTACTGGCACAGCTTACTGGCCCATGTGGGAATTGAACTGACATCCCTGTTGTTCAGACCTTGTGCTCTTACCAACTGAGCTATCCGGCCACACGACTGGGTGACATTTAAAGAGATAAGTGAATGGGATGAGAGAGTGAGCCATGATTGCTGCAGGAAGATCGTTCCAGGTAGAAGGCAGGGAACGTGCAAGGTCCTTAAAGTGAGAGCACCCTTAGGATATTTGTGGAGTAGCTAGAGGTCCAGTATGGCTGGAGTGGAGTGAGTACAGCAGAGCAGATGAGGGAGGAGGGGAGCACTGCAGATTAGGGATGGAAATTTGAAGTACGTGGGTAAGGATTCCTTGAAATCCTTTCAGCAAGGTTCTAGACCTGAGTAGGAACTACATATTGGGGCTCAGAACCACCTAGCAAGAACTGCTGAGCCTCATGGCTATACTGCACTTAAAACCAAGGGATGGCTCAGGGTAGGGATGGTATTAATTTAGGGAAAGCGAAAAGAGAGACAGTTCCATTTAGTCTCTCAAACACACTAACGCAGTCAAAATGATTCATGGTACAGAACAGTTTGAGGGCAGAATGATAATGATATGTGATCACAATAACTAAATGACAGTACTCTGAAAATAGTGACATTCTGGGCTTAAACATTACTAATGAGGTACAGCACAAACTGGCCTTGGTTTGATCTTGCAAAAGGCATGCTGCCACAGCATCCATCCACCCCTCAAGTGGGCTGGACAAAACTCAAGTTATTTTAAGAATATTGAAGAACATTTATAGGGTGATTACATACAGAAGAGTACAGAAATCAGATTTTTGTAACTTTAATGTAAGGCATATGCTTTTTAAAAATTCTTTCTTAGAAACCAGGATGCATAGTGGTTAAGTGCATAGTCTTTGAGGGCAGACAGAGCTGGGCTCAAATGTCAATGTTGTCACTTAAGGTATTTCCCCATGTATAAGATGCTCCCATGTATAAGACGCACCTTAATTTTGGGGCCCGAAATTTGAGAAAAATGTATTACATAAAGTTATTGAACTCAAGTTTTATTCATCATAAAATTCATCCAACTCCTCATCACTCTCAAAACTCCCAACCATTAGCTTGTCCTCATCTGTGTCTGATGACAAATCACTGTCTTCATATATTGCCTCTCATGGCCTTCTTCTGCCGTGGCATTTTCAGTAAGTTTTCTTCTTCCCATAGCCAGTCTCGGATTGTTTTCTCAGTTGGAGGAGGACCAAACTTACGTTCAGCAGCATGATTTCTACTCAGTTTTGCAAACTGGATCACTTTTAACTTGAATTCAGCACTGTATGAAAATCTTTTCTGAGCCATTTCTGGGCAGAAAGTGGCAAAACGTAACCTACCGTAATATACCGGTAACAAGTGCGAAACAATGAGCGCAAAGAGAACGAGCCCGAAAAAGTGGGAAATGCAAGTAAAAAATCTACAACCACTGTATAAGATGCACCCAATTTTTAGACCCCAAATTTTTTGGAAAAGGGTACGTCTTATACATGGAGAAATACGGTACTCCCTTGTGACTCTGGCTAAGTAACCAATTCAAGCCTCAGTTACTTCATCTGTAAACTAGGAATGATACTGCCCAAACTGAGTTGCTATGAGGAATAAATGAAATAATGTATGTCAAGTGCATAGCACTGTAACTGCTCAATAAAACTACAGCTGCTTTTCCTATTAAAAATGCATTGTATGCCAAGATTTCTCCTGTTCATTATGTATAGCTCTTGAAACAAAGGGACTCAAATTTACATTCATCAAAATACAGATAGTAAATAAGTCATGGGGATGTGACATACAGCATAGGGAATATAGTCAATAATATTGTGAGCCTGCTGAGTGGCTCAGTTGGTTAAGAGTGCGAGTTGGTTAAGAGCTCAGTTGGTTAAGAGCAACAGGGTCGCCGGTTTGATTCCCACATGGGCCAGTGAGCTATGCCGGAGCTGAGCTGCTGCTGAGCTTCCAACAGGTGGCAGGATGGCTCAGCTGGTGAGAGCACATGTTCTTAACAAGGTTGCTGGTTCGACTCCAGCATGGGATGGTGGGCTATGCCCACCCACAAGTAAGATTGAACACAGCACCTTGAGCTGAGCGGCTGTGAGCTGCCGACGGGTGACAGGACTTGAGCTGCGCCCTCCACAACTAAGATTGAAGGACAACAAATTGGCTGTTCCCCTTCCCCAATTCCTCAATGAAATCTTTAAAAAAATAAAATTTAAAACTAACTAACTAACTAAATAAATACAACCAAATTATTTTTTTTAAATAAAAAATAAAATAAAATAATATTGTGATAGCATGGTACGGTGTCAGATTGCTGGACTTACAATACTGATCACTTCTTTAGGTATATAAATGTTGAATAACATATTGTGTACACCTGAAACTAATATAATATTGTATGCTAACTATATTTTTAATAAAAATCTTTAAAAATACAGATAGTAAAAGCAAAGAGAAAAATAAAACATTTCATCTTAATTCTAAAGGCAGTTCTAGCATTCAGAGAATACACATTGAACTTAAAAAAAAAATGAACCACCAGGTCGGCCTGGTGGCTCAGTTGGTTAGAGTGCGTGCTCTGAACAACAAGGTTGCCGGTTCAATTCCCATATGGGCCAGTGAGCTGCACCCTCCACAACTTGATTGAAGACGATTTGAGCTGAGCTGCTGGTGGGTGGCCAGATGGCTCAGTTGGTTAGAGCGTGTGCTCTGAACAAGGTTGCCGGTTCGATTCCCACATGGGATGGTGGCTTGCACGTCCCCCACCCCCGCACCACAACTAGATTGAAAATGGCGACTAAACTTGGAGCTGAGCTGCACCCTCCACAACTAGATTGAAGACAACTACTTGACTTGGAGCTGATGGGTCCTGGAAAAACACACTGTTCCCCAATTTAAAAAAATTTTTTAAAAGTTGTAATTGTAAAAGGCAAAAGATTTATATGATCTGAAGAGAAACCAGAGAATTGTAATATGTATTCTATTGTATGCTACTGGGTGGGGGGGAAGCGGGCGGCGAATTGGGGGAGGGGGATTGTCACCTCGAGGGGTAAAAAGTATAACTATTACACTGTGTTGTACATCTGAAACCAATTCTAAAAAAATGTGTATTTCACAATAAAAGTAATTTTTAAAGAAGTTGTAATTGTATGTTTAAAAAAAAAGATGAACCACCACATTGACTTTTCAGATACACGGTAACCCTTACAGCAACATAAAAAAACCACTCCTCTTGCTATCAGTAATCTTAAAGTGCTTCATTCAGAGGCCCTGTGAAGTGCAGTTGTGAAGTATATTCAATGAATTAGCTGAGACACTAAAAACAGGTTCTGTTGTAAACCCCTCCTCAGTGCCACAAACACAAGGTAAGGCCATTTTTTCCCCCTTAACTAAAAGTCATTAAATGTCTAACAATCAGAATATGAAACCCTATTACTCAGAAACTATAGAGAGATCCACTGTTTAATTCCTTCTGCCACCAAAAATGCCCCTTATATAAAATGGACTGTTGTCATTTAATCCAATCATATAACATTTGAGCATCAGACTTTGCAAGGAATATGAAGGAATTTTCAAAAAATGAATAGTTCCTCCTCTGCCCCACAATATCGCTGAGGTATATCTTGCTCAGAATGGCATGAACTTCAATGAGTACAGTTCATTAATGCAGACAGACATATGCTGAAAGTAAATTTATTAAGAAGCTCTTACATTCATTAGATTTCCATATTTTATTCACAATGTTTTCTTGGAATTTTCATGACCAGATAGGCCCCGTTATTTGAAGTGTCTGAACTAAAGGTTCTGATGCCTTCTTAATGATAGCATTTGGTTAATGTGCAGACCTATGAGATCATATGATTCCTAGTGACAATTCAAGAGACTAAAACTTGAGGAACTTAGATTATACAAATCAATCCAAGCTCTTAAGGCTGAGCACATGGAATAAAAATGAAGTTACCCATAGTGATATGGATTGTATGATCTTTATTACTTTTAATCCATTGATCTAAAAAATCACACATATCAGATCAAACAGGAGTACCACAGTATGCTTTATTTTGCAGGTATTAATTAGTTCATTAAATTGATATATCCAAAACTTTAGTTAGCAGCAAGCATCAGTTCTTCCAAAGAAGTTTAGGTGAAATACAATTGTTTTTATTCATGAGCTCAAAGTCCTACTGTCTGATCCACTGTTGTACTGACATAAAAATAAACTCAGTGGGCAAAGCTAATTGAACACTCAGTTCATAAATTTAGGGCTTCCTTTATTTTATTGGAGTTGAGGCAGTGTTTGTTTTAACCCTCTGTTAGTATTTTGCATTTTAATCTTAATTCTGAAAGAAGATTAAGCACACATTTGCTAATTATCTAAGATAATGTCATGATACCTAATGAAGAATTAGTGATATTAGTCTCATACTTAAAAGGTAGAACACTTTTAAATGAATCTATAATTTTTGTTTGTTTATTGTTTGTTTTTTTTTAGCTGAGCCATTCTTCCACCTGTTGGCAGCTCAGCGGCAGCTCAGCTCAGGCTGGACTCGAACTGCTGTTGCTCAGAGCTCAAACCCTTGAGTGAGCTCTTAACCAACTGAGCCACTCAGCCGGCCCCCTGAATCTATAATTTTTAATGTATCTGAATTTCTAATTCATATACTTAACAAGGTCACAACTGATTTAAATAATCTAGCTTCTAGACAATCATCTCAAAAATATTTATTGAAATGAAACCACTGTTCTTTATGGTGCCATCATTTTGACCACATAAAAAACAAGCAATTGTTTTCACAGAACATTTAAAAAGAAAACATTTCTTATATACTTAGCAAATAGAAGACAGCTTGAATCTGCAAGTCAGAACTAGAGAGCTCTAAGAGAGAAGTAATTGAGCAATCTGACTTTCTACTTGTTTGGAATATATGCTTTTGAGATGCACATAGAGGTAAGATAGTTGAATTTTCCTTCTTTTTAACAAAATGTTCTAATTCCAGTTATTTGCAAAGAGTTCTGGCATCAGTTGATGGCAACAATACAGTGGTGAACATCTGCATTGTGTTGAGAGGTAGACGGGGACTTGATCCTTGCATTTAATAACAAACTAACTTTGCTTAAGTTTTAAGCTTAATTTTTTATTCCATGGAACATTTTTGAAGTGAAGGCAGATCTCTGGAAACTTTTGGTTTTAGTTATACAGGGATAAAATTGCTTGATATAATAAACATCTGCCTTATGCTAATAACAAGTGTGCAAAGCAGCCATTTGGGCCCTAGAGAAACACAACACTGTACTTCCAAATCAAAGGGCAATTCAACAGCCTAGCCAACAAATCAAACAGATACTGGAATGAGTGGTCTCTAGTACCTTACTCCAAAAGCCAGAGCCACTAAACTAGAGGTCTCTACCAGGATATGTCTATATCGAGATCTACACATTTACAGAATAATCACAGTCCAGTTTTGGCTAGGCAGCCATCTGACGAATGACACTTCAGGGCCCACTAGCCTCTAGAGTTAGCACCTGCTGCTTTGAGAAGAAAGAAATCAATACATTAAAAATATCAATTAGAACTTATTCATATAGGGACTAGAAGAGTGCAGGAGGTACACAAAGTTTAGAAGTTTTTTAATGGAGGATGAATTAACTTTCTGAACAAGTTAAGGCTCTAAGGGGCAAAAAGAAACAAACCACATTATAAACTATAACCCTAAAAAACCATAACCTACCTACTCTATATCAATACCTTTAAAAAAAGCTGAAGATCTTACTTTATTCTTTAGCATAAATGTCAAGTCTGAGATAATCAAAATATTCCAAAATCCAGAAGGACAAAAAGTACATCCTTGTTAAAATATAGTAGCCACTAACAGTAATGAAGCAAACAGCCAGACTTTTGTTATTACACACAGTATCATGAAGCCATTTCTTTCTTTCTTTTTTTAACTAACAGAAAAACACAGATTTAAATAATCCTGATCAGGAGGTTAGGAAAGTCAGTCTTATTATGAACCAAATTTTATGTTTGCCTCCATAATACCTTTGATTTTGCAAATAATGTCAAACAAAGTAGCAAAACACAAGTAATTGCAACATATGAAATTATACTTCAAGTAGAAATACTTTCATAATTGGATTCAAAAGCTTAAAATTATTACTAAAAAAAACCCATATTCTAAGCCACAATTTTTCTTTCAATTACATTTTAACAAAGGAAGGAAAATAGAAAAACAAAAGAAACTGGTCCTAATATGTTTTTTCTTAAATAAGTGCTACTCATGCCCAAGTTAGCTAGCAATTCACTGAGGTTAGTCTGCATATCTTAAACAATCGATTGTACAGCGTTTCCTGGCTTTCAGCCAATGGAAACCTGATGGCAAAAAACAAAAAGCACTAAATGTAATTGACTACACAGACTGATATCCAGTACGACTTTTCCTTCTTCCAATCATATAAGAGATAAATACAACAATTATAAGGAAGCCCAAGGCCACACCCACTGCAACAGGAATAAGAAAGTTGAGGTCAGAGTCAGCAGAACATTCTTTAGCTGTTAGAAAAGAACAGACAGAAAGCAAGGACAGGAAATTAGTAAGGAATGCAATTAAGCAGAAACAAGCAAACAAGAAACACGCATTTTGAAAGTGTACATAGGTTAGTCTTATTTTCTCTATATCTACCCAAAGATTCCAAACAACTGATCCTCTTATAGCTCTCATTATCACTTCATCTCAAATCACACCAAATTCCTCTGTACGAAAAGCAGAAGTTAAGGGAAGAAGGGGAAAATGTCCAAAACACAGAATTGTGCTTGCCTAATATGGGGATTTTTTTTTTATGTTTAAATGTCACTGGGGGAAAGAGCTATCATCTACACTTAAGACCACTGCCGGCGTATTTCCCCACTCCCTTCCTCCCTTGCCACAACTATCGTTAAAATACAAATAAACTGAATAAATGAGCAAAGTAAACAGAAATAGTCTCAGAGATATAGAGGAAAAACTGATGGTTGCTAGATGGGAGGGGGGTGG
Source organism: Hipposideros armiger (assembly GCF_001890085.2). Lineage (NCBI taxonomy): Eukaryota > Metazoa > Chordata > Mammalia > Chiroptera > Hipposideridae > Hipposideros > Hipposideros armiger. The sequence continues at coordinate 250,805 of NW_017732621.1, read as the reverse complement.
GGATGAGGGAGAAGGGGAAGAGATTAGACAGCATAGATTGGTAACTACAATATTGCCACAGGGATATTAAAGTCAGTTTGGGGGATGTAATCAATAATGTTGTAAATATTTTGTAGGGTGTCAGATGGACACATGTCTTATTAGGGAGACCACTTCATGGATGGTGTAGATGCTTGACCACTGTACTGTACACCTGAAGCTGAAGTTGAATAATATTATATGTCAACTATAATTTAATATATATATAGTCACAGGATATGGAGTATAGTATAGAGCAGGGGTTGGCAATCTTCCGCTTGTGAGCCACAGATTGCCGACCCCTGGTATAGGGAATAGAGCCAATGGAATTGTAACAGCTATACACGATGTCAGAGGGGCAATAGGTTGGGGTAGGGGGTTATCACTTTGTGAGGGGTGAAATGCATAACTATTGCATTGTTTTGTACACCTGAAACGAATAAAAATAAATTTAAAAAACAAATAAGAATTCCGTGTGAATAATAAAATTTAAGTTGATTGAAAAGAACTTAAGATCAAGAAAATACAGTATAATTTTTTCACACAGACAATAGGTTAACTGTCGGGTTATATATAATTATTTTTAGCTGAGCAGTACCCTGGAAGAACAATGGCAGAATCCAATACATTGCAGTCCATTCCACTGGAGCGCCAGGAAGGCAATGTGTGCAACATGGATTTTTAACTCTGGATTCAGACAGAACTGAGTTTGCATCTTGACTTCATCAGTTACTAGCTAAAGGACCTTGGTCAAGTTATTTAAACTGGGCTTCACTTTCCTCATCTGTAAAAGGGGGATAATACCTATATTTGAGGATTAAATACAATTGTATTTCTAAAGCATCTGATACACATCAGGTGGTCAACAAGTGTTCATTCCCTTCTATTCTCCTCCCATGTTTGTGATCCCATCCAAGAAGGTTTAGGTTTTCAAGTAGCAAATAGAGAACACAATAGGAGTGTTTCAATACATTGTTATTGAAAAACTCAATATTCAGTACTTTAAAAAATACTTAAAATTGAGATCATGTGTTATTTATTGAAAGTACCTAGTACAGAAGCTCAAAGTGCCACATTCTGATCTCATAACTTCAAGTTTAAACTAGTTTTACTATTGAGTGACTAGATTTCATTGGGACAATTTTTATCAAAGTGCTAATAATGGTTTTGTTGCCCACTAGGTATGTAACCTCGATAAAGTCATTTCCCTTTCTGTAAAGTTATAGGGTTAGAGAAAATAATCTTTAAGGTCTTTTCCAGTATAAGTCTAATGCAATTAAAATGTGATATTTTGTGTGGTTTACCGTTAAGTAATAACTTGTAGTTTTCCTCTAATTTTATATTTTCTTCCTCTTGCACTTTTGTCACTCATAAAAAAAGAAAGCCAGTTGCTATTGTTCTAAGTATATGAATTTCAGTAGTTACAGAAGCCTTTGTTGAAAGGCTTTAGTGTATTTTACTGAAAGCCTTCAGAGACTGATAGCTGGATACCAAAATACTGTAATCAGTGAGCTACAGAAATTCTGAACAAGCCAATATATATATATACATAGAATGAATTAATAAGATGATCACTTCAATGTAAAAGTATTCTCAAGTCTACTGATAAAATTTCCTTATCTATCTATATATTCAATAACTGTGCTGCATATATAACAAGGAGTATGCTTCAATAGGTACTGATTATCTAGCTCATTTTAATGCCAACAGTTTCTCTCTACCCCCTCATCTATGATCTGACCCACAGGGGCCGTCTTGAAGAAGCAAGAGCCTACTTGCTATGCTTCACTGCATCCTTTCTGAGATTATTAGCTTACATTTCATGAGTACTGGTATGATGACAACACTAAATATATTTTAATGCTCTAGAGAGCAACAAGATGAGGTAGAAAAATACAACACAATGTGTCCTAATTGGCTCATAGAATATTTCTAACTTTCAATGTTAATTAGGCATCCAAAGAAGAGAATAACACAAGAAAAAAAAAGGCAAGTGGTTAAATCTGCTTGAATCTTTTCAGTCTCTATTGCTGAAAAAGAAACAATTTTTAAAAAGCAAATTCTGAAGCCAGTTTAAGTTCTGTTGTGGCCTTTTGGGTCTGTTATGTACCTAGGGGAAAAAAATCAGAAGCCTGAAATACTGGCTTTATCCTTAACTCAAAGCAATCAGCAAAAAGTCACATAACCTAAAAAATGCTAATGGTCCTGAGGACATTCAACTGAAAACCAAGTTTGAGCATATCTGATGGGCATTTATGCCTCATCAATATTTATCTACTGGAACTATATGCAAAGGCATTGTGATGAGTTTAAATCAGAATAGTTCTTATACACTGAAACAGAACACCGGTAGTGAAATAATATTTATTAATTCCATTAAGAGACAGCTACATATTTTATTCATATAATGGCCATGTTAATAAGTTTATGGCATCTTATGTTAGGATCAATTTTGGCCAAGGCTTCTTAAGATAGACCTTAACACACTGCACACCAATGTTCTTTTTAACAAGTTTGTCTTCAGGACCAGTAAATACAACATTTTTTATTTTAAGCTGATCAAAGAGAACAGTTTTTATCAATAAAGATTTATCTCAAAATGCTGGGACTGATTTAAGAATTAGTTTCAAACATCAAGCTTAAGGAGCAAAGTGTTTCAAAACTAAGAGACAAGAAAATCCTGTTATGTGCATGTATTTTTATATAATCAATCAGATTGCAGGTTCTAGAATTGCTCATATCCAGCATGATGGCGCTTGAGACCAATAAAGTAAGCCAGCAACACTAGAATAAGTACTCCTGCCAAGGCTGCTCCCACCGCTATGGGCACAAGGAAGTTGTCGTCATCTGCACTGCAGTCTTGAGCTAGATGTGGAGAAAGGACAATTGAGAACAGAAACAGCAACAAAAACAGTAAATTTTAAGTTAAAATGGCAGCACTTCCCAATACACATATTTGGTTTTTTACAACAAGGTAACAAGCCATTGACGTTCATTACCAGCAAATGAGATATTCCACAAAAGTGATTTCCCAAATAATTCAATCATACACTTTTAAGTAACCCCCCCAAATGCAGTCATTTTGGAAACAAGATATATAAAATGATCACATACTTCCCAGATTTCTTAAACAGAAGATAATGGATAAATAGAATTAGCCTTTTCTTGATGATCAGGCTGTGAGCTTCCAGAGGCAAACTGTTATGATGTTGAAGCAGCACAGTGCCTGGAACACTGCACATTGTGAAGTATTAATGAAATGAACCAAATAAGCTACACAGTGCAGAATAAGAACTCAATGCATAGCAATCTAGGGTCACTTCCTAATTGGGAAAGATAAAAACTGGCCCTGATGGCATAAGTGTTTGTCTCAAGATGTTCAGTCTGGTGTGAGGGTCAGCCAAGAAATCAGCGGCTGTAATTTCAAAATGGGCTGTAATAGGGACAGGCAACACACAAAGTGTCATGTTTCAGAAGCACACTCCACTCAGTCTTGTTACACAAGACATACTTTGAAAGAACTGACACTGGAGCTGGGTTTGTAAGGATGAGTAGGAATGAACCATGTAGGTAATGGGAAAAGGGCATTCCAGATATAGGGACCAGCACAGACAAACCTAAGGAGGGTAGGGAACTATGGCAATTCAGGGGAAATGCAAGTAGGTTGGCATAGCTAGAACAATGGATCAGGAGATACTCTTGGCTGGAAAGGCGGCAGAAAAAGGGTACTAGGTATGCTGGAGGTAGTTTGGCCTTATTCCAATGGCAAAAAAAAAAGGCCGGCCCAATGGCTCAATTGGTTGGGAGTTGGCTTGGGAGCACGAGCCCTGAGCGGCAGGGCCGCCGGTTTGATTCCCACATGGGCCAGTGGTGCTGCGCCTGAGCTGAGCTGCCGCTGAGCTGCCAACAGGTGGCAGGATGGCTCAGCCAAAAAAAAAGTGCAGCAGGATATTAAGCAGGGTATTTGTTTCAGAAGTTATGGCAGATACAAGACTGGTGGTGTTGCTAGTGTCCACATGCCCAATAATATGGTCCTGAAGTGGGTTAACAAAGTACAGATGCATAAGGGACAGACTAGAGATCCAATTAGAAGGCAGAACTGACGAAATGGATGTTGGGGGTGTGGTAGGAGATAACTGAATGGTTTCCAATTCCATCCTTGAATGATTTTGTAGATGCCAGTGCCATTCATCATGATAGAAATATAGGAGGAAGAATATATGCATTTCAGTTTTATTTGTAGTTATTTGTGTATGAGAGTTTATTTTTTGTTTGTGTAGGTGGGGGGAGAGGGGAGGGGGATATGTGGAAAAGGGGGACATTCAGAGATCTGCTGAGTTTAAGATACCTGTGACCCAACCCAGTGGTTGATGAACCTAAGTACTAATTAAAACCATGGACAAAAATATATTTCTCAGTGAGGGCAAGTAATAAAAAGAGGACCCAAGACAAAATCCTTGGGAACACCAACACTTGAGGGAGAAGGAAAAATTAGAAAAGGCAGGTAGAAAATGGTGCCACAGAAGCCAAGAAAGAACAGGTTTAGGTAGCATGGGAGAATGTTGTAAAATAATAGAGAAGTCTGAGAAATGCCCATTGGATCTAGCAATATGGAGGGTGGGGGTTATGAGTCAAATTGCTGTAGGCTTAGGAATGAATGGGAAGCGACCAGTAGAAGATCAAGAACTTGGGATGGGGAACATACAATACTCTTCATTTTGAAGACGTTTAGAAGAGACGGCAATAGGGAGGTAGTTACAAGGGGGACAGAGGGTCAAGAAAAGCTATCTTCAGGGTGGAAGAGACTTAAATGTATTTACAGGATGAGGGAAAGAGCCATTAGCATTTGACAGATTGAAGATGCTGAATGGTACAAGGTCTCCTAGGAGGTAGGAGAAAAGGGAATCCAGGAGCACTAACTAGGAAAAGAAACCCTACTGAGACTGGAGAGGAGGAAGGAATGAATGGTGAAGATGGAGATCCGTTTACAGAGTGAAGAAGGCTAGGATACTGAATCACCACTTCTCACTATTTTCCATTTCCTTGCCTCTTACTGCCCTCGTTCTCCTAGTTTGCAACCTATCAAGTATGGATAAATCAGATAATTAAGCTTATTCAAAATGTGTCGAAAATAAGAATTTTTTCTGATTGTGTTTGCATTTAAGAAATGTGCCATTCTAACCCCTGGAGCAATAACTGGGAACAAGATGCAGTCCCGGCTCAGTGATCTTTTTATTTGCCTCTTGGTTCTGTTAAAAATCCAGTTATCTGAGGTTGCCAGATGTGACCTGTGAATATATGGTGTTAAGAGTACCTAGTTGGCTCCTCCCCTTCAATTTCCCAAAATACCATTCAGCATATAAACTATTAGGTGACATGTACCATAAAGTTTTATACCTTGAATTTAATATAACTTGATTTTCTAAAAAAATCATTAGATTAATTTCTTATTCTGGCAATGGATTCATACAGTCTTCTTTCCAAAATTGGGTATTTGACCTAGTACTGAAGTGACTTTCATAAATACTGCCAATAAGGCTTTCATGTAAGACAAATAGCTCCAGAATAGATCATAAAGGCAATTTCACTAATACAAGGATCTTTCTAGATGTTGTCACTTACTTAAAATGTTCTCAATTAGCATGTGAAGTATTACTTTATAATAACTATTGATTTTATGAATTCAATCTTTAAGAATTCTTTAGGTAATGGAAAGAAATTTTGGTAAAGCAGTAATTTTAATAGGATCACATCCTGAAGAAAAAAATCTCATTCTATAAGTCATTTTGATCTGATCTATTTGCCTAATGTACAGTTGAAACTGCACTGAAAATATTTCTGGGGAAAGGAAAAGTGTTATTCATGAAAGAGTTTAATAGTCACAGAAGCAGTAAAGATTTTTAAAGATAAAAAAATTCACAGCCATTGAAATTTCAACAAAAAGTTTTATGTAGATTAAAAACACTATTATCTTCGATTTTGTTAGTTCAGAAATCTTTCAAATTCACATTTATTACAAAACATAAAACAAAAACTCCTTTTAAAAAACCAATTATATCAAATTTCTCTTTGGAAAAATCAGCGTTAAGAATCACATTCTTCTGTCACATCTTATTTGCTATATGCCTTTTAAATCAAACTGAAGTATGCATGAATCTGAAAAGATACTTGAAGCTACTCGGTATCACCCAAACATGTCTATAGTATTTTCAAAAACAAGATATGGCAATTATTGATGAAGAAAGTTAGCTACCAGGGTAAAATATAAGGAGATGGGTGGAAGAGAGATGAGCCCAAGTCAATTTAACATTATCTACCTAAACAGAGATGAAATGTTATCTTAAAAAATATCGGAATCTTATAAGAATTCCTCCTGAAGAATACAAAGAAACTTCAGATGGTGCCTTTTTACACTGTATGTAAACTATGTTCTTGATACCTAACAAGGAGCTTCTAATCAGATCCTTGTAAAATTATTCAAATCTTCACTGAAATGGAAACTACCACTCAAACAGAGCATCAGGATTTTAAAGCCCTCAGCCCCTAAAAGAAACTGAGACCACAGAGGCTAAGGAGCTTGGCCCAAGTCACATGGCAGCTAGTAGCAGAGGTGAGAGCTGTGATGATTAATGGCAGTCACATGGCTTAACTGGGTAATCCAGAGGAAATTTACTAGCCAGATTGCTAAATATTTTGCATGTGATATACTAAATATTTTAGGGTATCTGAGAGAGAGAGTGAGAGAGATTGCACACAATCCTATTTTGGTTCAGATAAATAGCTTGGATTATTTGGCTGCAACGTACAGCTGCTATGTATAGATATTAAATATCAGCCTCAATTAAGGAGTAGAAAAAGTGCACAATGAGGTACTCTGAAGCTTTTATAAATATTTTTGATCATTGGTTCTCCAATTCGCTACTATATTCAGCTGGGGAACTTACACATACAGACACACACAGACACACACACACACACACACACACACACACACACACGCACGCACGCGCGCGCGCGCGCACTCGCCTCATCTCAGGCCTGCTAAATTAAATCCTCTAGGGATGGAGCCTGGGATCTGAATTTTTATAACAAGCTTCCCAAGTGATGCTTATTCTGTAGCCAGCCCAGCATCAGTAGAGACCTATGTATGGGACCCTACTCTTCCAAATAGTAGTAATACAACTGAACATTTTGGAAATAATTTAGCTCTACTTCTAGCGTTTGAAAAGTTTTTCCTTTTGGAAGAAATTGCCATTACTGTGGTGTACAGAATCTTGACTTTAACCAACGGGAAAAAATGTGAGCAAATTTCCTTAAGAAATAAAATAATCTTTATTGTTTGTTTTAGAAGCAGTATGTTGAGCAAATGGACAAGCAAATATCTAAAGAGAAATACCATACATCAACTAGTGGTTTAAACATTTGAGGAAAAAAACATGAGAAGTATTTACATGGACCAGTTTCTTAATATACACATGACAAAACAGGAGGAACACCCAGAACCGTATAGAGTATTAGGCCATCAAGGTGTAAACTCAATATAGCAAATGAAACTATGAAAGGTCAAAGAACATGTGGCTATAGGAAATAATAATGTAAATAACCTCATATAAACTGGCCCATGTAAAATACAGAAATATTCAATGAAGTCAGATTTTCTAGAAAACAGTGCTTATTAGAGGTATTTTAATATGAATCAGGTATATAATCTAACCGTAGAAACATTAATAGCGTTAAGCCAGTGCCGTCGACTTGTGCATTCAATTTTTTTTTAAGCTGCTTTGTTTTGACTCATGAGAAATATCTAAGGCCTACATTCTTATAAGCATTACCCATTCTTCTAAGGTTAACAATCTTACACTATGACACTATTTAAATAAAAATAATTTTTAAAAATCAGATTTATATTTAGTCTTTCAAAAGTGCCTTAAGCTGGCAATACAGCTCAATGTAGCTTTAAGAGAGAGGCTGGTGAAGAATCTGATTCTCGGCCAGCGTGAGCGGCCGGCGGCCGCTGTGAGCGGCCGTCCAGAGGCCGGCGACTGATCTTCCTCGCCAGAGAGGAGCGCAATGATGGTGCCAGCTTGGGCCAGTGGGGCAGCGTCCTCCACAACTAGATTGAAGAGCAAGGGGACGGCAGCTTGTCTGTTCCCCTTCCTCCAGTTCCCCAGCACTGTTCCCCTCCCTGCAATTCCCCAATAAAAAAAAAAAAAAAGAATCTGATTCTGAGCCAATAAGACTTTCAGGCTATCCTAAACAGAGAGCAAATTTAAGTGGGAGAAAATATTTAGCAGTCCACTATAACTCGAAAGATAGTTATAGACATACATATGCTTAACATGCAATTGCTCATGTGTGTATGTATGTGTGTGTGTGCACCTAGATTACCAAATTTATTCAACATCAATAATATCTTCAAACACAGATATCTCATTTTATAGTGAATTAGGGGACACATAATCTCCCACTCAAAAAACTCAGGAACCTTTGACGTATGACTGTATATTAACAAATTTTAAATATTTGCTCAGCCATTCCAATTTAAAAAAAAATCTAGAAACAGCAAGAAATACTCGATGTGTTAACTATCAAGTTGAAATGTTCTGCTTTCTCATACAAACATTAGGTGGTGCAAGGCAAATGGACAATTGGCACATCTCCCCAGATGACAAAACTGAACACAAAATACATGAATTAATAATGATTCTACCATAATGAACAATAATAATCTAAGTTTTGATTAGCACAAAACCATTTAAATGGGAGAGGCAAATTAGTAAATGTTGTAGCAATCAATTTAAACTGGGAACAAAGAACAACTTTTTAATGGACTAAGAGAAGACGAAAACTTTTGTGTTAGATGCGAGTTACTTTGTAAGTGTCTAAGAGCACTTCTTTATCTAGGTTCTAGGACACACTGGCATTTCTTCTTCAAGGAAAAGAAAAGACAAGAAAGGAATAAAATACAGTACCACCACCAAGGATACTGGGAGGCTAAAGACAAGCCTACATTAAATTTAGCACTGCATGTACAGGCCAATTTACAAGTACAAAGGACTAATGTCTAAAATTGGCACTGCCTAGCAATTATGTCTAAAGCACCTAGAAAATGGATTGAAATGCCCAATTGGAATAGTCTTGTATCTTGCAATTTAGAAGATTAAAATGTCCAGGTCTTTAAAAAAAGATTAAACAATAACCTTAACACTTATTCTAAAATTTAAAAAGCTTTTATATCTTTTGTCATTATAGTCACATTAAATAAAAATGTATTCAAACAGCATTCATTGCTAAGAACATAATAATACTAGACTCTGTTCATATCTACTGGCATATCTCTCATAGGTCAAATATGCAGCAATGTCAAAGCAACTAAGTTAACCTGCAAACAAAATCACAGAAAAAAATGCAAAAGGAGCAAGTACAAATCCACTGTAGAATGTGTTGTCTCAATTTGACTATATGCAGGAAAAAAATCTCTTTTTAAAACTGTTTTTCCTAAACTGTATATTTCTAGTCAGAATATCTAAAGAAAACAATGAAATACTAATTCAAGACAATAAAATAGAACCTATAATCCAGGTGATTTTGCACATGCCTTTTGCTGTAGAAATAACAGTTTTAAATCCCTTGGTTAGGAAAATCAAAATCATGTGACTAATTTGTAATTTATAGTTTTGGGGGTGTTTGTACTTATTTAAATATGAAATCCCCCATATTACCGGTTCTAAGATCAGAACTACAACTAAATATGCCTTAAATTGAACAGTATTGCATGTTGGAACTTGTACTTGCTTATTAATTTTGTAACAGAGATAACATATGGATTAGTGTTACAGAGTCTGATATCCAGCATAACTTTTTCTTCTGCCAATTAGGTAAGCAATCACTATAACGATAATCAAGCCTGAAAGACCAGCACCAACTATAATTGGTATTAGAATGGTGTCATCATCCAGCGAACACTCCTGGGCTGTAGGTGAGAAAAATTGTGTAACAAATAATGAGTATAATCAAAAAAGAATGTCCAACAGTAAAAGATGTTGATTCAAAAGTCAGAAATGCTCTTATAACTTTAACTTTAAGTAATTAAGATATGTATATTTTAATGACAAAGCTACAGAAAATTATGGATTGTTCTAGAATTAAAATCCTAAAACATATTTGTCCTTCCATTTGTGTATGTGTGTATATATAGATATTCATATATATGAATACATATATACTCATATCTATGAGTAAACACATACATGTCCAAGTCCTTTACAAAATAGGAGTATTACTTTATCAAGAATGAAGACAACTAACACAGTCCATTTCACATAACCAAATTAGCCTCTTAGTGGTAGAGGGAATGTTTTTTGGGAGACTGGGACCAGATCAGGAAGGTTTAATCGTGAGATGAGAATGAACAGGCTTGCTCTGAAATCCTTTAGAACAGAGATGGGCAAGTTATATATAGCCTGTGGGCCAAATCTGGCCCAAGAGCTAAAAACGGCTTTTGAAAATTTTTCAATGGTTGGAAAAAAAACAAAAGAAGGATATTTTGTGAGACATGAGAATTATAAGAAATTCAAATTTCACTATTCACAAATAAAGTTTTATTGGAACATAGCCATTCATTTGTTTATTGCCTATGGCTGTTTTCATGCTATAATAGCAGAGTTGAATAGTTGTGGCAGAGGCCATGTGGTCTTCAAACCTAACTTACTGTCTGGGCCTTTACAGAAAAAGTATGCAGATCCCTGACTTAGAGTACACGATTTTAGTGGCTACAAAGTCAAGAAACTGGGACCTCTTACTAATTTGTGTGTGTTTATTACATTTATCAATCTGGTCAGGACTGGAAGCCCACAGGCTATTATTCTATGTCTAGGGAATAGTTTGATCCAGTAAAATCCAATCAACACTCTTTTTACTTTATTGCAAGTCTATTTCCTCCTCCTCAAGTATTACCAATGTGTTGTATTTATAGATACCCACAGTCAAGAACCTATCTCCACAAATCGATCATGCATTTATTATCAATATTAAATGTTGTATGTTCCTTTGGGTGACATTTTTAATTCTATGAACATAAAAAACACAGTTTCAAATTAGACAAAGGACAGAGCTCACCTCTATTACAGATGACTAGATAAACAGGCTTGAGCTGATATTACACTGCAAATGACTTTACATTTTAAACACAAACCTGGACCTAAAGTTAGGGTAATAATGTAGGGGAGCTAGATAAAGACTCAAAAATAAAAGTATTGAAGGATCAAAATAATTGAAGTAAAAAGAAAAACAAACAAAAGAGAAAACGGATTCTTGAAAAAAAAAATTAAAGTGTGATTAACCTCTCTAGTCACATGAATGGTAGGGTGAAGAACCTACCATTTTGGCCTAGCCAAGGCAGGCCAAGTATTCAGCACTACTGCAAAAGTAGCTCAGTGGCTCACAGCACATTCACTTTTAAACACAGATTCCACATTTCCTTCGAAACCATGGAATTCGTTGTTAAAAACGCTGTAGATGTCTGGAATAGCTGCGCTCAGCAGAGCTGCAATCCACAAACCCCCAATTCTAAGGAATCCGTTTAAAAGGATAAGTCACTTAAGAAAGTGTATGCACTTTTTTCTTCATGTAAATTTTAACACTGCAATTTCAAATGCATCTTTCATATTTGTATAAACACACTGTAATGAGCCCTTCACAAAGTTTTTATTAAAAATCTGATAAACACTACCATGAGGCCTGAGTAGATCTTCAAAAAGCCTCATTCGCATGCTTTGAAAACTCTCCAAACCATTCTGGCTGGCCAAAACATAGTTCACGGTATTTGAGGCTTTGCTACTGCAATCTTTTGTCTCAACAAAATAAGACCAAAATGCTTTTATTCGAGTATGAAAATGTCTCCAGTGAGAAGATGGCCCAAAGAAGGCAGATGCAAGATGCCCAAAGCTGCTGCTCCTAATAAGTGCCAACCTTCCCACAAACGAAAACCTAGGGAGAGTGTTCCTACATTAAGTAAAGCTCACTTAAAGCTTCTATTGGGGGAAAAAAGCTTCTATCAGTTTTTAGCTTTACGAACTTCGTTGCAAATGGTTTTCAGATCACAAAAAAATCTAGCTTGAGCAAAATGATGAGCCAAATATAGTGATACCACTTGCTCAAGGCTATGAGAACTCCACAACAGAGTCGAGTGGTGAATTCACATTTGCTTCAATGCTTAAATTTCCAAGACTCAAAGGAAAAGTCAACATAAGAACATAAATTATTAATAAAACTTGCTTCATTCTTACCTGTAGAATACTTTCCTTCTACCACACTGAAAGGCTGAACCCTTAGATCAAAGGTATTTATCTGAAATGCTCCAGACACTGAAACCGTCTGCTCTCTGTTGCACATATAAGAACTTCCCAGGGGGGCATCCCAGTAGGTAAGATTGTTATTTCCAATGCTGAAAACTTGAAAGAAAAAATATGTTAGTAATTTCATATCCTATCAACATAAAAAGTAGGGCAGTCTTCAGGATTTTTCAGTGACGTATGGGAGCTTGGGGTACAGGGTCTACCTACAAAAACTAATTCTTCCAATCATTGGGTTCCCTAGCTTTTTTTTGAAAAAAATTAAGTATAGTTGGTATACAATTATTTATATTAGTTTCAGGTGTACAATATAGTGATTTGACATTTTGATACCTTACAATGTGATCACCCCACTAATTCTAGTAAACATCTGTCACTGTTCCCTGTCTTTCTATAGATGTTTCTATAGTCTAAAATTCAGTCACACTCTTAACTATTATCCATCATGCTTTGAAAATACGGGATACTGCAAAAGATAGAATGCTATAGTTCTAACTTACTGATTTTTAAGTTGTGGTCAAGGCACAATTTTCACATGAAATCTTCTGTCCCATTAAATAAGGCACTATTTGGTAACAAAACAACTATGGTTTCTGCTCCTTCAGTGTAACCCACACTCTTTTCCCCAAGGCCAGTGCTTTGCTTACCAGAGCCATTAACCAAATACATGCTGATATTCACTTCCTTCAAATAGAATCGGTTTTCATTTTTCTGTTTGAAAAAGAGCTTCCAGTTAATCAACACATCTCAAGTGTCTACAGGTACAATTACTATCTATAGAAGAAAAGCAATCTAATACTATTACCCAAAAGATAAAACTATACATTAGACCTGGACCAGCAGAATAAACTGCAACTCAGTAAAGAGAACTCAAAATATGACAGAAACCCTTTTCCTTTGCATTTGGTTTCCAATTTTTGGACCAGAGGTGTAATCATATGGTTCTCAGAAACTCAACAATTCACTGCCTCCATTTTATCCCTCTTATCACTTGCTGAGCCCTCACCACCTCTAGCCTGGATCACAATAGTCTCTTAACTGGGTTCCCTGCCTTTCAGCCTCTCCATCTCAATCTTTCCTTCACCACTATTATCTTTCTGAAGCACTTATCTGATCTGCCAGTCATTCTAGTTATTTCAGTGCTTAGTATGTACAAGGTAACATATGGAAGTGCTCCTGGAAGCCAGCAAACTGAACCAGACTTGGATCCTGCCTCTACCATGTTTGCAGTCCGCCAGAGAAGATAAGCTACATACAACAGTACCCCCCTTATCTGCTGTTTCACTTTCTGCAGTTTCAGCTATCCATTGCCAACCACAGTTCGAAAACATTAAATGGAAAAGTCCAGGTATTTTGAGAGACCACATTCATATAACTTTTATCACAGTATATTGTTATAATTGTTCCTTTATTTGTAATGGTTGTTAATATCTTACCATGCCTAACTTATAAATTAAACTTTATCATAGATACATATGTATGTATGTATGTATGTATGTATGTATGTATGTATGTATGTATATACGTATGTATGTATAGGAAAAACATAGTATATATAGGGTTCTGTACCATCTGTAGTTTCAGGCATCCACTGGGGGCCTTGGAACGTATTCCCCGTGGATGGGGGAGCTACTGTACAAAAACATATTATAAAAAAGAAAGTGAGGGCCGCCCGAGTGGCGCGTTGGTTAAAAACTGGCTTGGGACGCCAGAGGACCCCGGTTCGGATCCCACCTGTGAGGGCCAGTGACACTGCCCTCTACAGCTAAGATGCTGAACAACAGCTCAACATGGAGCTGGGCTACCGTGAGTCGCCGGCGACGGCGTAGGCTGCAGCCCCTGCTGCAGTGGGTTGCCATGGGCTACTGTGTGTAGCCAGCAGCTGCAGTGAGCGGCCGTCCAGAAGCCGGCGACTGATCTGCCTTGCCAGGGAAGAGCGCAATGGTGGTGCCAACTTGGTCCAGTGAAGCAACATCCTCCACAACTAGACTGAAGAACAAAA
>NW_017732621.1:230781-235414 GCF_001890085.2 Hipposideros armiger | reverse complement strand
CTGATCTGCCTCACCCGGGAAGAGCGCAATGATGGTGCCAACTTGGGCCAGTGAAGCAACGTCCTCCACAACTAGACTGAAGAACAAAAAAAAAGGACAGAAAGTTGTCTGTTCCCCTTCCCCAATTCCCCAGCACTGTTCCCATCCCCCAATTAAAAAAAAAAACAACACTGAAGGTTTCTGAGGAAGAGCTGTGCTTCAAGAAGATTAAGCTGATCACAAGTGCACTAGCAGAACACTGAAGGAGTGGAGGAAGAGGCGGGACTAGTTATGAGGCTGAACAGTCCAGGTAAGAGGTAATGCAAGCTGGAATCAGGGCAAAGGCAGTGGGGAACGAAAATGAGGGGACTCAGAGAAATTTCAGGAGGAAGCATAAAGGAGGGCTTGATCACCTCATCACATCTCTCCTCCACATAGGGTATGTGTCAGCTCAGCATTCAAGGCCCTTCACAATTTGTCCCAACTACTTTTCTATATTTACCTTTCACTAAACATGCTACATGCCTCATTCTCCTGGTTGGTATTGATCGTGTTCCTTTATCCAGGGATAACACATACTTTTGCACTTATCCCCCATGTACAAATCTGACCCAGCCTTGAAGGTCTAGCTTAAATGCCATCTCTTCCATTAAACCTTCTCTACTCGCCTGCAGCCAGAATTAACCTCTCCCTCCTCTATACTCCCACAGCACCTTGTATTTTCCTCTGGTCTAGCACTCATCCCACTTTGTATACACCTTCCTCAGTACTCTATTGCCCACAGAACCAAGTTCAAAAGCCTTAGCAAGGCATTCAAGGCCTTCCATTAAAATGGTAATAATGTGTGTATTTCTATCTTTATCACTAAAGTTTGGGCACCTTAAGAATATAGGCCTTCTTTGTATCCCACCATAGCATTCTATAAACAACACATTCAAATTCAATAAATTCTATGTAGAGGCATCTATCATGACAGGGTTGAAGGTCTGGTGGGCCCCAGTGAACTCTGGTGACATGGCAGGTGTTTCCGGAGTTTTCAAAGTGCCTGTAGCATGGTTAAAATGCCACTATTATGGATTACATTTTAAAATAGTCTGCTGGGTAAATTAAATCTTGTAATTATTAAAAATTTCTCCATGAGAGTCAGAAGAAATCATTGCCCTTTTAGGATCTTAGCATAGCTAGAAAGATCTCTGGGAAGGCCTGCTCTTATCACATTGAAAAGCACAAGCTTAACTAGACATTTTTAAGATTTTTATTGAGGAACTGGGGGGATGGGATCAGCGCTGGGGAATTGGGGGAAGGGGAACAGACAAGTTGCTGTCCTTTTGTTCTTCAGTCTAGTTGTGGAGGATGTTGCTTCACTGGCCCAAGTTGGCACCATCACTGTGCTCTTCCCGGGCAAGACAGATCAGTCGCCGGCTTCTGGATGGCCGCTCACTGTGGCTGCTGGCTACACACGGTAGCCCTTGGCAACCCACTGCAGCAGGGGCTGCAGCCTACGCCGTCGCAGGCGACTTACGGCAGCCCAGGTCCAGGTTGAGCTGTTATTCAGCATCTTAGCTGTAGAGGGCAGTGTCACTGGCCCTCATATGTGGGATCCGAACCGGGGCCCTCTGGCGTTCCAAGCCAGCTCTTAACCATCGCGCCACTCGGCCAGCCCTAGATATTTTTAATAGTAATTCATTGGTCATATATATACTATAACAGAGGGATGACTTGAATGTTAGAAAAGGGAAGATTTTTGTAAACCTTTCTAAAATATAATTGTGTAATATAATCCTCAATTACGCATCATATATTCCATAGGGAAAAAAGGCTTTAGACTCAAGAAACCAAGTTCAGATATGAAATAAACGACAGGCCTAACTTTTTATATATCAGATGTTGAGACTATTTCCCCATCCCTACATACAATAATCTGATTTAGAAGCCGAACTGTTTTTTATCTACTTATATAATAACTCTTAGTTTGAGAACTGTTGGCTTTTCAACAGTTTCCCTCACCAATAGCTATCCCCTCTTTTCCATTCCCATTTACTATAACATGTCTACACACACACATCCCTGAAAAAACTATGGGGATAATAACTGCTTCTGAGAAGGTGAAAAGAAAGGTCCCCAATGATTAATTTATGCTAGCAAGAAGTAGAGAATGTATACTTAACCTAGAACTTTCTGCTTAAGGTTCAGTCCTTGATACAAGCATGAACAACAAAAATCTGAATGCTGTCATTACAAACTGGCTTGATTTAATGAATTAATGCATGTAAAGTACTTACACAGAGCCTTGTACATACCAAGTACTCAATAAATGTTAGTATTATTACTGATACTATTGAGTTGTCAGAAAAGTCATGGTGTATTTTTTCTGTTTTTCATTGCAAAAATGCATCATGACTTTTCTGACAATCCAATATTACAAATAGTATAGCTTCCAAGAAGTCTAAATTATTATACTAGACAAACATGAGAGTTTCTTAACCAATAATAAAGAAAAATAGTATGGAAATTACTTTATATCTTTTATATATATATATTTTATATATATAGATAAATTAGACAGTTCTTTTTGATGTGGGTTAATTCTTGCTCCTACCTTAAGGTCTACATAATAGCAGCACAGTCACTTTTGGTAAACATTAATATAAAAGTCCAGCCCACAGACCACTGAGGTGATCCTGAGGTGTTAACAGGGATGAATAGACCATACTCTATAATTAAGTAGAGTTGAAATGGAAAATAGAGCTAAATAACCCCCCCAACACACACACATACACACACACACACACACACACACACGTGCGCACGCGCACACACACACACACACACACACACACACACACACCATGCCTACTTAGACTTTCAGATGTTTTTCTAAGAAAATAAACCTAATTTTAGAAAAATCTATTACTCACCACAGCAAAAACAAAGTCAAGATATTTAATGTTGCTGCTGTTCAGCCTAAGTAGAGCAGTTTGAGAATGGCAGCTGCCAGTGAAGTGAGTTGTATTCGGGTTGATGTTAATAACAGAAGCAACCTTTAAGGGAAGAAGAGTGGGGAAAGGTACAGATTAATCTTAAAACTCTACAGCAAAATCTTATACTCTAATAAGACCAACTTCAGTGGAGAACAAAAAATTCCTTTTGTCTGGATACTTAAGTTTATGGAGCCTTCCTTTCAACCAAAGTTGGCACAGGCCGTCAAGCTACAACTCAAGACGACTTGAAACAAAAGAAAAACAAGAGGGCAGCGTCCTCAGTAATGAGCCAAAGGAAAATACACATATTTTTTGAAGCATTAGAGTCATCTGTCTAGCTTGTTTAAGTCATGGGACTCTGCAAATGGGATTTGTTCATTGGCATGCCCTCTGTAGCCTCAGTGGAACACTGCAACTAGAAGTTCCATCCTGTACTTGAGCATATCTATATGATTTGAGTCATCAAATAGCTGGAGAGACAGCTGCACTATTCCCATACATCAATCTAAAGTGCATTTCAGACAAAGGTGTGAAGGAGTTATATTTAAACTGACTAAAATAACGATCAACTGATAATACCCTGATCTACTGATGGCAAACAGAATCTAAACCCAAAGAGTCCTTTTAAACTGTTAGTTTTCCTGCTGGCCAAAATAACACCACCTTGATAGTAACATTAACTCTTCATGGTTATAGTAACTGCAAACTAATCAAAACTCAATGAGTCAACATCAAATCTCCATTTAAAATGTGCATAGTTCTCATAACACTACTCTTGGGCTGAATGTAAGATACACTACTTGAAAAAAGATGCAAATAGAATGTATCCATAAAAATAGACAACTATACCTTATCTTGAGTTATGTTCAGCTGCAGTCCCATTGTAGCCAGAAGACAAGTACCATTGCCATTTTTAACCCAATAGGATCCAACCTCTGGTTTTTCCTTTGGAGTGGGTGTTGTAGTAGGAGATGGCACAGTAGTGGGCACCACTGTGGTTAAAGTTTTATCTTTTTCACACAAAAACTCTAAAACAAAGGACAAAATAAACTAATATAGACTTTTTCTTAATTCATAACTTCAGGGAAGAGCAAAATATTTCTCACAATAGAAGTCCAAAAGGATTACATTAGGGGAATACCTTGACAGTATATTTTAAATTAAATGAGGCAGAGTTCTTAAACTGCTGCTTCATATGCGGACAATCTCTAAGAGTTATGAGACAGCAGACAGGTTCCAGACACATCCAAATGCTTTATATACGCACACATGGCCACACTCCCATTTTTCTCAGACCCTTAAGTCCCTTTATTCCTAAAGAACTTCACCTGACTCTGATTTGAAAATCAGAGATTTAAGTTTGAAAACATTTTGCACCGACCTAGGCCTGCCCTCTTCTCTCCCACATACAACCACTATAAGGATAATGTTTACCATAAAAAGGTTCAGAAATCATTGAAGAATTTAAATACAAATGAACCTTTCATTCATGGTACCCCTACAGCAAATCACAGGCATTTCAACCTCTTTGTAAGAAGTATTGGTGGGGCCGGCCGAGTGGCGCGTTGGTTAAGAGCTGGCTTGGGAAGCCAGAGGGCCCCGGTTCGGATCCCACATATGAGGGCCAGTGACACTGCCCTCTACAGCTAAGATGCTGAACAACAGCTCGACCT
>NW_017732621.1:222346-227636 GCF_001890085.2 Hipposideros armiger | reverse complement strand
AAAAAAATTCATGAACTCTGTAGCTCAAAACTAGCTCACTCACATAATAGCTTCTGTGACCTTTGGGAAAGTTTTTAATCTCATGAAGCCTCATTCTTTTCAACTGTAGAGCTGAGATAATATGTATTTCTTAGGATTACTGGTAAGGATTAAGTGAGATAATGCTGGTAATGCACTTAGGATACTATCTGGTACAAAGTAAAGCACTCAAGCCATGACAGCAAATACCATTGCTGTGTCGAATACTGTGCTGTATATGGGGTAAGGAGGATAGAAAGACATGAATTTTTCACTCTAGTTAGGAAGACAGACATACATAAGGATGATTTTTAAATTATTTACATTTTTTATTATTAATAAAGAGCAAGAGAACATAACACAAATCCAATTCTTATGGTTACCTTTCTTTTCAGCATCAGGGAATGTTGAGTTATCACTAGTATCATAGGAAAATGAAATGCTGTGAATTGAATAAGTAGACACGTCCTTTGTAAAATTCACAATCCAGGAAAAACCAGATCCAAATTGCACCGCGATTCTGGAACCATTCTGATAATCCCCACAGATGCTTCCATTGTATGTTGCATTGCCAAGGTCTGAAATGGTTACAACTTTCTAAAAGAAAAAGCAGTTTGGTTTGCGGATGATTAGATAAAGAAGAGGTGGTATACATACAAGAACTGACAATTAAGTACGTGAACTTGTTGCAACAATGTTGCTAACCTTTTTTGATATCAGAGGTATTATTTATTATGAATTTGTACCAACTGAGCAGTTAGCCAAGTTTACTATTTGGAAGTGCTGAAAAGGCTGCATGAAAAAGTTAGACGATCTCAACTTTTTGCCAGCAATTCACGGCGCTTGCATCACAACAATACAGCAGTTCACACGGCACTGTCTGTGAGGGAGTTTTTAGCCAGTAAACAAATAACTGTACTGAAACACCCTCCCTACTCACCTGATCTGGCCGCCAATGACTTCTTTCTGTACCCAAAGATAAAGGAAATATTGAAAGGAAGNCCCCAATAAAAATCTTTAAAAAAAAAAAAAAGAAGTGTTGGTAGTTTCCCAGAACTGGTGAATGATAAATTATCAAATTTCCATGAAATCGTATAAAAATTTAAAAACCAATTTATAAAATTCAAGATTAGAACCCAGAAATCTAAATTCTATGTGTTTCTCTTGGATCATCAAAAGCTAAGGAGCTGATGATCAAATACTATTTGAGAGTTTAGAAGACTAGGTTTTACCAGCTGAAAACACTATGGGTAAAGCACTTTAAAAGACCATTCCACAACATGTACATCATCAACTTAAAATTGCAAGTTCCACAAGAGTAACAATTGCTATTATTTATAAAAACTTTACAGTCCAGTGTAAACTATAAGTCTTAGTTTTTTCACTGCATTAATTGATTTCAAGTTTTTTTCCAAAAGGTGCCAAAAATCCACAAAAAATAAAAAGTTGATATTTTGACTATTTTATGCATTTAATAACTTTTTAAGCTGCTTTGTACATAAATGACATTATTTTTTATTTTAAACCTTTGTTATATGGTAATAAATTTACCATTATATTGAATTTTAGCAAAAAATACTCAAAACATACTAAGTGGCACCAATTAGATTTAAGTATAGATAAATTAGAAATTCTTTTACAAAAAATTATTACAAAATGTTACACAATATGGCATATAAAACATCTTTTTTGTTAATAATGCAAGCCATAGGAAAACACATCCGAACATCACAGCAAAAGAGTTTATAAATGATTGCAGGTAACGACTTCAACAAAAGCTACCTGATATACTCTAATCTTAAATTAAGACCCAAGTACAGAAATATATACTTTAAGTAGTCACCTTTTTTGCTCACTGTGCCATTTTGGACAAAAGCTTGTACGTGAACATCCCAATAGTGTTGGACTACATCATTCATTTCTAAAGTTGACACACTATTGCATCTAAAGATGTAATTCAATGGGATTCCAAGTGCCACAGTGTCATTTACAGTAATCAGTCCTGTAAAACAAGATTAACAATAGCTGTTTTCAAGGAGGTAGCAGAAAAGTGATAACATAAATATATATTAGACTCTTCTCTTCTGTCTGCCTGTCCCACCCCATTCCCAAAGTGACAAAGGATATGACACATTCAGGGAACGGCAAATTTGCTATGGCTGAAACAGGGAGTAACAGGAAAGATGTGATGGGGGTTAGAAAGAGAAGACGAGTTGCATGCAGGTGGTCACACTGTGAAGCATCTTATATGATCTATGGATAGGTTAGTTGGGCTTTATTTTGTTAGCAATGGAAGGTTAGCTTCAGTTTTTTAAGCCGGAAATAAATAACATGCAAATAATTTATTTTAAGGAAGATGGCAAAATTGTAGAAGATAGGCAGGGGAGAAAACTTTTAAGGAGAGTCATTTAAGAGGGAAACCAGTTAGAATGCTGATGACCTGGTTAAGGTGAAAAGCAAGGAGGGGGTTGCCTAAACAGTACTTAATGACGAAACAAGGAAGAGAGACGGATTAATCAAGAATTCTATAGTAAATCCTTCTTTTTGTGCTACTATCCCAAAGTAAATTATAGTAACTAAAATGAGCTTTGGAAACTTCTTCCTGGATGGAATTTAAATACTATTCCATTTCATGAAATCTTCAGAATGTAAAAGCAATAAGTTATAGCCATTCTGTAGACTTTTTATTACAATTCCCATAGTAAAACTTCAAAAGACTGTGAATCACACTTATCCACCCAAATGGCTTAGTTTCTTTTGAAGTAGCAAGGAAGGAGGGCATTCAAGGTCCTTAATATAGGCTGTCTTTTGTGCCTCTCCAACATGTATCACAAAGCAGCCAATTAATGTTGTCTTGGCACCCCCTAACGGCCAAAGGAAAATTTTTTTAACCAATGAACTAGAACATTTTTTCTCCAAAACTGTTTCTCATCATTAACATAAGTGAACAGATACATGAACTCATTGTATATAGACAGACCTCAAAAACAAATGAGTGAAAAAACAAGTTGTAGATATATTGGAGTTGCACTATAAAACTACATCATTTTTAAGCTATGGATTGCTTATGAACATATATAGACATGTCTATTAGTCAAATATAAATACATAGACAGGAACACTACACTCCAAATTCATGAGAGTAGTTGTCTCTCAGGAGGCAGGAAGGAAAATGGCTTTAGGGAGTGGGTACAAAGGAAATCTCATGTGTATCTGTAATGTTTTCTTTTAAAAGATAAGGCAAATATGAAAACAATGGCATTTACTAATTCTGGGTAATGGGTGCCATGTGGCTCTGTTAATTATTCTCTGTACTTTTCTGTATTTTAATCATGAAAAATTTTTTAAAAGACAGCAGTTTCAAAGTCACTTCAATGACCAGATGCTTAAAAATACTAAATTATTTCAAAACCATCAAAATTCCATTTAAAGAAGTCCTTTTAGATTCTAAATATTTCAAATATTACAGATGCTAGTAATAAAACACTGCATCCTCCCTTGTTTAAAATAAAAGGAGGGAGCGATAGGTGATAACATTATAAGAGTTCATCAAATATGTCAGATTAAATCCCACCTCCTTTCCCTGCTACCTTCTTTTTTTTTTTTTTTAAGTTGAGCCATCCTGCCACCTGTTGGCAGCTCAGCGGCTGCTCAGCTCTGGCTGGGCATCGAACCGCTGTTGCTCAGAGCTCAAACTCTTGAGTGAGCTCTTAACCAACTGAGCCACTCGGCCAGCCCTCCCTGCTACCTTCTTGATTCAGGCACTCATTACATCTCCCTTAATTACTTATAACAGCCTCTTAAGCTGGCCTCTGACTGCAGTCTCCTTACTTCCAAATTAATCCTGCAGAACATTCTTTATATCCTATTTTGTACTGTTGTTATATCATTCTCCTGCTTAAAACCCTAAAATGGTCCCCCCCCCAGGGCCTACCCCATCAAGCTAAATGCCTTTCCTTGGTTTCCAATGGTCCCTATAATTTCGACCAACTGCCACCTAGCCAACCTGATTTTCCTTCCGCTACACACATAGCCTCTATTTTAATCAGACAGCTCTCCAATTACTGCTATTACACATATCAGGCTTGCCCCTGCTGGAAATACTCTGCTCAAAATTCTCTGCTTCCTCAAATTCTACCATTAGCTGAGTTTCAGCTCAGGTCCTACTTCTCTACCCAGCTTTTCACTCCTCCAATGCATGCTGACCTCTCCTTTCTCTCTGCTCCTCATCAGGAATCCTTGTGAGAATAGTTAAATCCAGTCTCCTAACCACAGGCATGCACAGATGGGCTCCAGGGTTATGTACCATATAGAAAGTTCACTCTATCCTTTGATAGAGAAGGTCTAGAGCTTCCTTCACATTATCAGAAAAGAGTATGAACCCTCCACCCCCTAAACACAAACAACAACAAGTTCACACGGATCTCAATGCTTTCCGATTTTTCCATACAACTTGGGAAAACAATTTTGCTTTGTCTCTCCAACTAGTCTTTAAGCTCCTTGAAAGAGAGACGCAAATCTTATACTAGTTCTGAAAGACAGTGTTAGGGCACAAACCTAAATATCTAAGCTATCCCATAACAAACTTGCTTTAGTTATCCTCTCAATCTAAGAGGTTAGTAAAAAGAAAACTAGGATTTGATTTCTAAGTCACAGTCTGCGATACCTCCCAAGTTTTATATGAACTCATTCACTTCTGGATCTTTAAAATATGATCTTTTGATATCCACATAGCCAAATGAGTCATTTATCCCCAGGTCTAGGCAACTGAAGCCCATCAACCTGTTTCTGGGGTCAGAATGAAATGATACCAGTGAGAAATGCTAAGGTACTACAAACACCATGTTAACTCAATCTCAATGGAGGGGGAAGAAAGGAGAGAATTATATCCCTAACAAAATGGAACTCTCCATTATCCATGCCTTCAAAATATTTTAATACATATTTCAGTTCTGGTAGCTACAAGAGTGACCTAATTGCCAATGCGTTCACAAGTTCATTTTGACCTGAAATTATCTCATAATAGCAGCAAATGTTAACTTCAGTCATTTTACTTTTAATTAATCGTCATTTACTTTTCAGTCAAAATCTTATCTAAATGGTAAAATGATTTGAAGAAGAAACATTCTGTTGGTCTCAGGTTACTAAACTTGCACACATTTAAAATAATTATTAGTAAAGAATTTGCTGATTGACTCAACATTTGTTGAGTGCCCACTATTGAATGAAATAAGTAGTAATATAGTTAAATTCATGAACTATGGGGCCGGCT
>NW_017732621.1:203555-220816 GCF_001890085.2 Hipposideros armiger | reverse complement strand
ACAGCTCTGATGCCCATTCCAGAAAAGGAGTTCCAAAATTGCTTTGAAGGGTGGACTAGGAACTGGTGTCAATGCATAGCTTCCCAAGGGGAGTACTTTGAAGATGACCATAGAGATATTCAGCAATGATGCATGTAGCACTTTTTCTAGGATGAGTTCGCAAACTTAATTGTCTGACCTTGTATACAATGGAATACTATTCAGCCATAAAAAAGATGAAATATTGCCATTTGCGACAACATGGATGAATCATGAAAAGTATAATGCTAAGTGAAGTAAGTCAGACAATAAAGGACAAAAACTATAAGGTTTTACTCATATGTGGAATATAAAACAAAAAGTAACAAACTAACAAAACAAACAAAAATAAGCTCATAGATACAGACAACGGAATGGTGGGTTACCACAGAGGAAAAAGGGTAGTGGGTAATTCCACTACCAGATATTATATATTACCATATCAACTATATGATAATGGAAGGAAACTGGACTTTGGGTGGTGGACACACAATAGAGTATACAAATATATTGGGTTGTCAGAAAAGTCATGATGCATTTTTGCAATGAAAAACATAGAAAAAATACATCATGACTTTTCTGACAATCCAATAGTATTATAACCTTGTACACCTGAAAAGTATATAATGTTATTAACCAATGTTATCCCAATAAAATAAATAAGAAATAATAAAAGACATGAAGTTGAAAAAGAAAAAGAAGTTTCTGGGTAAGGAACAAATAGGCAGTAATGAACACCAAGCATTTCCGAAGGATGTGCCACTTCAGTCTACATCACACATCCCCCATGGCCAGGCTGCCCTTTGCCTGGTTTGCTCAGATTCTCCAGCTACATACCAGTCCTCTGGGCAAATTCATGTACTATTGATATGACTAAAAGAAAAAGGAAAACTGGCCTGAACTTCTGTCCTTCAGTTTATTTTTTAAAGATTTGTATTAAAATATAGCTAAAATACAATATTATATTAGTTTCAGGTGTACATCATAGTTATTCAACAGTGTTTACCTAGTAATATACAGTTATTAACACATTATTGATTATATTTCCTATGCTAAAGAAGTGATCACGGTAAGTACAGCAACCATCTGACACTGTATCTTCAGTTGATTTTGAAAGAAATTAGGTTGTAAGTAGGCAGGACCTTAACTAGAAGAAAATAAGAAGGCAAAAGGATTGTGGAGATACCACCAAAAAAGATTTTAATAACAAGTTATTAAAAAGGGGGCAAGCTTTGATGTTAGTACATGTTAAAAACATTACAGAAGTAGTTAGACCTGAACGTCACAGTCTTCAAATAATTTGCCCTTAAGCAATTCCGAGAAAAACTCCAAAGAACCAGTTAATTAAAATATTCTTTCCAACACTAATCAGAATACTTTCGAGTATACATGTTTAAAAAAATACCCACAGAATTTAACTGTTAAGTCAGTTAACATATGAAGTCTTATTTGTATAAATGTACATACAGGATAAAAAAGAGAAGAATTAAATTCTGCCATAAAACTCAAGAGAAAAATACAAATACTTACATAATTTTTACTTGTAGTCTCATAGCGTATTGTGAAATTCATCTGCCATTTTGCATAAAGGCAAGTGGCTTTTTCTGAATCTGTCAAATTAAGCTCTAATGTGTAAGATGAGACAGCTCCTAAATTAAAAAGAGTAAGATTTTAAAATTGTACTACAAAAACATATATAAAATAAAAACAAGTTCCAATCACCACTGAAGTTCAGCCAGCTCTAAAGTGAAACAAAGTATTTTTAATAGATACAGTATCTTGGTGGTTGTTTTTCTTTATATTTTTAGTGGAATTCTATTGATAAAGTTAGCATTATCCCTTCCCAAAAGAATGGTTACTCAATTCTTAGGTAATGCCACAGACTGGTGACCTCCTTTTGTTTGCCTCCTAATAATAATTTCCATATCCATCTGTGCCTTGCTACTTTTGTTTTAGGCAATTATAGTTAGCCTGTGAGGACTGTTGTCTTTGAAGGTAAATGAGGTAAGGGGACGCTTGGAAAGGGTGTTAAATTCCTACTTCTCTCAAACCAGCTTATGGAATGTTCTCTGCAAAAATAACAATAGATCTGATATTCTATGGTCTTGTTGCTTTAAAGTCTTTCACAAACTACATGACATGATATGACAGACAGATGTCTTGGGAAACTATTTTGAAAGTGGCTTCAAAAGAAACTACTTGTGTACCATGTGATCAAAGGAAGAGAGCTGCAAAGTTTATTAGATAGGTAAGCAAAAGGTTAATTTTTATAAATGTGATACTGGTTCACCACTTTGTTTCACTTTAAAATCCAATTGATTAGAAAAGCTGATGGATCCTTTGACATGGACTCAAACTCACTTCCTGCATTCTCAACCTGCTACCTTTTTAGGCAGAGAAACCTTACAGAGAGAAAAGCCTTAGGACTTTTCAGCTAACATGACTCAGATCTTCTACACTAGGTTCAACATACGGAAGACATTACCTATTATACTGTATGCTGAAGAGTCCGAGGACTCAAAGTATGCCAGCAAACACACCAGCAGCATAAATGATGGGCAACCATCTAAGGATTTTCTTCACTGTCTCACACATTACCCAAGGAGTGCACTCAGAGTGAGTGCTTTCTGTTAAGTTAGCTGCAGATCCTTGAATGATATCTGAGCAATCCAATGTCATCTAGCAAGTAGGGACATGCTAAAGACTATAGAGGATAAAGTCCTAAGAGGAATACCAAGAAGGCATGCCTGAGCAATAGCTTCCAAACCATATAGAAAAGCCTACTGTCGGGCTCCAGAGTCTGGGCTGCCTTTCCAAGCCTGAATAATATGTTAAAAGTTTGTGGTTACTGACAGTGCCTAAACATATTGGCTAAGGCTCGAAAAGATCTTGTGAGGCCTAAGTAGGTTTTACAGCCATTCTTTTCTAAGTAAAATATGGAAGGGAAGTGTCATCACTGATTCAAGGCTACCCTGTAGTGGTGCTGAGAACTTCAGCTTATAATTTTTCTAATCAAATGGAGGCCTACTTTTTATACGCTGTCGCTCTTGATCTTGTTTAAAGCTTTTGACATATCCTCCTTATATTCAAAGCATTCAAAATTATTAGAAATCACCAAGAGAAGCTTCACATACATTAATCATTTACTTTCCAAAGACATTAGAGTAACAGAAAGAAAACATATAAAACAATAATACTTATCAATGTGGGCCGAGGTGGAGAAGTGAAGCTTGATGAAACAGGAGGTACAGGTTGTGGTTCAAATTTACCACTACAAGGTCTGACGATTAAGTTCACGAATTTGTTTGCAACGATGTTGCTAACCTTTTTTGATATCAAAGGGATTATTCATTATGAATTTGTACCAACTGAACAGTTAGCCAAGTTTACTATTTGGAAGTGCTGAAAAGGCTGCATGAAAAAGTTAGACGACCTCAACTTTTTGCCAGCAATTCACGGCGCTTGCATCACAACAATGCAGCAGCTCACACGGCACTGTCTGTGAGGGAGTTTTTAGCCAGTAAACAAATAACTGTACTGGAACACCCTCCCTACTCACCTGATCTGGCCGCCAATGACTTCTTTCTGTACCCAAAGATAAAGGAAATATTGAAAGGAAGACATTTTGGTGACATTCAGGACATCAAGGGTAATACAACGACAGCTCTGATGGCCATTCCAGAAAAGGAGTTCCAAAATTGCTTTGAAGGGTGGGCTAGGCACTGGCACCAGTGCACAGCTTCCCAAGGGGAGTACTTCGAAGATGACGGTAGTAACATTCAGCAATGACGTATGTAGCACTTTTTCTAGGATGAGTTCGCAAACTTAACTGTCATACCTTCATACATTAAATTCAAGATGTCTACCTGCCAATTTATGAGATCTGAGAAATGCCCTGGGGGCTCCAGCACATTTTGTTCCAGTCCCTTCACAGCATCTCTCCCTGTGAGAGCTATTTCTTCCACAGAGCTTACTTCACTTTCTGGTCTACATCTCCAACTATACAGGGACAGCTTTTACTCAAAGACCTATCACCTCAAACTCAACAATTCCAAAACTAAAATCCATTCTTCTGCTTCCTCCAAACTGATCCCCTTCTCAGCCTCTCTAGCTCTGAATGAAAGTCAGCACCACATACTCAAACTCAAAAGTCTGAGAATTAAATTAGCTTCTACTTCATTCTCTTCATAAAGTCCTACTGATTTTTCTCCTTCAAATTCTCTCTTAAATCCAATCTTTGCCTTTTATTTCTATCCCCAATCCACCACCCCATCCCTAAATTACTACAGACGCCTCCTAGCTGTTCCTAGAAGTGCTGCCAGATTAATGGTCCTTAAATACCTTTTCCTCTGTGGACACTTTCTTGTTTAAAAACTTTTCCTGGCTCCAAAATTCCCATATTAAATTTAAATTCTTCTGCTTGGCTTTCAAAGTAATCCTTAATCTTTCCTACCCTATTCCTTCAACTTCTCTCAAAGCATTTTCCCAGAACACACCCTTCGATACCAGTTAAACTTGTTCCACTGGACCCAAATGCAATTTGACCTCTCCCTCTAGGCTTCTATTGTACCTAACATTTGAAATTCTTTTTCTTCTACTTACCTAAATGTTCATCTCAGGAAGAATTTCACTCTAAAACATAAACTACCTTTTTTTTTTAACAATTTCTGGCACATACTACTGTCCACTATAAAAGCTGAAAATGTCAGATATTTGCTTTCCCAGACTCCCTTGCAGCAAGGATAGGATCCTGTACCAGGCTCCACCTAACAAAGCCAGCCACACCAGATTTTGAATAGAGAGGCCACAGAATGGAGCCAGGAATGGAACTATCACCCTCAGGTGGAAATAGCTACAGCAGGATCAAGCTCTCAGGAAACAAGGCAAGCAAAGCTGGTAGTGGCAGTGGCCACTGGTACAAGCTGCAATTTAATGATTAGCAGTGGAAGTACAACTCAGCAGCATGATTTGGGGCACTGAACCAGGCTTTGGGATATACATAGCTTGGAGCTCCCGTAATTCCAAGTTACCTAATATACATATATTATAACGTAAAATTGTATTGATGTGCAACATGAATATGGAAAAGTACACAGCATAACATATGAAAGGCAAAAGTGCACATAACATTAAGTATATAGCTAAAAGAATATTAATATTCACAAACTGAACCCACTAGTGTCAAGAAACAGACTATTCCAAGTACTCCTGAAGTCCCCCTGGCTCCCCCTTCCAGTACCATTCCCCTCCCACGGGCAACCATTATCCATTATCCTGACTTCTAACATGATAGATTAGTTTTGCCTGTTCTCAACTTGATATAAGTGGAATCATTCACTGGGCTCTCTTTTGTGCATGGCTTCTTTCACTCAATAGCATGTTTGTAAGATTCACCCCGGTTGCTGTGTGTAACTGCAGTTTGTTCATTCTCATTCTGTATGTATAGCTTTCTACTATTAGGTGACTACTCCACTACTCATCTATGCTACTGTTGATGGGCATTTGGATAATTTCCAGTTTAGCTCTAATACAAATGGACACATTAGTGCACACATGTGTATGTGCATCTGTTGGGTCAAGGAATGAAACTGTGGGGTCAAAGGGTATGCATGTGCCCTGGTATCTTTTTAAAAATTATTTTTCCAATTAAAATTAAACAGATTTTACTTGTGTTACTTATAATTAAGAACCTGGACTTGTGGGGTGGCCGGGTGGCTCAGTTGGTTAGAATGTGTGCTCTGAGCAACAGGGTTGCTGGTTCAATTCCCACATGGGCTGGTGAGCTAGGCCCTCTGCAACTAGATTAAAGACAATGACTTGAGCTGAATTGCCGCTGAGCTGCCAGTGGGCAGCCAGAGGGCTCAGTTGGCTAGAGCGCATGCTCTTAACAACAAGGTTGCCGCTTCAACTCCTGCATGGGATGGTGGGCTGCACCCCCCCGCAACTAGATTGAAAACGGCAACTGGACTTGGTGCTGAGCTGCGCCCTCCACAACTAAGATTGAAGGACAACTTGACTTGGAGCTGATGGGTCCTGGAAAAAACACATTGTTCCCCTATAAAGTTGTGTTTGTTTTTCTTTTTAAAAAGAACTTGGACTGTTATGCTATCCATTTTTCAGCAGCCATTTTCTCCACAAAGATTTCCTTGACTATGGAAGGAGAACTGACTCTGGGTGGTGAACACACAATGTGATATACAGATGTATTACAGAATTATACACTTGAAACCTATGTAACTTTACTAACCATTGTCACCCCAATAAACTTTAATTTTTAAAAGAAAGCCTCGAGTAGTCATAGTGCATATCCCCACATTTCAGTATATCTTACACTATTCTGAATTATTCAGTTATTTTATGCCTGTAAATCCTGCCCTCCCTATTGTCATATGCTCCAAAACAGCAGTTTTCAACTGTCATTTCACAACAAACGGATATGCCATGGTAAATTATATTACAGCATACAAGTAATTTGTTAATAAAAAAAAGTACCAAAGTCTGTGAATGAATGATATATATGGATAGATTCAAGATTCACTTTTGATAATGCCTGTGCCACTCATTTGAATTTCAGTATGCTCCCTTAAACAGATGATCTTATCTATGCCACAGCCCCTAAGGAGTGTGTCTTTTATATGAATGTCATCTATCATGGGTGTCATGGTGATGGAGACTATGTCTATTATGTTTCCTCTATCTCCTATCATTACTAGTAGTGCTGAATACATACTAGATTCTCAATAAATACTGATTGATTGTATCAAGGTAAAAACAGCCTGCAATAAGAACCTGAAATATACCTTAATTACAGAAAGGCCAATCTTTTACCTCTTCCAAATCATGAACCCAATCTATCAGTCTTCGGGATACTCCTTCAACCCCCATGTCAGTTTTCTCAATAAATTTTGACATGGATTCCAAGCTACGAATAATGCTTTTATCATAAGGTAAGTTTACAGTTGAAACATTTACACTTCAGTAAAAAATCTCCAGCAACCCATTTCCATTCTTATTTCTGTGTTTGATTTTAGAACAACCAAACCATTTTTGTTTAAATGCTTTATGACATGAAAAAAACAGCTTATGAATATATCCTAGAGTATGTAATTATAGAGCTGAGAGTTCATGAAAGGCATGCCTCAAAATGAACTTTCTCAAATTCAAATATCCTCTCAATCTTGTTTCCAAAGAAATCATTTACAGGTTATTTTAGAACTGAGAACTTATTTCTCCAAGCATAAGTTATTGCAAAAAAATGACTGCTTTACAAGTCTATTTGACCCAATGAAGCTGAAAAATAAACATTTGTAAACAAGATGGGGGTGGGGGGTGGGAACCTAATACTAGTGGCAAACAAAATCAGTAAAAAAACAAACAAACGATGATCTAAGAAGCAATATTATGAAGTGATTAAGAGCCCCAACCCTGGAGTTGAAGAGCCAGACTTCAAATCAGGCTGTCCAATTTACTAGCTGTGAGACTCAGAGCAAGTTAAACTTGCAAAGAATTGTAGTGTGTATATTTCTCTAATAGGTTCTTCAAAAGTAAGTAAACCCTTCAGAGCTAAGATAACTTTGCCTAGCAAGTTAGAGATTCCAACTTATGAGTTTCCCTTCTAGTAAACACAGCACCTAAAGGGATCCTTCCCAACTTTTAGATATATGTTTACTTTCATCATATTAAGTTATAGACTCTTATCCTCAAACTCATCAATTCAGAATGATGTTGAGCAAAGGGTCTTTAAAAAAGGAAAAAAACACAGGCAGCCGAGTGGCTCAGTTGGTTAAGAGCTCACTCAAGAGTGTGAGCTAAGCAACAGCGGTTCGATTCCTGGCCCGAGCTGAGTTGCCGCTGAGCTGCCAACAGGTGGCAGGATGGCTCAGCTAAAAAATAAAAAGATAAAAACAGGACATAGGCATACAATACCTATTTACTCTTTCTTTTCTATTGATAGGTTTGTTAAGTCAGATAAACTGTTCCTCATTTACAATTCCTCATTTACAATCCCTAATATAGGTACAATCATCACATTCATTTGCTGATACTCTTGATTTCTGGTAAATCTCTTAAAAAGGAAAAGTAATAATATGATTGTAAGCTACAAAATAATTTCATTTTTTAAGGTCAGAGGGTGGGTAATAAGATTCAACACTATTCAACTAATGGAAAGAGCTTATTGCTGAGTGGTATCTGGCAGACCTCTAGAACTCTTTTGCAACTCACAGCAGGATACCAACAAGTGCAAATAAAGTATACTTTTGGATCAGAAGAGATCTCTGATCACTTTAGTACAAAATTATGATTGAGATGCTTTTGTGACAATAGGAGGAAGATCACTTAAGTCAGCCACAGTGCTGTAAAATAATCCTTGATCACAAATTCCACCCAAGGATATAGAGGGAGGAAGCTGTACTCATGGGAAATATTTGAATATCTATAATCTTATCAGGTGTGATAACCAATGATTCCCGAAAGAATAATAAGCCTATCCTTTCAAGTAGCTCTATTATAGATAGAATAATTTTAGGAGAACCTTGAAATCAGTTCAACCAAATGTGGTAAGCTACAGAAAAATCTCAGTGTTTACATTTTCTTTTATACCACTTTCAAAAGGAGAGAGATTGATTCTTTGTGAAAACCTTATTCTCCTTCTCATCAAGGACTTCCTAGTTCTCCATGTTAACCTTCTCTGCTATGTAGGTATATCAAAAGGGGTACAGGTAAGATACTATCATTTTATATGAGATTATACTTTAGTAAGTAGGTTTATAATTATCTGTATTTCTTAGCACTGATCTTGAACTTCTCAACCCAAAGACACCAAAAAAAACTTGCAAAACATAACTTAAGGTTCAACAAGAATAAGGAGACCAATTTGGTCTAGTTCACCATCATATCCCCAGTGCCTACCAATGAATACCCTCAGCAAAAATTTACGGAGAATTAACCGTGTACCAGGCCCTGTGCTGGAGGCACAGGCAATTAACAGTACATAGATAGTCTCCGTTCTCAGAAACTAATACCATAGGTGAGACTTGACTGGTACTGGAAGAAAAAAAAGTAGAAAACAGACTAGCCTAATAACCTAAGAGTTTGGGAAAGACAAGATTTACTCCTATTCCTCTAGATCAGCGGTTCTCAACCTTTCTAATGCCACCACCCATTAATACAGTTCCTCATGTTGTGGGGACCCCCAACCATAAAATTATTTTCGTTGCTACTCTATAACAACTGTAATTTTGCTACTGTTATGAATCGTAATGTAAATATATTTTTGTTTTCCGATGGTCTTCGGCGAGCCCTGTGAAAGGGTCGCTCGACCCCCAAAGGGGTCGCGACCCACAGGTTGAGAACTGCTGATCTAGATGCTCACCTGGCTGACCTCCTTCCAACACTCAGGTCTCTGCTCAAATGTCACACAACAATGGGAGGCCTTCTGAACCCATCATCACTCTTATTATCTGCCCATTCTTCTTCCGAATCACCTTCTGCATTTTCTCCACAGTGCTTATCACTATCTGAAATTATATTATTTATCTGTTGATATGTCTTCTGCCACTAAAATGTAAGCTCCATGAGAGCAGGAACCTCATCTGTCTTTCCCGTTGCTCTATCTATCCCTTTCACCTAGTATAGTGGCTGGTATACAGTAGGCATTCCATAAACATTTGTGAGAGAGAGTGGTTCCAACCAGTGAAGCACACACTCAGGATATTTCTATGAGGTTTTTCCCTGCCCCAAAAAGCCTCAACGCTATAAAAACCAGAAGTCACTAGTTATAAGAATCAATAACCACAAAAGAATTCTGAAATCTATAATGTCACAAAAAGGGAACAGTTA
The DNA here is from genome assembly GCF_001890085.2 of Hipposideros armiger. Lineage (NCBI taxonomy): Eukaryota > Metazoa > Chordata > Mammalia > Chiroptera > Hipposideridae > Hipposideros > Hipposideros armiger. The sequence goes on along the minus strand of NW_017732621.1, from coordinate 210,958 downwards.
GACAATGATGCTAGGAAAGGATTTTCATCCACTACTCTCTTCCTAATGTCTATATATAGCTCTTCTCCAGAAAGTTCTCTATTCAGTTACAATTCATTAAAATAAATATCAGCATAAATTAATCTCTGTGGAAAAGACCAATATATAGACTCTAAGAATTCTTTTCTATCCTTACTCTAAAGCAGTCATTTTTAAAAAGTAGGGTTACCAGTGGAGCTTGGGTAGAATTATAAAGTCACAAAGTAAAAGCAGCACAGCTAGAGCACTAATGTTAACGAGACTATAAATTCAGTACAGATCCTCCCTCATGGGTACTCTCTGCAGTACCCAGGAACAACATGACATTCATAACAGGTACTTAACAAATATTTACTGAGTTTTCAAAAACCCATTCTTGCAATTTTGATATATAAAAGCAACATGCAAAATGCACCAAGCAACTGAAAACCTGCTAAATTCTCAAGAGACAAAACCACACGGAAGGAGTTTGAGCACCACACTGAACCACCAGCTGTCAGAAAAAGCAGCCGTACAGAAGAGGCGATTTCTATTTCATCCTGGTGCTTTTTAAAAATTTGATCTGGGTATATTATTAACTTTTACTCTTCCAAATACTGTTTTGAACTTGGACGTGAAGGTAATCAATCTTGGAAATCTTCCAAGAAGATGAATCTAGTTAGTCCCAATCAATAACTGGCAAACTAGCAGATGAGCTGATGGGTTCTTTTATGTGCTTGTTTTTCCCTGTTTATTTTCTGCAATAAGCAAGCATTGCTTTTGTAAAAACAAAATAAAACAAAAAGCTTTCATTAAAAAAAGTAATGACATGAAAAACAAGTAGAACAACTATTTTTTTCACTTTCTCTAAACAGTAACAATGTTGTGCTTGTGCAGATTCAATTGGCAATGAATTGCTGGTTAACATGCTTTGTTCAGATGTGTTCTAGACACTGATAAAGTGCTTTTCTGGTAAACAAGCCTCTCTTAGGGTTGCTGGGCCTTCAGTAAGTGCTTCACAGTAATGTTAAAGCTTTGTATTGTGCTTAAACAAAGCCTCCGCATTCCCTTTACAGGGCTAGAGAAGAGTTTCCTGCACTGTGTGGACAGCAGACTAGATCAAGGATTCCCAAATGTTTTGGGTGTCAGGACCCCCTTTACTCTCTTATTCACTGAGGAGCTCAAAGAGCTTCGGTTTATGTGCGTTATATCTATTGATATTTGCATTATTAGAAGTTAAAACTGAGAAGTAAATAAAACACAATATCAGAGCCAACAGAAGGGTGATGTCATCACTTATTATGTAGCCTATGGAAAACTCCACTGTGCACGCGTGAGAGGATGAGAGTGAAAAAGACAAATAACTTCTTCGTATTCTTTTGGAAATAGTTTTGATCTGACAGGCCCCCAGCAAAGATCCTTTAGAATCACTAGATCAGATCATCAAGAACCCTTCCAATGCTATGGCTGGAGCAAGATTTCTCAACTTTGGCACTATTGACATTTTAAGATGGATCCTTCTTTTTTTGGGGGGAGGGAAGCTGTCCTGTACATTGTAGGATATTTAGAAGCATCCCTGGCCTCTACCCACTAGATGCCAAAAGCAATCCCCAGTTGTGACAACCAAAAATGTCTCCAGATATTGCTAAATGTTCCCTGATTGAGAATCCACCATTCAAGGGTGTTGATTTCATTCTACTGAAATGTGAATTACAGGATGTGTATCTCTCACTGTCTTCTCAGGTCCCTAATATATCTATTTCTTCTCCACTCCCATCTGGGTCTATTCCTTCTGGTTTTTATTTGTTTGTTGTTGTTGTTTTTGTTTTAATTAGGTTACAGCCAGAGTCAGCGGATAGCGACAAATAGGATGAATCAGGTCAGGAAGAGACATTCTGGTCAAAGTTCACCTTTCAGGCATTAAAGTCAGCAGAGACCCACTGCTTATAGGGGGAGGGTATCACAGCACAATCAGCCAACACTCACCCAGCCATTCTGAGGACCTGGTAACAACCCAAACCTTAGGAAGTTACCTACCCTCCTCCTCCCCAGACCAGGTAATAGGCCAGTTGTATCATAGGGAAGAAGAAAGCGAACTTCTGAAAGCAGAGAGGCAGTATACAAGATTCAGATACACCACCTCTAAAATCTCACATCTAGGAGGCCCTCCCAATTGAAACATCTTGGGACTTTCTGGCCAGGAGGAAGTAGCAAAACTGTAGAACATTGACATATTCAACACCTCCAAGTCAGATATTCACTCCCCACCGAAGTTTCCACTCATCACTTTAGTCTCCAGAGGTTGGGCCCGAGTTTTCTCACCTGGAAATTGCCCCTGCCACCTTACATTCCTTTCCCCCTCAAAACTCCAACTACCCAAAGAATATAATTAATAATGTTGTAAATATTTTGTAGGGTGTCAGGTGGTCACATTTCTTGCTAGGGAGACCGCATCATGGATGGGGAAGAGGCTTGATCACTGCACTGTACACCTGAAGCTGATGTTGTATAATATTGTATGTCAACTATAAGGGAATATATAAATATATATATATATATATATAGTCATGGGACGTGGAGTATAGTGTGGGAGTGGAGTCAAGGGAATTGTAATAGATATGTATGATATTGGGGGAGAAGTGGGGCGGCGGATTGGGGGAGGGGGTTGTCACTTTGAGGGGTAAAAAGTACAACTATTGCACTGCGTTGTACAGCTGAAACTAATTCTAAAAAATGTGTATTTCACAATAAAAAATAATTAAAAGAAAAAAAAAACTCCAACTACCAAACAAATGCAGCACCATTCCTCATCTCTTTAACCATCTTTCCTCCACAGCCTCAACTTCTTACCCACAAAAGCCCCAACCCTCTCACTGTCCCTCAAACTCTACTATCATATCTGCCACCCTTCCCCCAAGCAAGCAGTCTCTTCCCTCTCCAATTTTCTCTCTCGCTGCACACTTTTCCACCATCAAAACTCTTCCCTGATCATAGGAAACCAGGACTCTCCTAATTGTCTCTGCCACCCCAGAATCTGCATGTAATACCCTCCTACGCTCACCCCTTAATATCTTCCCCAAGTTACTCTTCCTACTCCTTCGGCGTCCACCCCACCCCCCCTTACTTGCCCCTTCTTATTCTCATGGGCCTTTCTTCCCCCGCCATCCCTCGGTCAGGCCTTCTCTAGGTCACCGCTCCCCACCCCAGGGCAAGCTCCACCGCCCAGTGTCAGCTGTTCAGCCTCCCAAGCACCTCCCCCTAGGACCAGTCTTGCCAGTTGTGGCCTTTGAACTGGGCGCCCAGAGCCCAGGCGGAGAGACTGAGCAGGCGGGCCCGACAACTCACCCAGGACGAGGCAGAGCAGAACGAGCCCCGAGCCCGGAACCGGGGAGAGGCGGAAGCACACCATGATCCTGCAGAGTAGGGGGCGGCGACGGCGACGAGAGCAGCAACGCCACGAAAAAGGCAGAAGAAACGGGAAAAGACAGCCACCGACCACCGACTTCACTGCTGCAAAAGCCAGGACTAGGAGCTTCAGCGCGGGTCATAAGACTAGGGGCGGGGCTCTTTCTTGTCTTTAGCCTATCTGCGCGCTTAAAAGCGGCGAAAGGGGTGGTGATGATGTAGGGGCGGGTGGCTAGGACGACCACGCCCTGGCTTTTTGGTTCACAATCATTCTTAGGCTCCTAAGAGATATGCGTGGACGGCTTTGTCTGAGGCTAAAGAGAGCGGATGAACTTTTGTGGGTGTAGATAGTAGAGATTATTTCAGTTCCGACTCCTTGAGGAAGAAGAGAATAATTTTGCTCGTGTTGAAATGGTTACTAGGCATCACAACGTAATGTATACAAAAATCATACATGATGATTCTCCAAACACTGTTGTTACCTATGCAGTTCATGCTGTTAAATGGCCAACAGAGCTAGTGGGTAGTATGGAGGAGCCACTGACCGCCAGAGCAAGATGTGGCCTTGAAGTTCACTAAATTACAACACCCTGTTTTTCAGATGGGGAAATTGAACTCAGAAAAAGGAAGTCTTCTTTAAATACTGAAAGAAAGAAAATGAGATAAAGTAAAATAAAATAGAAAGATAAGGAGAGAAAAAAAAGATCATGCATATTCCTACTACCCAGAGAGAGACACTGTTTATCCTTCCTTCCTTCCTTCCTTCCTTCCAGTTGTTTTTCCTATGCATATACAAATGTAAATATTCTTTAATGAATTCATACTAAACATACTATTTGGTGTACTTAACAGCTGAACATATGAAACCTAAAATATTCAACAAATGAAAACATTCAAAAACTTGAGATTCAAAAACTTGAGATTTAAAAATCTCAAATTGGGATAAAGCACTGCTTCTCTTTTTTAAATTTGTTTTTGTTTTCTGTTGTTCTTGTGTTTTGCTCCGCTTCTCAATTGTTAGTTTCTGGGGATTTTTAATAACATACAGATTTCTGTACCTCATTCCCCAGAGATTCTGAAACAGTAGGTCTGTGGCAGTGCTAGGAATCTGTTTTCTTAACAAGAGCTGTTTCTCAATCCTGGCTGCTTGTTGGAATCACTTGTGGCGCTGTAAAACTAGAGATGCCCCCTTGGTCCCACCTTTTGAGATTCGGATTCAGTTGGCGCTTGGGGCCTGGGCATTGCGTTTTTCTCAGAACTCCCCAAGGCAATATTTGTGGGTCAGAGATGGTCTCTAAGGTGGCTCCAGCTTTACAATTCTAGGATTCTATAAGATTAATGTTCACTTGTTTAAAATATAAGAAAACAAAGTGCCTCAATGTGTCAAATATCCGGTTTAATAAGTTGTTGCCCTTAACCTTTTGCAGATGTCATCAAATTAAAAAAATGGAACATAGGCCAGCTGAGTGACTCAGTTGGTTAAGCGCTTGCTCAAGAGTGCGAGCTCTGAGCAAAAGGGTAGCGGGTTCGATTCACAGCCAAGCTGAGCTGCCGCTGAGCTGCCAACAGGTGGCAGGATGGCTCAGCTAAAAAAAAATATGGAACTAAGTAAGATAGAGCAGCCTTAAATGCTAAATCCCCCCATCACAACCTTTCCCCCTGACAAAACAAATGCTGGTTCTTTGACTGGGACAGACACCTTCATGAGACAGAACAATATTTTGGAAGTGGCAGGGAAATTATGTGTATTTTATCAGAAAAATTAGGCTAAAAATACTCAAAGCTTTGTTTGGTCTGAGTTTCCACAGTCACAATTATTTAATGTTTTCCCCTACACCCAATGAGAACTCCTCCCTTTTGTATGAAATTTTTCCGATTTTCTGTGCCTAGTTGAAAGAACTTGCCCCAGGTTCTTGTGCAGTGGACGCAAGTCTGTAGAACTAGGATTGTATTTGAGGAACACAAGGAGATCCCCTTCCATCTGAGCTTAGTATCTGTTGACTTGGTTGTTAATACTGCTGCATCCAAAGTGCTTTTATGTGTACTTCGTCTCTTACCATACCTCATACCTCCACGGTGGGCAAAACTCTTCAAAACACACACACACACACACACACACACACATACACACACACGTGCGTGCAGCTCTCTACTAGCATAGGTAGATTATGGCTCTTTTCAGCAGCATTGAAAACTCATGACTTTTTGCCCAGGGAGCCGGGATCACTGGCAAACACTTCCCTAATGTGAGGACACCGATGGTGTAAGAAATAATGACACAATCACATTTTGTAAATGATAGACCATGAAATGTGTGGGTCAGAGGAAGGAAATGAGCATAATGACACAGATTTAGAATGAAACATTATAAATGCTTATTAAATCAATGAATAAGTGGCCCTGAGTTATGTGTCATCTATTTGCCAAATTATGATTTTTTAAATCTGCATTCTCTGCCATTTTTTTCTTTCCCGACTCATCCTCCTGTTAGTTTCTCCTACATTCTTTTTTCCTTTCTCCCTCTAGCATGTTCCTCTTTTCTACATAATGCCTCCAAACTGTGAGAGTATGGTCAATTGCTCAACCCCAAAATAGAGGTCACAGTGGACTCAAAATGCTGCTTGCTGGATGAATGGGGATACACCATTTTGAGTTATTAGTTTTCCCCAGCAGGAGTCTTCTCAAGCTCTCCGCCCCCTACCCCACCCCCTCAAAAAAATCTGATGTAACCTGCTTAAACAAAATGGTTCTCAATTTTGAGCATGTATCAAAATTATCAAAAGGGCTTTTTAAAACACAGATTGTTTGGCCCCACTATGGAGTTTGAGCAGGTCATGGGTGGGGCACAATAATCTGCATTTCTAGCAACTTCCCAGATAATACAGATGCTGCTGATCTGGAAAGCACACTCTGAGTAACACAGTCCCAAAACTCATATCTGGGGTTACCCTTCCTCTGGGATGGGACTAAGAGGTGGGGAGAAGGGACTTCTATTAACTTCTGCAGTATTTAAATTTTTACAGCAATTGGATTGTTTTTGTACTAATGATTTTTAAATTAATGAATGCAAATCATTTTAAAAATCAAATAATTTTAAAAGTTATAAAATCAAAAGGAAACACACTTTCCCTTCCTCTGGACCCCACTCCCACTCTTCAAAGCAATAACTGTTAACAGCCTCTTTTTTATATACTATCAGGAAAAAATTATGCATGTACCTGCATATGTAATTATATTCTTTTTTTTAATTAGACAAATACAAGCATGCTCTTCATATTGCTTAGTGACTTGCTTTTTCTCAGTGGCATATCTTGAGTATGATCCTTTAAAGGCATATGGCTTTATCTCATTCTTTTAAATGGCTGCATAAACTTTAATCGTGTGGCTGTACTATTGTATAATTTATAAAAACACTACAAATATTCTTAAACCCCTTTTCCCCAAGAAATACCTAAATCTGTCTGCAGCATCACCATGTGGTTAATGTAGGAATTGCATCACGGAAGACCAACACCATTAATATAAGGGAATTTTAATAAACCATTTAGGCTTATGTTGCTGGTTTGAAAACTGGATACTTCCCACAAGATAAGCTTTGCTGTTGTGGCCAGAGCAAAATGGGGTCCAGCAGTAGTGATGCTGAAGTGGATTTCTGGAACCCATTCAGTCATCAGATTATCGTGAAACCTTAGGAAAGTCACTTCATGCTTTTTGTGCATCTGATCTGCCTCCCCACACACATAAGAAGATTCTCTCTTACCCCACTCTCCACCCCCACCCCCACTTGGAGGAGACAGGGACATAGTCAGCTGATTGCAAGAAGTTGCTTCTTAAAAGAGTACGAAGTTAAAACACTAGTTGGTCTCTTGTGTGTATCGCTTTGATCATTTAAAAAGGGGCAGTATAGGGTAGGCCGAGTGGCGCATTGGTTAAGAACTGGCTTGGGACGCCAGAGGGCCCCGGTTTGGATCCCACATATGAGGGCCAGTGACACTGCCCTC
>NW_017732621.1:200407-201975 GCF_001890085.2 Hipposideros armiger | reverse complement strand
CACACACACACACACACACACACACACACACACACACACTCACTTGCATGCCAGCCTTACTTTCTCCATTGTAATCTCCACCTTCTCCTTCAACTCATTAGATCATGAAGGAGAGGGATCCCAGGACATTATGACCCATGGAACTGTGAAGTGATGTGTTGCTTTGAAAGTAATTTCATTTTGTTCTTTTCCTTTGCAGTAGGGGTTTGGAGGAGAGGGTTCAGATTCAAAAATTCTTACTTCCCCTTTATGACACTACAGATGATGATAATGAGCTGGCTCTTCAAGTGTAACTGAGAAGGCTTCAGCCAACTCTTTGGCTTAAGATGGTAGCCATTTGTTGCAGACTTTTGATATGGAATGACAGAAATTTTAAAATCAGAAGAGCCCTTGTCTGCTTCAACCCCTTCATTTTGCTCAGGAAGGTCAACTTGCTTGCCCAAGTAGGCAGCAGAGCTGGCAATAGAACTCTTATCTCTGTATTTCTTGTCTGGTACTCTAGTCTCAGTTGGCTCAAACACTGTGCTCTAAAAGGCCCCCTTCGTTAAAGTTTCATGTCAGTGAGAAAGGTCAGGAAAACACTGAGGACCCTGTAGTTCTGGTACAGAACTTATTAAATGGAGACCTTAGTATGATTAGGAATTGAAATGTGTAAGTTTCCTAGCAACTTCACTCTTCCAGATATTATTCATTCCCTTTACCAGCTAACTGTTCAGGAAAGTACTTGCTGACTTTACAATGGGCTTTCAGGAAGACTGTCCACCCCACCATTGGGGATTTACTAGAAGTTAAGAAAAGTAAGTACAGGGCCGGCTGAATGGCTCAGTTCGTTAAAAGTTGGTTTGGGAGCGCGAGCTCTGAGCAGCAAGGCTGCCGGTTCGGTTCCCACATGGGCCAGTGATGCCAAGCCCTCTACAGCTAAGATGATGAACAACAGCTGGACCTGGAGCTGGGCTGCTGTGAGTTGCGGGTGATGACGTAGGCTGCAATGGGGCTGCAGTGGGCTGCCGTGAGCTACGTGAGTGGCCGGCAGCCAGCATGAGACGCCATGAGCGGCCATCCAATGGCTGGCAACTGACTGCCTCAGCCGGGAAGAGTGCAATGATCACAGTACCAACATAGGCCAGTGAAGTTGCATCCTCCACAACTAGACTGAAGAACAAAAGGACAGAAACTTGTCTGTTCCCCTTTCCCGATTCCCCAACGCTGTTCCCCTTCCCCAATTCCCCAATAAAATCTTTATAAAAATAGTAAGTACACTTCATTGCATTCCATCCTTTTCTTTCCATCCATATTTCCCCATCCTTTCTCCCCAGACGTAATGATTTCTGAGCAACAGGGTGACTTCTGGGATAGACACATCCACCTGAAGACCTGTAAACTAGGCAGGAGATACCAACTACCTAGATAAAACCTAAGTGATGGGTGTCAAAAGGCTCCACTGAGGCTTCCATATATACTGCCATATCCAGTACAGTGTATGTACTTAACAGATGCTCACTCTCAGCATAAAAACCAGGAAAACTGGGTGGGCCGAGTGGCACATTGGTTAAGAGCTGGCTTGGGAC
>NW_017732621.1:181070-199669 GCF_001890085.2 Hipposideros armiger | reverse complement strand
TGACCACCTGACACCCTACAAAATATTTACATTATTAATTATATTCCTCGAACTATCGTTCATGTCCCTGTGGCAATATTGTAGTTACGTATTTATGATGTCTAACCCCTTCCCCTTCTCCCTCGTCCCCACCCCCTCTCAACTAACAGCCATCAGTTGTTCCTCTATATCTCTGAGACCACTTCTGTTTACTTTCCTCTTTCATTCAGTTTTTTAGATTCCACATGTAAGTGAAATCATATGATATTTGTCTTTCTCCGACTGACTTATTTCACTTAACATAGTAGTCTCTAGGTCCATCCATATTGCCCCAAATGGTACGATTTCATTCTTCTTTATAGCAGAGTAATACTCCATTGTATAAATGTACCACAATTTCTTAATCCAGTCATCTACTGATGGGCATTTTGGTTGTTTCCAAGTCTTGGCTATTGTGAATAACGCTTCAATAAACATAAGGGTACATATATATATATTTTTAATTAGCGTCTTGGGTTTCTCTGGATAGATACCCAAGAGTGGAATTGCTGGGTCATACAGTAGTTCCATTTCCAGTTTTTTGAGACATCTCCGTACTGATTTCCATAATGGCTGCACCAATCTGCAGTCCCACCAACAGTGCACCAGGGTTCCCTTTTGTCCACAGCCTTGCCAGCACTTGTTTGTTGATTTATTGATGATAGCCATTCTGACCGGAGTGAAGTGGTATGTCATTGTGGTTTTTATTTGCATTTCCCTAATGATTAGTGAGGGTGAACATTTTTCATATGCCTGTTGGCCATCTGTATGATGATCTTTTTTTGAAGTGACTGATAGCTGATGATGAGAAGTGGATTGTTTAAAACAATGTGGTGGTGGTGTGCAAACAGTCTTGATCCTAACGTGATGATTCGCCTCAAACAACATGGAAAGCAGATATTCATCAGAGGAAGGTTATGCTCTCAGTATGGTGGGATTTTAAAGGTGTCGTGTTTTTAGAACTCCTACCAAGGAACCAAACAATAAATTCGAATGTGTACTGTTGGCAATTGGACAGTTGGAATGAATCTATCATCCAGAAACATCCAGAGCTTGTTAATTGTAAAGGAGTTGTGTTCCATTGCAAATAAGTGAGATCACACACAAGTTTGATAACCTGTCAAATATTATTGGAGCTTGGATGGGATGTGTTGTCACACCCACCATACTCACCTGACCTTGCACCATCAGACTCCACTTGTTTTGCTCTCTTCAAATCTCCTTGAGTGGTATAACGTTCAATTCAGATGAGGCTGTAAATCAGCACCTTGTTCAGTTTTTCGCAAATAAAGACAGGTCCTTCTAGGAATGAGGAATTATGAAGCTCACTGAAAGATGGCAAAAGGTTATTAAACAAAACGGGCAATACATCATTGATTGACCTTTGTTCTTTATATAAATAAATGACCTTTGAAAAACGTAGACAAAATACATCATGACTTTTCCGACAACCCAATAGGTTCTCTCTGGGTTTCCAAGATGGGCCTGTCTTAAATATAATGAAAGAGTATGGTATATTTTGCTCTAAAAATAGTAGCTCAAATGAGAACACTCAAAGAGCACATCCACAGCAGGCCTCTAAGCACCTCTAAGCTGGTGACACCCCAAAAGTAATAATAGCTAAAATATCCTATATGTTATGACATGTACTGTCTTGTAATTCTCACAATAACTCTATAAAATAAGTATCATTATCTCTGTTTTACAGATGAGGAACCGAAGCACAGAAAGGTGAAATAACTTGTTTGCTTTTGTCAGTTCGAACTGCTATGACAAATTACCAAAGACTGGATTCCTTAAACAACAAACATTTATTTTTCATAATGGGGGGGCTGGGAAGTCCAAGATCAAGGTATCAGCAGATTTGGTGTCTGGTGAGAGTGCGCTTCCTGAGTCACAGACAGCTACCTTATTGCTGTGTCCTCACATGGTAGAGAGATAGTTCTTTGGAGCTCCAGAGAGAAAATAGGAAGATTAGTTTGAAGTTACAAGAAGCCATGATTCAGTTCAGTAGGAAGGAAGAGTTTCTAACAATAAGACCTTAAAAAGGAGTAACTCATAGTGACCTTTTCCAAGTCACTAGAATTGTTTGAAGAGAAGGTGAAGGAGTATTTGACCAGACAATGTAGAATGAGTTTCAACATAGGGGAAAAGTTAGATAACATGACTTCTAAGCACTCTAACATCTTGGATCGTACAGCTTTCTGATATTACTTGTGCCTCAGTATTAGTTAGAAGAAGGGATTTACAGTGAATGAAAATACAAAGGACAGTGATATTATAAAAGGAAAGGGACCATGAGATACGGAATGTCTGCAGCCTATATAAACTAGAAAAGGCAAGGAAACGAATACTCCTCCAGAGCCCCCAGAAGGAATGCATCCCTACTGACTCCTTGATTTCAGGGCTTCTGACCTCCAGAACTATAAGATAATAAATATGTGTTGTTTTAAGCCACCAAGTTTGTGGTGATCTGTTAAAGTAGCAGGAGAAAACTAATACACTATTATTGACTATATTCCCCTTCACCTTTTTTACCCATATCTCCACCTCCCTTCCTTCTGGCAACCATCAATTTGTTCTTTGTTTCTATGAGTTTGTCTTTGTTTCTTGTTCATTGGTTTGTTTTTTAATTCCACTTGTAAGTGAAATAGTCAATAATAATGGGGTAACTTTGCATGGTGACAGATGGTTACTAGACTTGGTGTGGTGATCACATCGTAAGAAATATAAATGTCGAATCACTATGTTGTACACGTGAAACTAATATAATATTGTGTGCCAACTATACTTTAATAAAAAATTAAATGAAGAAAAAAAAAGAAAACCAACCCAACAACCCCTGTATGAAAGAAGAGCACGTTTTAGGAAAGAAGAGGTGGGTCTGTGAGCATTTTGACTCTGGAGTTGGCATTTGTAAGATTTCAATAGAAAATGTAGTTTGTTGTTTTTGCTTTTGGTTGGTTGGTTTGTTTCCTTTGACACAAAAAGTCCCAGAATAAGGACACATGCCAGTTTTCAGTGGTCTCAAGACAGGTTTCTCATCTAGCCCTCTAGAAACCTAAGAGTCTGGATAATGATTGTGGAGCTGTTTGAGGCCCTGGCTCCATTTTATAGGCCCTCTTCACCGTTTTCTCTCTTCCACCACTCAAGTTCCAGAAAGCCTACCTAGAACCATTTTCATCTGATAACTTCTTTCCAACTCAGCAGCTCCTCAAATACTCATACCTCCAATTTGCAGTATGGGTAAAGGTTTTTGTCATACTTGCTAACATCTTGCTTTGTAATCGTGTATCTAGCCATTTATTCATTTAAGCAATAAGCTTTGCTCTTATCCAGCCATGGTAGCTGCCTTGCTGTTCTTCAGGTACAGTCTCACTCCAGGGCCTTTACACTGGCTTGTTTTTTCTGCCTGCAACATTCTTCCCTCAGATATCCAGATGGCTAACTTTCTCACTTCCTCCAACTTTTTGCTTATTTGTCACTTTCTTAATGAGGCCTACCCTGACTACCCAATTTAATACTGAAACACACACACACACACACACACACACACACACACGCACACACACACACGCACACAATCAAACTCCCTTTTCCTGCCCTTTTTCACAGCATTTATCTCCTCCTAATATAAAATACAGTTTATTTATTATTACATTTATTATTTAGGGTTTGTCTTCCCCCATTAAAATGCTAATAACACAAAGTACAGGGATTTGTCTTTTATGTTCGCTGATATAGTCATATCCTGAGCATCAAGAACAGTGTCTGGTACATAGTAGATACTCAGTAGCTATTGTTAACTTCTCTGTGCTAATTTTAGGCAAAATCCTGAGGTAAAGCCATAAAAGAATAAGACATTGTGTGATTTAGAATCCCTGCCCCGTATTGCACATGGGTTTGGTTTCATTTTGACTGGCTGAGCTGTAAACGCTTGAGGGCACAAACACTCTTACTTTCCTCTGGTTCCCTGGTTGTCAGTCCCTTTCTCCTCCTCTATTCTGACCCTAATTTCTGTTCTAGTGGTTGCCCATTCTCTCCAAGTTCCCTCTACTCAGTGGAAAGAAATAAGTGGAAGGAAGTTAAATCACTCTTTTCATTGATCAAGGTACTTACGGATATATATGCTGTTGAAGCACTTTGAAAAAAAACAAAACAGATGGTTAGAACAATAGTTTTGGGGGGTTTTCAAACATATACAGAGGGTGCCAAAAAATGTGTACATATTTTTTTTAAAGATTTTATTGGGTAATCAGGGAAGGGGAACAGACAAGTTGCTGTCCTTTCGTTGTTCAGTCTAGTTGTGGAGGACATTGCTTCACTAGCCCATGTTGGTATTGTGATCACTGTGCTCTTCCCGGCTGAGGCAGATCGGTTGCCAGCCATTGGATGGCCGCTCACGGTGGTTCACGGCAGCTCACGCCAGCTGCCGGCCACTCATGGTAGCTCCAGCAGCCCACTGCAGACCCACTGCAGCCTACGCTGACGCCGGTGACTCATGGCAGCCCAGCTCCAGGTTGAGCTGTTGTTCACCATCTTAGCTGTAGAGGACGCAGCATCACTGGCCCATGTGGAATCCAAACCAGCGGCCCTGCTGCTTACAGCTTGTGCTCCCAAGCCAACTCTTTTTTTTTTTAAGATTTTTATTGGGGAATTGGGGGGATGGGAACAGTGCTGGGGAATTGGGGAAAGGGGAACAGGCAAGTTGCTGTCGACGTTGCTTCACTGGCCCAAGTTGGCACCATCATTGCGCTCTTCTCTGGCGAGGCAGATCAGTCGCCGGCATCTGGACGGCCGCTCACTGCGGCTGCTGGCCGCTCACGCTGGCTGCTGGCCGCTCACGCTGGCTGCTGGCCACACACGGTAGCCCACTGCAATCCACTGCCACAGGGACTGCAGCCCACGCCGTCGCCGGCGACTCATGGAAGCCCAGCTCCAGGTTGAGCTGTTGTTCAGCATCTTAGCTGTGGAGGGCAGTGTCACTGGCCCTCACATGTGTGATCCGAACCGGGGCCCTCTGGCATCCCAAGCGAGTTCTTAACCATCGCGCCACTCGGCCGGCCCCCAAGCCAACTCTTAACCAACGAGCCACTCGGCTGGCCCTGTATACACATTTTAAGAAAGGGAAAACTGTATGAAAATTGTAATACTCAATATGTACCGATAACAAAAGATGAATACAAGTCACATGCATACATTTTTTTGGCACTCCCTGTATTGGTAGGAACACCTCAAACAACTCCCAAACTTAAAGAAAAAATAGTTCAGGTGTGCTTTACCTTAAGCAAACCCAATAAATGAGAACTCAAAAACTTCTGCAGAGGAGCAGAATATACCCCCCCTAAAATGTGCTGCTTTGTTATGTGGATTGTTTTGAGCTCAAAGCAATTAAAACCCAGGAGACTCAGGAAAAGCTTTTTACCTCCCCCTTAGGAACTGCCTAAAATAATCTAGATAGAGGGCTTGTACCAGGAAGAGAGCTAGCTCTTACCATAGATAAATTTTTATACCAGAAAGACATACCTAAATGGCATGACAAACATTTGTTTACCAAACATTTGCTCTTCTCATCTAACTGTAAATTGTCTTCCTCCCCTTTGAAGCCCATCCCTATCCACTTCTTAGCTTGGGATAGCACATAAGCTTCAATCGTCTCACTGCCTGTGGGTCTCATAATCTTATGGGTCCCCTACTATGAGATTAAATATGTTTTTCTCCTGCAAGTCTGTTTTATGTCAATTTGATTATTAGGCCCATGAAAGAACCTAGAAGGAAAGAAAGCGAAACTTATCTACCCTACATTTATAAAATTAAATTGGGTCTGGGAGTGGCTACTTCCATTTCAGAGGATGCCGAACTTTACAGAAAGAATTTACCACAGGGTTATTTTAAATAGTTTGCTCAATTGAAAATATTGAACCTGAGGACCGGCCAAGTGACGAGTTGGTTAAGTGTTGGCTTGGGATGCCAGCTCTGATCAGCAAGGCCCCGGTTCAGATGCCACATTAGGGCCAGTGACGCTGCGTCCTCTACAGCTAAGATGGTCAACAACAGCTCTACCTGAGCTGGGCTGCCGTGAGTCGCCGGCGGCGGCGTAGGCTACAATGGGGCTGGCTGGCAGCTGGCGTGAGCCACAGTGAGCGGTCGTACAGTGGCCGGTGACTGACCTGCCTCGCCTGGGAAGAGCGCAATGATCACAATAGCAACATGGGTCAATGAAGTGACATCCTCTACAATTAGACTGAAGAACAAAAAAAAGGACAGCAACTTGTCTGTTTCCCTTCCCCAATTCCCCAGCGCTGTTCCCCTCCCCGAATTCCCCAATCAAACCTTAAAACATTTTTTTGAACCTGAATGCATCAAAATGGAGGATTAAGTGATGCATGTTATATTCATACAATGGACTATCAAACAATCATTAAAAGTTATGCTCTACAAAAAAAAGTTATGCTCTAATACAACGAGAAAATGATAAGAATGTAATGAGGGAAAAGAAGTTGGAAACACTGCCGAGAATGTGGAGAAAAGGGAACCCTTTTGCACTGTTCGTGGGATAGTAAATTGGAGCAGCCATTATGGAACAGTATGAAGTTTCCTCAAAAAATTAAACATAGTACTACCATACAACTCAGCAATACCACTTCTGGGTATTTACCTGAAGAAAGGAAAAACACAAATTCAAAAAGACATGTGCATTCCTATGTTTATTGCAGCATTACTCACACTGGCCAAGACATAAAAGCAACCTAAGGGTCCATCTTTAGACAAATGGATAAAGAAGAAGTGGTACATATATAGAATGGAATATTACTCAGCCATAAAAAAGAATGAAATCTTACTATTTGCGACAAGATGGATGGACCTAGAGTGTATTATGCTAAGTGAATAAGTCAGACTCAAAAAGACAAATACCATATGACCTCACTTATATGTGGAATCCAAAAAACAAAAACAAAACAACAAAAAACAAATGAACAAAAAAACAAAACAGAAACAGACCTATAGATACAGAGAACAAGCTGATAGTTGCTAAAGAGGAAGAAGTGGGGAATGGGTGAGAAGGAAAAAAGGATACAAAGAAGTCGGACACAAAATTGTAGAATTACAATGTTTAAAAAAATCTATAATAAAAAGACTGGAAAGCAAGACACCAAGTATTTAACAGGAGTAGTTTCCGAGTGTTGATATTGTAAATAGTTTCCTTTTTGTCTTTTCAATTGTCTGATTATCCATATTTTCTAAAATGACTATGAGCTCGGACAATTAAGTTTGCGAACTCATCCTAGAAAAAGTGCTACATACCTCATTGCTGAATATCACTACGGTCACCTTCGAAATACTCCCCTTGGGAAGCTATGCACTGATGCCAGCGCCTAGTCCACCCTTCAAAGCAATTTTGGAACTCTTTTACTGGAATTGCCATCAGAGCTATTGTCGTATTACCGTTGATGTCCTGAACATCATCAAAATGTCTTCCTTTCAATATTTCCTTTATCTTTGGGTAAATAAAGAAGTCATTGGGGGTCAGATCAGGTGAGTAGGGAGGGTGTTCCAATACAGTTATTTATTTACTGGCAAAAAATTCCTTCACAGACAGTGCCATGTGAGCTGGTACATTGTCATGAGGCAAGAGCCATGAATTGTTGGCAAAAAGTTCAGGTCGTTTTCATCTAACTTTTTCATGGAGGCTTTTCAGCACTTTCAAACAGTATACTTGGTTAACTGTTTGTCCGGTTGGTACAAATTCATAATGAATAATCCCTCTGATATCAAAAAATGTTAGCAACATTGTTGCAACAAGTTCTCGAATTTAACTGTCAGACCTTGAATGTATTATTTTTATTACAAAGATTAAAATAAACTTTTAAAAACAAAAATCAAGGTTTTAGTTCTAAAATTTCAATTCGCACAAAACATTTTTTTAATTTTTAAAAATGTATTTTTCAATTACTATTAACATACAGTATTATATTAGTTTCAGATGTATGAAACAACATAGTGATTAGACATTTATATACTCCACAAAGTGATAACACTAATAAATCTATTACTTATCTGACACTGTACATAATTATTTGACTATATTTACTATGCTGTACTTTATATCCCAGTGACTTTTTTTTCAATTATAGTTGACNTCCAGTGAAGCAACGTTCTCCACAACTAGACTGAAGAACAAAACGACAGCAACTTGTCTGTTCCCCTTCCTCCAATTCCACAGCACTGTTCCCATCCCCCAATTCCCCAATAAAAAGTCTAAAAAAAAGGGGGGGGGCAGTATAGTGTAATAGTTAAGAGCCAGGACTTTGCCATTGGACTGCATGGATTTTATTCCTGCCTCTACCACTTACTAATTGTGTGACCTCTGGGTATCAGATTCCTCAGCTAAAATGGAGATGATAATCATAATACCTATCAAGCAGAATTATTGTAAGGATTACTTGAGATGCCTGAAAAACACCAACATGTAGTAAGTACTCAACAAATATTTTCCTTACTGTTATTATTTGTAGTAATTCTAGTGTTCCCTTCTCTCCCTCTTAGTGTCATAGACCTGATGAAGTTCTCATTGGTGCTCACTGGTTAAGGGAGGGCCATAGCTATCCTTAACGTTTTAAAATTATTTATATATAAATGTGATATATGTCCAATGAAGAACATTTGTAGAACACTGCTAAGCACAAAGAAGAAAATTAAAATAACCTGTAGTTCTACTTCTGCTTAGAACATTCCTTCTCCTCCCACATCCTCCAACAACAGGCTGGCTTCTGCTTCTCCTTGAGGTGACATGATTTTCTCCAAACAAACTTTCTTTAACAAGCCAAGGCTGTAAAAACTTTTGTCAATATTGAGATAGGAAGGCAGTCTTTGTGTCAGGGAGTCCACAGTCATCCCTTAATACTGGCATTTTGGAATAAAACCTACTTTTCTTTCCACCAAAAAAACAAGCCAAGGCTTAATTAGGGGTTTCACCATTGTGCTCCCTTAATACCCTGGACTTCCCTCATCACAGCATTCATCACAGTGTAATTGTCTGTTCACTAACCCAGACCCTATAGCAGCCTGTGAGCTTCTTTAGGGCAGAGAACATGGCCATGTTTTTCACCAATCTATTCTCATAGTAAGTGCTCAGTAAGTGTTTATTGAATTAATGAATGAATGGCAGATCTAAGAATAGGTTCTGGTCTTTGGAGACTATATGACCTTACTGCTGAGCTGTTGGAATGGTCTCCCCAGCAGAATTTTTCCCAGGTTTTTTCCATCTGTGTCACATTAGGAAAAGTGACAGGATATATGCCTTCTATCCACTAGACTAGCCAGCTGTTGACAAGCTTCTGACTTCCACTTCCACCATTTTCTCCTCTCTCTCTCTCTCTCTCTCTCTCTCTCTCTCTCTCNGCAGTGTCACTGGCCCTCATATGTGGGATCCAAACCGGGGCCCTCTGGCGTCCCAAGCGAGTTCTCAACCATCGCGCCACTCGGCCGGCCCACATTCAATATTATTTTATATTAGTATCAGGCATACAGGGTAATGGTTAAACATTTATATGGTTAATGAAGTGATCCCCCTGATAAGTCTAATACCCACCTGACACTATAAGTAGTTTTTACAATATTATTGACTATATTCCCCATACTGTACATCCCCATGACTATTTTGTAACTACCAAATTGTACTTCTTAATCCCTCCCCCTTTCTCACCCAGTCCCCCATACCTCCTCCCATCTAGTAACCATCAATTTGTTCTCTGTATCTATGAGTCTATTGCTGTTTTGCTTGTTCATTTATTTTGTTCTTTTTATTCCACATATAAGTGAGATCATATGGTATGCACAAAACTTTTCAGAATTATCACTATTGGGGTGTACCTGGGGGGGAAATTCCAGGGCTGCTGTTTATCAAGTTTTTATCTAATTCTTTCATTTGCTTAAGAATGGATCTATAATAATCCAGAACTTAGGTAGAAGAGTGAAAAAAAATCCTGATGACCCTTTTAAGAAAATGTGTGGCAGTTGCTTCCCTGAAGACTGTGTCAAGTGGTTATTTAAAACCCCTATATCATTTTGTGGGCTTGAAATGAAATTAACAGATGATTTATTTGTTCTTTGTATCTAATGGGAGAATTCTGCTTAAATGTTCAAAACTGGTAGGTAGGACTATACAAGAAAAGGTGAAGGCGGTGATGACAAACCAATAAATTAAAGGAGGCTCTTAGGAGAAATCGCTGAGTCAAGAGTCGGGCAATCACGTGAAATTTTTAATAAAAAACGAAACTTAGCCAGAAATAGTTGGCTTTCCTCCCCTCCCTATCCCTTTTGGTATTGTTACAGGTGCCTGGAGGGTTGGTTTCATCTATCCTTCGGATTCTCCACTGGGCGGACCCGGGACAGGCCGGAGCGAAAGGAGTGGCAGAAGGAGGGGGAATCTGGGCCTCCTGGAGCGCCTTTGGACTTGTAGGTCAGCGTTTCAAGACGCGAACATATCGATCTGGGCGAAACATTGTTTTTTTGTGTGTGTCCTGAGTTTGTTACCTTTGGAGGGCCGGCTGCAGCTATTAGAGCCCGCGCTCAATTGCTAGCGGTTAAGGCGACCTTGCTCCGGAAAGCGACTGTTCTTTGAGCTAGTGACTCCGGAGTCTTTGCCGCTGTTTAGGCATTCCTCCAAGAGCTTTCTCCCCCTAGAGGCCTAGCTTGCAAATGCAGTTTGTTTTTGCAGTGTGATGCTGCTTTATTCTTGGCGTTGGCAACTAGAGTAGCATGTAATTCTTGTTAGTTAATGATGGCCTCTTGTAGAAAAGAACAATATATGCTGTCCTTAATTTCTAAAGTTGGTGCTTCTGAGTTCATTGGCAGTAGTTGCTTTGAAGTTTTTCTCCAGCATACTGACTCACCTGGTATCCTTTATGACTGCAAGAACCTGCACCAAAGCCTCTGTGCTCTCCTGGGGTGGCTATAGATGACTTTGACATAAAGAGACACCACAATCATTTCATGTATATATGTATGTGAAAACTTATCGAATGGTACACTGTAAATATGTGCCATTTATTATATGTCAATTATACCTCAATAAAGCTGTTTATTTTTTACTGTGAATTACCTGTTCACATCTTTATTATTAATTTGTGGAACCTCTTTGTGTCCCTAAAAATAATAATTAATGTGTTATAATTGTGGTGAATAGTGTGTTTCAGACTATTATTTCACTTTTTGTTTATGGTGTCTTTTGTAAAAACAGAAGTTTTGAATCTGAAAAATAACCTGACAATCTATTTCTTTATGACTTCTGAGCTAAAGTAATAGGTAAAGGTGTAAGGCTTCTTGATCACTATTTATAACACAATGTTTTTTCTTTTTTTCACCCATCCCCTTTCTCCTCCCCTTTGTCAACCATCAGCTGTTCTCATAATGGGTCGTTTCTGTTTTGTTTTTTAAAATTCCACATATAAGTGAAATCATATGGTATTTGTCTTTCTTGGACTTATTTCACTCAGCATAATATCCTCAAGGTCCATCCATGTTGTCACAAATGGCAAGATTTCATTATTTTTTACTGCTGACTAACATTCCATTGTGTGTGTGGGTATACCTATCACATTTTCTTTATCCATTCATCTATTGAAAGACATCATTAAGGCTGTTTAAAAGAAACACAGATGATTAAGTAATAAATTATAAGTAACAGACAAAATACAAACTTTTTTTAAAATTTATGTCACTGAGTAATGAAAAAATAATATATATTTCTCTTTATTGGTGAGTTAACTGATTTATTTTAAAGCCTTTACTTTCTCAAATATAAACACATGGTTTTACTTGCAATTGTTTTCCTAAATAAGGATATTTTGTTAGTATTATATTTACTATGGCTGTGAAACCTCGGAAAACACAAAGCCAAAATGCCTCAAGAAAAGAAAAGAAACATAACAGCACAGCACAGTAGGAGGTAACACCATACCAGAGTCAGAGGAACCCGGCTAAGTAGTCAGGCTGGCCTAGGTCTGAAGTTAAACCCTGCCACTCGCTAGATATGGGAACAGAAATGAGTCCCTTATTTTCTCTGATCCTGAGCTTCCTCTGAGACTCCTGAGTAATCAGGGTCTACAGAAGAGAAACAGAAAGAGGCATCATTTGCCTGGAGCCTTGACTCTATGTCGGCCTCAAATCTGGGCTGCTGCTTGGTCATAGTTTTGTGCGGCATTACTGGGAGAATGATTATCACAAAAGTTGATCCTAAATGAAATCCATGGAACCCTGGTACTAGAGGTGTGGGGTTTGTAAATAGCTTCAAAATCTGAAACTTTTAAGGAATTAATGTGATAGTAGTGAATTGTGAAAGCTCAGAACAGTACCCGATACATAGTAAGTACTGCACTCAGTCAATGTTACCTGCTTTTATTTTGTTATTAATATTGGTGGTGAAACTGTGTACATCATAGTACCATGAGTAAAGCATTAATGACATAAAGCAAGTAAAGTTCCTGGCAGACAACCTGAGACATGAGGTACTCAGTGGGCATTAGTTCTCTTCCCCACTTCTGGATCCTTACTTTGAAATGTTCACGTCAAATTCAGCCACTCCACGAAGCTTTCCCTGCTTCACGTTCCCCACCTCAATACATGTGGCCTTATTCTGGCCATGGGGCAGGATACAAGGAAGCATGGTGTGGGAGACATGGGTTGAGTCAACTGGTACTGAGCCACAGGGAAGCATCTAAGTTTGCACTGAGATTGCCCTGGAATTTGTGGACTTTAGTTGTAGTCAATTGTAAGGGCAGGAAATGGGGTATCACAGGTTGGGTTTTCCAGAAGCAGATTTTGAGGGAGTATTTGGGGCACAAGATGTGTAGAGATCAATATCTGTGAAAGGAATGGTTGTGAGGCAGGATTGGGCAGAAAAGTTGAATGGCGATACCAGCACAACAAAGCCTTGGCCAACCCCTCAAGGAGGTCTGGAGGGAGCATTGCCCACCAGGGTGTTCCACAGCGAACTGACAAGGCCAGGCCTTATACCCCTCTCTCTCTCAATCATTGGACATGGGCTACCCTCGGAAGAGCATGACCTGATGTAGGGAACTGGAGGTTTGTAGTAAGGGTTAAGCCTGAAAGCTGGAGGTTTATAGTAAGGGTTAAGCCTGAAAGCTGGCAGGATGACAGGCTCTCAGACCCAGGTGAGCAGCGTGGGAAGGTTGGCCACTGAGGAGAAAACAGCCAACAGCCTTGAAAGCTACAGAATGGAATGCCATCCTATTAACCGTTTCTGCTTGTTACGTTTTGCTTTAACCCTGGGAATATTGCTTCCCTACACCTTATGTGCAGGGGGAGGTGTTCCCTGGGAGGAGGGGACTATTCCCTCAAGTTCCCCAAACACCCCTACCTAAGGAAAGTTACTTTTGCTATAAAAGCTGTGTATAAACAATAAACAGGGCCACTCTCTGCTATCAGCATTGGGTGGACCTCCTGTCCCCAGCTTTCGTCTCTAGACTCTTTCTTTTCCAGTCTCCCACCCAATCCTCTCACCTACCCTCTCGGTAGACTCCTGGATGATGAGTCAGGAGTGCTCGTTTGGTGCGTGGGTTGCATCAACCTGAAGCTGAGGCAGATCCTGAAGTGACTGATAGCTGATGTCTAAGCACACTCTCCACAGCTGGGCAGCAGGTCCTTCTTTGAATGGGGATCAGGATGGCCTTAGTCTCTGTGTCCACCACCCTGGGGGGTAAACAAACAATGGAGCAACAGATACCAAACTGTTGATTGTTCCGAGCAGTGAATTCCAATACCTCGACATGTTAAGGAAGAGGATTCGCAGCCATCTCTTGATAGAGGATGATTGGAAAACTGAGTTGAAATGTCTATGCACCAGATAACTTTACATGGGCCATGAGAGAAGCTGTCACTGAGAATAAGTTAGCTCTGCTCAAGATGGAGGGAGACCAGGCTATTGACAAATGGATCCCGTGCAACCGATAGGGTTTTATCTAGCATGGGAGCAGGAAGAAGTTAGGATGAGGAGAGGAAAGTGTTAGAGGTAGAACAAACCTTAGCCCAAGGCTGTCCCAGAAATCTGTATGACCTGACAACATTTTTTTCATCACTTGGGATGCTTGTTAAATCCCCATACTCACAACCCCACATCAATCTACTCAATCAGAATCTCTGGGGTTAGACCCAAGAATCAGCATGCTTGATAGATATCCCCAGTGCTTCTTCTGCAAGTTACAGTTTGAAAACCCTGCAAAGGATGAATCAGCACCATGGATTACACTCCATAAAGCTGCACAGAGTACCCTCACTGTTACAGACGCTGTAAGAAGAGATAATCCAGCCAGCACGCTCAATACAAGACTCTAATAGCACAAGTGGCAAACCCAGGGGAAAAGAACCAATGGCACAGGCCACACGGGCATATGTAAGATTCAGTTATTGAATTTATCAACCAATTACCATACTATAGAGTGAATCATCCATAAGCACTGAGGAGATGTGGTAAAGAAAGGGCAACCTGAATGTGATCCTGAGTTACAGAAATAAATAGTGTCTCCTCTCTCTAGTCAGTATCCTGACCTCCCTAGCTCCAAAGCATGAGTTCCTAACCCTGGGTCCATATATACAGTTCAGAGGGGTTAATGAACTGAGATGGGGAAAAAACCTAGCATCTTTATGTGAGCCAGCCTTTCGTTGAAATTTAGGATTTCCTTAAATCACGTATATAGGCACCAAACCACAGTAGATTTAACAGTATGTATGACTTGGTCATCAATAGAAACCATGGATATGTTTTATATCACGTTACTATTATTATCCTGAAATATGGTTTATACTCATCAGTACTTCAACATTTTTACTTTTTAAATCTCTAGATCTTGATATTTAGTGTGTTAACAGAGAAGTGCATGTATTATTATGTCACATTTCTTATTACAGTATTTTGCTGTATATAATGTGCACTTTTTTGCCCAAATTTGTGAGGGAAAAATAAGGATGCACATTATACATGGATCGCACTAATTCCATATCTATATAAATGTTTTTAATTCTTTTATTTATGCTTATAAGTTAAAAGTGTAACTCTAGAAATCAATAATAATATCCATATGCAAAATAATACCCTGGAATATGATAATCAGTTTTGTTGAACTTATGACGAACTTGCAACAACAAAGAGTTCTTAGCCTTGTATGATGCATAAATACTGTAAATTTGTTACCAGTACATAAAATTTCTTCTACTTTGTATCTGTTCTTGTGTTTTGTAATTATCTGTTACATAAAATTTCTTGTACCATAATATGTTAAAAAATAAATGCTAAAATTCCTTTATAATACAAAAAACAAGTACCTAAATATAAAAAAGATAAATTTAAATTAAAAAATTAAAACAGGATACTTTTCCCTGAAAGTTTGGTCCAAAAATGTGGGTGTGCATTATACACGGGAGCACATTATACACAGCAAAATGTGGTAAATATTTTGATAATTGTATTTTGATATAATTGGTTTCATTTGTAAATAAATATCTATATGTATATATGTATATACATATGTATATGTGTATGTGTATACATAACACATTTAAACATTATTCTATGTAAGGGTCCATAGGCTTCATTAAATTATTTAAAGTGTTCATAGAACAAAAAAAGTTAAGAACTATAGTTGATGTAGCTAGTGATAACCTATATTATTAGGTCATTTATACCCCAACCACTCCAACCCATACAACACGGCTACTCCCAAAATTTCTCCCAGTTATTTGTTAAATAAGACACATTAGAAAGAAGGAGAGACAGAACATTTTGTTTCAGTACACATAAGTTGGGCATGCATTTCATTCATTCATTCATTCATTCAATTCAGCAAATATTTATTGAGTACCTATTTTAAGCTAGGCACTAGGGTAGGTACTGAGTATACACTGATGAATAAGAACTCTTCAAGGAGTTTACATTCTAGTATGAGAGACTGGTGAGAAGCAAGTAAACAGACAAAATAATTTCAAGTTTTATTGCTTTATGAATAAAACAAAAAAGGGATAGAGATAATAGCCAACATTTATTGAGTGGGATCTTTAATATGTGCCAAATATTGTTCTAAGCTTTACACTAACAAGTCTATAAGGTCCCCATAGGTTTATTATTCCCATTTTAGAGATAAGGGAATTAAGGCACATAGACGTGACCAACACTATACAGCCAGTAAATGCCAGAGCCAGGATTCAAACCCAGGCAACAGGTTAAGTTTGAAATGTCTATAAAACATCCAAGTAGATATGTTGAGTAGGCAAGTGGAGATATGAGTCTGGGCATGAAGGAGAAGCCCAAGCTGCAGATATTGAATCAGGAGCCATCAGCATAGAATTGATTTTTATTTTTTAAAATTAGTTTCAGGTGTACAAAACAACATAGTGATTAGACATTTACACCCATCACAAAGTGATAACCCCCACCAAATCTACTAGCCACCTGACATTGTACATAGCGATTAAAATACTATTTACTATATTCCCTAAGCTGTACTTTACATATATATAGTAATTATATGTAATATGTATTATATAATATATATTTAATTTTAGTTGACATTCATTATTATTTTATATTAGTTTCAGGTGCACAATGCAATGGTTAGGCATTTATATAATCTATGAAGTGAGCCCCTCAATAACTCCAGTATCCATCTGACACCATACATAGTCTTTACAACATTATTGATTATATTCCCCATACTGCATTTCACATCCCCGTGACTGTTTTCTGACTACAATTTGTACTTCCTAATCCCTTCACATTTCTTGCCTGTCCCCCAATTCCCCTCCAATCTAGCAACCATCAGTTTTTTCTCTGTATCTGTGAGTCTATTTCTGTTTTGTTTACTCATTTATTCTGTTCTTCAGATTCCACATATAAGTGAGATCATATGATATTTGTATTTCTCAGTCTGACTTATTTCACTTAGCATAATACCCTCTAGGTTCATCTATGTTGTTGTAAATGGTAAGATTTTATTCTTTTTCGTGGCAGAGTAATACTCCATTTTATAAATGTACTACAATTTCTTTATTCAATCATCTATTGATGGTCATTTCAGTTACTTCTATATCTCTTCTATTGTGAATAGTGCTTCAGTAAACATAGGAGTTCACATATTTTTTTGAATTAGTGTTTTTTATTTCTTTGGATAAATACGCAGGAGTGGAATTGCTGGGTCATCAGATAGTTCTATTTTAAATTTTCTGAGTAACCTCGATACTGTTTTCCATAGTGGATGCACCAATTTGCAATCCCACCAACAGTGCACGAGGGTTCCCCTTTTCTCTACATCCTTGCCAGCACTTATTGCTTGTTGATCTACTGATAGCCATGCTGAACGGGCTGAGGTGGTATCTCATTGTGGTTTTTATTTGCATTTCTCTAATGATTTGTGATATTGGGCATCTTTTCATATGTCTATTGGCCATCTGTATGTCCTCTTTGGAATAATACCTATTCAGGTACTCTGCCCATTTTTAATTGGATGTGTGTGTGTGTGTGTTAAGTTGTATAAGTTTTTTACTAAATTATGGATATTAACCACTTATCAGATGTATTATTGGCAAATATCTTCTCCCATTCAATAGGATATCTTCTCGTTTTATTGATGATTTCCTTTGCTGTGAAAAAACTTTTTAGTTTGATGTAGTCCCGTTTGTTCATTTTTTCTATTGTTTCCCTTGACCAAGAAGATGTATCAGTACAAATATTACTAAGAGTAATGTTTGAGAGTTTACTTCCTATATTTTCTTCTAGTTTTATGATTTCGGGTCTTACATTTAAGTCTTTAATCCATTTTGAGTTGATTCTTGTATATGGTGTAAGAAGGTGATCCAGTTTCATTTTTTCACATGTATCTGTTCAGTTTTCCCAGCACCATTTATTAAATAGACTGTCTTTACCTTAATGTAAATTCGTGCTTCCTTTATCATAAATTAAGTGACCATATAAGCATAGATTTATTTGGGGGCTCTTTATTCTGTTTCATTGATCTATGTGTCTATTTTCATGCCAATTCCAAGCTGTTTTGATAATTATAGCCTGGTAATATTTTTTTAATTAAAGTTTATTGAGGTGACTATTGTTAGTAAAGTTACATACGTTTCGGGCATACAATTCTGTAATACATCATCTATACATCAAATTGTGTGTTCACCACCCAGAGTCAGTTCTCCTTCCATCACTATGTATTTGATCTCTTTTAGCCTCATTTACCACCCCCTTCCCTGCTTACCCTCTGGTAACCTCAAAACTATTTTCTGTGTCTATGAGTTTTTGTTTTTTAATTTGTTTGTCTTGTTCCTTTGTTGTTTTCCATTTTATATCCCACATATCATTGAAATAATATGGTTCTTGACTTTTTCTGCCTGACTTATTTCGCTTAGCATTAATAATCTCAAGATCCATTCATGTTGTTGCAAATAGCACTATTTCATCTTTTCTTATGGCAGAATAGTATTCTATTGTGTATATACACCACATCTTCTTTATCCAATCATCTATCAAAAGACACTTTGGTCTTGGCCACCATAAATAAAGCTGCAGTGAA
>NW_017732621.1:135372-180170 GCF_001890085.2 Hipposideros armiger | reverse complement strand
TGTGGGATCCGAACCGGGGCCCTCTGGCATCCCAAGCGAGTTCTTAACCATCGCGCCACTCGGCCGGCCCCCCACATATTTCTTTATAGATAAATGTTTTCAGATTTTTTGGGTTGATACCCAGGAGAGGGATCTTGTAGTATAATTTGATATCAGGTAGTGTGATACCTCCAGCTTTGTTCTTCTTTCTCAGAATTGCTGTGGCTGTTCAGGGTCTTTTATGGTAACATATACATTTTAGTGTTATTTATACTAGTTCTGTGAAAAAATGCCATTGATATTTTGATAGGGATTGCACAGAATCTATATATTGCTTTGGGTAGTATGGAGATTTTTACTATATTAATTCTTCCTATCCATGAGCATGGTATATGTTTTCATTTATTTGTATCTTCTTTAATTTCTCTTTTCAATGTCTTATAATTTTCAGAATACAGTTCTTTTACTTCCTTGGTTAAATTTATCCCTAAGTATTCTATTATTTTTTATGCAATTGTAAATGGGATTGTTTCCTTAATTTCTTTTTCTGATAGTTCATTATTGGTGTGTAAAAAAGCAACCAATTTCTGAATATTAATTTTGTATACTGCTACTTTACTAAATTCATTTATCAGTTCTAGTAACCTTTTGGTGGAATCTTTGAGATTCTCTATACATACTATCATTTCATCCACAAATAATGACATTTTTACTTCTTTTCCCATTTGTATGCTTTGTTGTTGTTGTTATTGTTGTTGTTTTCTGGTCTGATTGTTGTGGTGAGGACTTCCAGTACTATGTTGAATAAAACTGGAGGAAGTGGGCAACCTTGTCTTGTTTCTGATCTTAAGGGGAATGGTTTTAGCTTTGCCCCACTGAGTAGGATGTTAGCTGTGGGTTTATCATATATAGCTTTTATTATGTTGAGATATGTTTCCTCTATTTCCACTTTGCTGAGAGTTTTTATCATAAATGGATGCTGGATTTTGTCAAATGTTTTCTCTGCATCTGTTGATATGACCATATGATGTTTATTTTTCATTTTGTTTATATGGTGTTTCACATTAATTGATCTGTGGATATTGAACCAGCCTTGTATCCCAGGAATGAATCCCACTTGATCATGGTGTATGATCTTTTTAACATATTGCTGAATTTGGTTTGCTAATATTTTGTTGAGGATTTTTGCATCTATGTTCATTAGGAATATTAATTTATAGTTTTCTTTTTTTGTAATGTATTTATCTGGTTTTGGTATCAGGGTGATGATGGTCTCATAAAATGAGCTTGGGAGCCTTCCCTCCTCTTGGATTTTTTGGAATAACTTGAAGAGAATAGGCTTAAATTCTTTTTTTGAATGTTTGGTAAAATTTACCTGTGAAGCCATTTGGTCCAAGACTTTGTTGTTTGGGAGCTTGTTGATAACTAATTTAACTTCATTGCTAGTAATCAGTCTGTTCAGATTTTCTGTTTCTTCTTGATTCAGCCTTAGGGGATTGCATGATTCTAAGATTTTATCCATTTTTTCCAGATTGTCCAATTTGTTGATGTATGGTTGCTCATAGCATTTTCTAAATTTTTTTGGTGTGTGTATTTCTGAGGTGTAGGTTGTTACATTCATTTCTGATTTTATTTATTTGGGTCCTCTCTTTTTTTCTTGATGAGTCTGGTTAAAGGTTTGTCAACTTTTGGGGCTGGCCGAGTGGCATGATTGTTAAGAACTGGCTTGGGATGCTAGAGGGCCCCGGTTTGGATCCCACATATGAGGGCCAGTCACACTGCCCTTTACAGCTAAGATGCTGAACAACAGCTCAACCTGGAGCTGGACTGCTGTGAGTCGCCGGTGACAGCGTACGCTGCAGCCCCTGTGGCAGTGGGTTGCCATGGGCTACCGTGTATAGCCATCAGCCAACGTGAGTGGTCAACAGCCGCAGTGAGCAGCCGTTCAGAGGCCAGCAACCAATCTGCCTCACTCAGGAAGAGCGCAATGATAATACCAACATGGGCCAGTGAAACAACATCCTCCACAACTAGACTGAAAAACAAAAGGGCAACAACTTGTCTGTTCCCCTTCCCTGATTCCCTAGCGCTGTTCCCCTCCTCCAATTCCCCAATAAAATCTTTAAAAAAAAAAGAAGAGGCCACATCGAGACTGGTAGGAGGGGAGGAGAAGTGAGGAAGTCTGACTTCAGGCCCACGGAGAGAGGGCAAACCCCGAGAGGGACACCTCAGTGGTGGAGAGGCTTCTCCTGCTGTGGGAGGGACCCTCTGGCCCCATGCCAAGCTCCCCAGCCCAGAGTTATATGCTGAGAAGAGGAGTTCTATGATAGCTGGCAGTAGAAATTAGTGAGGACTCTCTTTGCTCAAGTCGATGGAGCAGAGGGTGGCTAGAGGACCAGTCGCCCTCTTGTGGAGCTGGCACATGGACTCACTCACTGGTGAGCACTCATCTGGTCTCTGGTGGAGGGAGTGGCAGCATGAGTGGGGGCCCAGGAGCCTGCGGAAAAGGACTGAACTGAGAGACTTTAGCATGGGAGCTGGAGGTTTTGGGACCATTGTTCCTCCTGTGTGGAGCTTGTACACAAGTAGTGTACAGGAATGCACCATTTTCTCAGGGTTGGGTCCTCCCATAGAGGGTCAGGTTCGGAAATGCATTGGTCTGGTAGAATCGGCGCAGGTGTGCTTGTGTGCAGGTGCATGCTACCTTGTGTCCCTCTTCTATGCACTGCTTGTGTTACATAGCCAGGGTAGAGCCTGACTGCCGGGGTGGCGCCTCACTGCTGTGTGTGAGCCGGCTCCAACAGGCTGCTGGTTGAGACACGGGTGTGTACGATCTGCCTTGGGTCCCCATTCCCTGCTCTGAGTGTGCAAAAGATTCCAGGGTGGCGCCTGGCTGTCAGGCTGCTCTACCTGAACTGCAGGCTGCTGATTGGGACAGGCTGAGACTTAGAGTTTTCATGGGAGTGCTGGGCCAGGAGCTGCAAGCTGGTGCGGGCTGGTTGCTGGTGCAGGAGTGCACGCTGCACTGACTTGATGGGGGCCACTGGCCACAACCCATGGTGCCCTGGGGGCCTGCCACACCCACCCAGAGCTGTGTTATTGGGGACACCCGGAGCCCCTGATGCTTTGCCCCTACCTCCACAGGCCACAGAGGATTTTTGCAGCACTGCACAGCCTGCAGCAACCTGTGAGGATTTTTGGTGATGAGCACAACCTCAGAGCACACAGCAGCTAGTTGAGGAAAGCTCACTCGAGCCTGAGAAAGAGGCCGGTGGACAATGCATTGGGCCCTTCCCCCCAACACAGCTTGTGCTGAGTTGCCCAGAGATGCTCTGTTGCTGAGCAAGTGGTCTGCAGATTAAAGTGGGCGGAGAGCGTTTTTTTTTTCTTTGTTTTCCTTCTTTCCCCCTTTTTAAACTATTTTTTGTTTTCTTTCTCTTTTATTTCTGTTCCTTTTTCTTCTTGTTTTTTGTCTGTTTTCTTTTTGCTGTTGTTGTTTCTTGGGCTTGTTTGTCTGGTAATTGCTTTGGTTACTGTTTTTCTGTCTTGTTCTGTTGTTTTTGTATTTGTGTTTTGTCTATTGTATATATTTTTGTTTCTCCTGTCTGTTCATTGTTTATTGTGTTTTTGTGGGGGTGTATTTGTTTTTTGGTGTTGTTGGGTTGCCTTGCTTGTTTTTTTAATGATTTTATTGGGGTATTGGGGGAGGGAAACAGCTCTGGGGAATTGGGGGAATCGGATCAGGGGAAGGGGAACAGACAAGTTGCTGTCCTTTTGTTCTTCAGTCTAGTTGTGGAGGACGTTGCTTCACTGGCCCAAGTTGGCACCATCATTGCACTCTTCCCGGGTGAGGCAGATCAGTCCCCGGCCTCTGGACAGCCACTCATAGCGGCTGCTGGCCGGTCACGCTGGCTGCCGGCCACACACAATACCTTATGGCAGCCCACTGCAGCAGGGGCTGCAGGCTACGCCGTCACCGGCGACCTCCGGCAGCCCAGCTCCAGGTTGAGCTGTTGTTCAGCATCTTAGCTGCAGAGGGCAGTGTCACTGGCTCTCATATGTGGAATCTGAACCGGGGCCCTCTGGCATCCCAAGCCAGCTCTTAACCAACGTGCCCCTCGGCCGGCCCGCTTTGCTTGGTTTTTGTTTTATGAAGTGGATGTGGCCCTAACACTGGTCCAGGAGCTGAGACTACACTGAATTTGTAGAAAACACTGACCACAGCTTTTATGCACCTGTAACAGTACCTCACGTTGGACAAAATAGACTTCAAAATGAAGTCTACCATAAAAGACATATAAGGGCATTATATAATAATAAAGGGATTGATCCAACAAGAGGACATAATCCTAGTAAACTTCTATGCACCCAACATAGGAGCTCCTAAATATATAAAAGTGTTTATGACCAACATAAAGTCAGAGATCAACAGTAACACTATCATAGTAGGGGACTTCAACAACCTGTTGTCACCAGTGGACAGATCCTCCAGACAGAAAATCAATGTGAAAAAAGTGACCTTAGATGACCAGTTGGATTTAATCAGTATTTTTAGAGCATTTCACCCTAAAGCAACAGAATATACATTCGTCTCAAGTGCACATGGAACATTTTTCAAGATAGGCCACACGTTAAGCCACAAAACAAGTCTCAATAAATTTAAGAAGACAGAAATCATATCAAGCATCTTCTCAAACACAATGCTATGAAACTAGAAATCAATTATAAGAAGAAATCTGGAAAACACACAAATACATGGAGGCTGAGTAACATGCTACTAAATAGCAGGTGGGTCAACAATGAGATCAAGGAAGAAATGAAAAGATACCTTGAGACAAATAAAAATGCAAACACAACAACTCAAAATCTACATGATGCAGTGAAAGCAGTCCTAAGAGGGAAATTCATAGCAATGTAGGCCTATCTAAAGAAACAAGAACAATCTCAAATCAATAGGCTTTCTGTACACCTAAGGGAACTAGAAAAAGAACAGGAAAACAAGCCCAATGGGAGTACAAGGAAGGAAATAATAAAGATCAGAGCAGAAATAAATGAAATAGAGACAAAAAAAATACAAAAGACCAATGAAACCAAGAGCTGGGTTTTTGAAAATATAAACATGGAAAAAACCCTTCACCAAGAAAAAGAGAGAGAGGGCCCAAATTAGTAAAATGAGAAATGATAAAGGGGAAGTGACAAAAGATACCACAGAAATACAGAAAATTGTAAGAAAATACTAAGAGCAACTATATGCCAACAAATTGGACAATCTGGAAGAAATGGATAAATTTCTAGAAGCATACAATCTTCCAAGGCTAAATCAAGAAGAAACAGAAACTCTGAACAGACTGATTACTACCAAAGAAACTGAATCAGTAGTAACTGAATAAATGAAAAAAGTAAAGAGAAATAGTCTCAGAAATATAGCGGAAAAAATGATGGTTGCTAGATGGGAGGGTGGTGGGAATGAGGGAGAAGGGGAAGGAATTAGACAACATAAATTGGTAACTACAATATTGCCACAAGGATATGAAGTAATTTGGGGAATACAATTAACAAAGTTGTAAATATTTTGTAGGGTGTCAGATGGACACATGTCTTTTTAGGGAGACTACTTCATGGATGGTGTAGAGGCTTGACCACTGCACTGTACACCTAACTCTAAAGTTGAATAGTATTTTATGTCAACTATAATGTGTATATATATATATATATATATATATATATATATATATATATATTGTCACGGGATGTGGAGTATAGTGTGGGAAGTGAAGTCAATGGAATTGTAATAGAAATGTATGATATTGTGGAGGCGGTGGATTGGGGGAGGGGGGTTGTCACTTGGTGAGGGGTGAAAACTATAACTATTGTATTGTTTTGTGTATCCGAAACTAATAAAGAAAAATAAAAAACAGCATGGTAGCATGAGCTTTCTCTTCTTGCTGTTCATCATGAGTCAGATTTTAGAAATGTTTGAGCTTCTGAAGAACAATTTTGTTAGTTCCCCTAAGTGTCCTACAGTGGTACTGGATTTTTAAAAGAAGAATTCTCCAAATTTTGGGTTATTCTGTTCAATAACAGTTGGAAATATTTAATCAAAATATTCAACAAGTAGAGTGCTAAATAATTCATTTGGCTTTTAAAGTTTTTAGCAAATTGTAGTCAATGAAAACAGGAAAGCATTAAAATATGCCCTTAAAGAAGGTTTGGAACAAATTATGGTGAACAATGAATGGGATTTAATAGTGAGGTTCTATAATTGTACTTTGAGATATCTTGACTTGTGAGAAGACACTTGACATTTTGATAGAGCTCCTATTTCTTAATTGGATAAAATTTTAATTGATTTATATTCTGTAGCTGAATGGAATGAAATTAAGAAGGCTTATGATTTTCAGCATCTACAGTCAGTGAAATTTTCAAAAGAAAGACAAGTTTTTACTTTTTAAGTTTTTAAATTAAATTTCTGGGGTGACATTGGTTAATAGCATTTCTATAATACATCATCTGTAGATTGCATTGTGTGCTCACCTGTAGTTTAGTTTCTCTCCATCACCATATATTTAACCTCCTTTACCCTTTTCATCCGCCCTCCACTCCCATTCCCTTCTGGTAACCATACTGTTGTCTGTGTCTATTAGTTTGTTTCTTTTTTGTTCATTTGTTGCTTTCTGTTTTATATCCCACATATGAGTGAAATCATGTGGTTCTTGTCCTTTTCCATCTGACTTATTTCACTTAGAATGATACTCTCAAGATCCAACCATGTAGTCACAAATGACAATATTTTTTCCTTTGTTATGGATGAGTAGTATTCCATTGTGTATATGTACCACATCTTCTTTATCCAATCATCTGTTGAAGGACACTTCAGTTGTTTCCATGTCTTGGCCACTGTGAATAATGCTGCAGTGGATATCGGGGTACATATATCTTTACAAATGTATGTTTTCAAAATTTTGGGGTAGATATGCAGACGAGGGATTGCTGGGTCATATGTTAGCTCTATTCTTAATTTTTTGAGGAACCTCCATACTGTTTTCCATAATGGCTATTCCAGTTTACATTTCTACCAGCAGTGTATCAGGGTTCCTTTTAGAGACAACTTTTTTTAATCAACTTTTTTTTAATTAATTAATTTTTTATTATGAAATACACATTTTTTAGAATTAGTTTCAGCTGTTGAATCAACTTTTTAAATGAGTTTTGTCTTGTGAAAATATTTGTTGAAGAATAATATGTTATATTGACAATTTTTGTTAGGAGATTTGAGATTAAATACCATCACCTTTTAATATTTTTTTACAATGTAATTGTAAATGTCTTCCATTTAGTAGGCTTGATGAGGTGCAATGTACTTCAGCACCTGCAGACATAGTATTTTCTAAATTAAAAATAGTATGGTTTATAAATACAAACAATTGAAGGTGTGAACAATTTCCAATTTATTAGCCATAAAATGTAAGTTTGAAAATTATTGCAGGCAAATTTATTTTAAAAATTTAAAAATAATAAAACCATATTAAAAATATATTCTCCACAAAAATGCCAGTGAGACACTATAAAAGGCAGGACTAAGAAACTGATTAAATTTTGTGACTATGTACCAATAATAATTCCTCTACTTATGTTATTTTAAAATTTTTAGATAATCAATATAAATAATTTATATCTTGCTTTAATATACACAGATTTATTTTCAATTTTTTTAAACAAATGATTTTACTTTTGAACATAGTTTTTGTACCAATATAATAAAATCAACTTTGAGTGAAAAAATTAATATTTTAAAAATTGTACAGTATTTTTACAGCCCCTTTCACTCTCAAAAGTGTCTCAGTTTGGACAATTATCCTAATTGTGGCATACTTGGCACATTAACTTTGGCAGCAGCTGGCCAATGCTTCAATCTCAGCTCTGCAATTTAGTAGCTATGTGACCTTAATAAGTACATTGTTCAATCTTTCTCAACCTCAGTTTCCTTGTCTTTAAAATGGGAATGATAATAGCAAATCTCTCATTGGTTTGTTGTGAGGATGAAATGAGATAACATGTATAAAGACACTTAGCGCAGTGCCTTAGTACAGAGCTCTCAATAAACATGAACTAGTATAATTTTTGTTGCTCTTACTGTTATTAAGAGGTTACGGTCATGATGTCAGATTTCCTTTATTAATGACTTGGTGTCCTAACCTTAGCAGATTGGTTGCCTGACCTTGTCTTTATCTAGAAGAATAGATCCAGTGATCAAGAAGATTCACCAAATTTGATTATGGCATACACCAGCGTTTTCAATAATATTTTTCTTAGAATATTAGCACTACAAGATGTTCTGCGGGCTGGCAGAGTGGCTCAGTTGGTTAAGAGTGCATCGAATTCCCACACGGGCCAGTGAGCTGTGCCCAAGCTGAGCTGCCAACAGGTGGCAGGATGGCTCAGCTGGTAAGAGCACGTTCTTCTAACAAGAAGGCTGCTGGTTCAACTCCTGCATGGGATGGTGGGCCACGCCTACTTGCAACTAAGATTGAACACGGTACCTTGAACTGAGCGGCTGTGAGCTGCCATTGGGCAGCAGGATGGCAACATGACTCAGACCTGAGCTAGTTGCGCCCTTGCCCTCCACAACTAAGACTGAAGGATAAGCACTTGGCTGTTCCCCTTCCCCAATTCCCCAATAAAAATCTTAAAAAAAATAAAGATGCTCTGCTAGCAAACATTCTGCAGTCAACTGATGCTAGGAAGCTGTAGCCATGTGTTGTAAATTCATAATACTGTATTAGCAAAATCTCTGAGAAGTACTGTAGGAAAAAAACACACACCACTTTTATTTTGCTTAACCCTAATTTTTCAAATTTATATGATTTTATAGCATTATATAGCTCTTCTCTCTCTTGTGTGTTTGTGTATGTGATGCCTCAAAATTAATAAAGTATTCTACAAAATACATTTTGTGAAACATGGATCTAGTCTAACGTTTTCATTTTAAAAATGGGAGGCCCAACTGACAGAAGGACTTTCCCAAGGCCACACAGTAATAATGGATACATAGGCCTTGATTCAAGGTCTCCAAATCCTTGTGCTTTGTCTTTTAGGAAAATCTATTGTATGTAATAATCTTTGTGCACAGATACATTTACGTGGGCTGTATATTTATTAGTAGCTGTGTGATACCTTTGAAAGTCTAAACACAAGAACATTTTACAATAGCCAATGGTTTTTTATTGTGAAACCCACAGCTTTAACAGCCTCAACCATCTCTTGGACTGAGGGTTTCTGTTCATAGCTAATAGACAGGGACCATAGACCACAGCTAATGGAACATTGTCTCTTGAACTGAAAAAAATGAAAACCAGAGGGCTATCTTTCCTAGAGATATCAATTTATATTCAAGGAACAGAAAAGCACAGATGCAACAAGTTTCAAGAAGACAGAAAGACAGAAGAGAAGACATGTCACTATGGAGGGAATGATAATGATTTTAAAGCCAGGGAAGACTATTTAGAAAAGAAAGGAGGCCAATAGGACAATACTGATGTATAAAACTTCTGTGTCATAATCAACAAAGCCAAGATAAAAAAGTAATGTGAAAAAAATGTGTGTATATATGTGTG
Organism: Hipposideros armiger; assembly: GCF_001890085.2. NCBI lineage: Eukaryota > Metazoa > Chordata > Mammalia > Chiroptera > Hipposideridae > Hipposideros > Hipposideros armiger. Next base: position 170,577 of record NW_017732621.1, on the reverse strand, counting down.
CATGTATATATACATATGCATACACGTACTCCATACGAATCTATGAGACCACCAAATCTCCAGCAGCCAAAGTATGTCAAGTTCATATTAGATGAAATAATATAGAAATAATAATTGCTAATATTTATTGAGCACATTCTATGTGTTAGGTCTCTCACGCGCACTATCTCATTAACACCTAAGCCTGTGAAGTAGGTACAATGAGAGTACTGTCCTCATTTTCCACATAAGAACACTGAGGCTTAAAATCTTAAATAATATGTCGAAGTTCATACTACTAAGTAAAAGAGACACCTAAGACTACAAGAGCACCTAATTACTCCTCATTCCCTCCCATGGCTTATAAGGTCAAGTAAGACATGTATCCAGCAAGACAGAAGTACTTTCAGTTCCCTGAACATGTTTCCATGTTGCCAGGAATCTTTTTTCCTCCATCTTTACCTGAGTCAATCCTACTTGTCCTTCTGGTCTCAGCTTAGATATCACTTCTTACAGAAGTTTACTCTGCTTTCCAAGTCTGGACTAAGCAACCTGTTTCTGTGCTTCTACAGCTCCCCATCATTTCAGCGCACTGCATGGCAAGTGCCCATTTCCTGATCTGTGCCCTCTGTTAGACTGAGAATTTGGGAAAAGCAGAGAATAAGTATGTCTTGCCCCACCACCACCACTGTATTTCTGGCTCCTGGTATGAGATATGGCATATTGTAAGTTCCCTAGGTATGCAGAAAGTCCTCTACTTGAGACATTTCTTAGAGCCACAAAGTTGTATGGAGAGCAAATGTCATCAACTCTGCCCTCAGCAGATGGTTATTGACTGTCATTTTGGTCTCTGTCATTGGTGTTTATCAGGTTCATTTGCTATAATTTTGCTTAGGTTTGAGCTGTTTAATGAACATTTTAAACATATATCTGATATATACAAAAGCAGTGAGAGTGTTGAAAGTTGCAGTAAAAAGGAACATAGGGTTACAATAGAAATACAATTTGAATAAATAAATATAAAAATTACCAGTGTGGCACAAACATATACATGAACAGTTGAAGAATAGTAAACATTCTGATGGGCAAACACTGGATCATGCAATCTATGAAGAATGCTGTGCCAACGAAGGTCAAAAACAAAAAAAAAGAACCATGTATTTTGACTGAGGAAATTAGGGTCTTAAGCTAACTCCTAATTAAATTAAGCACTTAATTTGGGGCGTGGGGCAGGGTGAAGTTAGAGGTTTTTGCCCATTTTCCAGACATCTTTTTTGTTTCAATCCCTTTATGACTGCTATCCTGAGCTTCTCTGAAAACTATTATTGTGAAATCTTGAATTACAGATGTAATGGCAAAGAGCCAGGATAATCAATCTTTATGAAGGATGGCTGCATCCTTAAAAAAAGAAAGCAGTGAATTCCTCCCATTGTGTATCCCCCTTGCTCCCTTTGTATAGGATTTTACAAAATATGATCATCTAGACTTAGTAATGTTATTACCACATCTTGAGTGCCTATTAGAGGTCAGGTACCTTCTGAACATTATCTCATTTAATCCTCACAGTGTGTCTGTGAGACAGATGTTATTTATCTAATTCTACAGGTTAGGAAATGAGGGCTCTGAAAGGTTAAGTGTCTTACCCAAAGTCACATGACATTGAAGTGTTTGTTGGAATTGGCAGCATCATTTCGTTGGATGCAACATGTTCGTTACACTACATCATCCTGCCTCCCCTGTCATCTAATTTTATCCTCACAACAATCATATGAATGAAGATAAAAAAATTATTTCCCCTCTTTTCAGATAAAAACAGTGAAGCTCAGAAATGCTCAAGGTCCCACTACTAGGTAGTGAAAGAGCTAGAAGTAAACTAAGATCTTGTGTCTAAGTCCAGTGTTCTGTCCGTACCTTTATAAAGGTCACCATACCTTTATTTTTTTCATTGATTTGTTAAAGGCTAATGGTTGCAGCCTTTATAAAGGTTGGACTGTCTTAATGGCCAAGGAGCATGTGCTTGGGGAGAGGGGAGGAAAAGGCCAGCTTGCTCTGTTGGTGGGATGAAGAAGGGAAGCAGCAGCAGTGGCCCCAGCCCTTGGGTTTTGTCCCCCAGCTACTAGGCCCTGGACTTTTGGTGACATTCCTAATCTGTTCAGTGGTGATTGCCCATTGCTGACCTTTAGTCTTGAAAGGCAATCCATGGAATACTATTCAGCTATGATTATGGAGAAAATCCTGCCATTTGTGACAACAGGGATGGACCGTGAGAGTGTTATTTAAGTGAAGGAAACCAAACAGAAAAAAAAGAACTTTCAGCTATAAAATGAATAAGATCTGAAGATCTAATGTAAAACATGGTGACTACAGCTGATAACAGTGTATTGCATAATAGAAATTTGCTGAAAGTAGAATTTAAATGTTCTCACAAAAAAGGAAAAGAAGATAAATATGTGAGGTGATGAGTGTGTTAATTAACTAGATGGGAGGAATCCTTTCACAATGTATACAAATATCAAATCATCACAATCACCACTTTAAATATCTGACAATTTTCTTTGTCAATTATACTTCATTAAAGCTGAAATTTTAAAATTTAGTTATTATTTTAAGAGGATGTCACATCGGAATATGTCTGCTTTAATTCTGACTGAGGACCAACCTGAATATGAGGGATCAACCCATGTGTAATGTACAATTAAACATTTCAGGGCTGATTGTACAACTTTAAAAACTTCTCATCCTATTTATAATATAAAATACACAAAAAAAGGGTTAGAGTATTTCTGAAGGTTTCTTTGGAAAGTATGTGGCCATGCTATGTATCTTGGAAAAAGAGGGTTGGGGCAGGGAGGGTAGTGTTTTTAATTTTGGTTTCTGTGTTTATTGTTAATATGTAGAAATGCATTTGATTTTTACTTGTTTATCCTGCAACTTTCCTCAACTCACCTATTAGTTCTAGGATAGTCTTTGTAGATTTTTTGGGATTTTCTGAATACACAAGCATTTTCAAATAAGGACAGTTTTATTTCTTCCTTTTCAATATATATTCTTTTTATTTCTTTTTCTTGTCATAATGTGTTGTACTTCCAGTACTATGTTGAATAAGAGTGGTGAGAGTGAACATTCGTGTCTTATTCCTAGCAGGAAGGCAGTCTTTCAACATTAATTGTGATGTAAGCTGTTGCCTTTTTGTAGATACTTTTTATCAAGTCAAGGTAGTTCCCCTATTAAGCTATTTCCTGAGAGGTTTTTTTTAAACAATTTTTAAAATTAAAGTTTATTGGGGTGATAATGGTTAGTGAACTTACATAGATTTCAAGTGTATAATTCTGCAATACATCATCTATCTATCACATTGTGTGTTCACCACCCAGAGTCAGTTCTTTCATCACCATATATTTGATCCTTTTTACCCTTATCTACCATTCCCCTCCCCCCTTACCCTCTGGTAACCACTAAACTATTGTCTGTGTCTATGAGTTTTTGTTTCTTTGTCTTGTTCCTTTGTTGCTTTCAGTTTTATAACCCACATATCAGTGAACTCACATGTTTTTTTACTTTTTCTGTGTTACTTATTTCGCTTAGCATAATAATCTCAAGATCCATTCATGTTGTCACAAATGGCGCTGACCTAAACATAATACCTGAAACAATAAACTGCATAGAAGAATACATAAGTACTAAATTTATGGACCTTGGGTTCAAAGAGGATTTTGTAAATTTGACCTCAAAGGCAAGAGAAATAAAAGCTAAAATAAATGAATGGGACTATATCAAACGAAAAAGCTTTTGCACAGCAAAAGAAACCATCGACAAATAGGCGACCAACCGAATGGGAGAAGATACTTGCAAACGATGCCTCCAATAAGGGACTAGTATCTAAAATATATAATGAACTCATACAACTCAGCAACAACAAAAAAGTCCAATTAAAAAATGGGCAGAGGACCTGAATAGACATTTCTCCAAAGAGAGTATTTATCATAAATGAGAGTTGGATTTTGTCAAATGTTTTCTGTGTCAGTAAATATGATTATATGATTGTTCTTCTTGAGCCTATTGATATGGTGGATTTCATTGATTGATTTTTGAGTGTTGAACCAGTCTTGAATGCCTGGAATGAACCCCATTTGATAATGGTGTATAACTGTTTTTATAAATTATTGGATTTGATTTTATAATATTTTCTTTAATATTTTTTGTGCCTAAGTTCCTTAGAGATATTAGCCTGTAGTTTTTCCATCCTTCCTTCCTGCCTTCCTGCCTTCCTTCCTTCCTTCCTTTCTTCTCTCTCTCTCTCTCTCTTTCTCTCTCTGTCTTTGTCTCATCTTTAGCTTTTGTATTACATTAATGGTGGCATCATAAAATGAGTTGGAGAGTTCTCTTTTACTTTCTGGAAGATACTGTGTAAAAACTGTCTTAAATATTTGGTAGAATTTTCCAGTGAAACCATCCATATGGTTGTAATTATGAATTCAATTTATTTAATGGTTATAGGACTATTCAGAATATCTATTTCATCTTAACTCAGTTTTGATACTTTGTGGTTTGTAGTTTGAGGAATTGGTCCATTTCTCCTATGTTGTTGAATTTATGAGTAAAATTGTTCATGGTGTTCACTTGTTATCCATTAAATGGCTGCAGATATGTAGTGATATCTCCTATTTCATTCCAGATACTGCTGATTTGTGTCTTTTCTTTATATTTTTGTCAGTCTTGACAGAAATTTATGAGTTTATTGATTTTTTTTCTGAAGAACTGGGCTTTTGATTCATTGATTTCCCCCCCCTATTTTTAATTTCATTGATTTCTGTTCTTTCTTATTTACTTTTTCTGCTTGTTGTGTGTTTATTTTGCTCTTCTTTTTCTAGTTTTTGAGGTAGGTACTAAGAATGATTTAAGATTTTTCCTTCTGGGCAAGCTGAGTGGCACGTTGGTTAGGAGTTGGCTTGGGACACCAGCTGTGAGCAGCAGGGCCCTGGTTCAGATCCCACATGAGGGCCAGTGATGTTGCGCCCTCTACAGCTAAGATGGTGAACAACAGCTCGACCTGGAGCTGGGCTGCTGTGAGTCGCCGGCGATGGCATAGGCTGCAGTGGGGCTGGCCGGAAGCTGGCATGTGCTTTTGTGAGCTGCCATGAACGGCTGTCCAATGGCAGGTGAGCAACTGCCTAAGCCAGGAAGAGCACAATGCTCACAATACCAACAATACCAACATGGGCCAGTGAAGCGACGTCCTCCACAATTAAACTAAAGAACAAAAAAAAAAAGGACAGCAACTTGTCTGTTCCCCTTCCCCGATTCCCCAACGCTGTTCTCCTCCCCCAATTCCCCAATAAAATCTTTTTTTAAAAAATATTTTTCTTTCTTTCTAATATATTTTGTGCTATAATTGCCTTCTCCATAATGCATTAACTGTAGCTCACATATTTTGATATGTTGTATTTTCATTTTCATTCAGTGCTATGGGGTTTTTTAAAATTTCTTTTGAAAATTTGTATTTGATTCATGGTTATTTAGAAATGTGTTGTTTGATTTCCAAGTATTTAGAGGTTTTCCTGTTGTCTTTCTATTATTGATTTTTAGTTTGATTCAACTATGGTCAGAGAACATACTCTGTATTATTTTACTTCTTTTAAATGTGTTGAGTTTTGTTTTATGACCCAGGATATAGTCTATCTTGGTGAATGTTCCATGGAAACTTAAAAAAAAGTGCATTCTGTTGTCGTTGTGTGGAGTGTCCAATACCTGTTAATTAGATCTTGTTGGTTGATTGTGTTGAGTAGTTCCATCACTCCCTCAAATTCTCTCATACTATCCCTTTGTAGTCAGCCCTTCCCCCATGCCAACCCATGCTAATCATTGATCCATTTTCTACTCCAGGTTTGCCTTTTGCCTAATGTAATGTAAATAGAATTATACTATATGCAGCCTCTGGATTCTGGCCTCTTTCACTTAGCATAATGCATTGGAGATTTATTCATGTTGTTGAATGTATCAATAGTACATTCCTTTATACAGTCAAATAGTAATATTCCATTGCACAGCAGTATCACTGTTTATCCATTCACTAGTTGAAGATCATTTTTGTTGTTTCAAGTTTTTGGCAATTATAAATAAAACTACTATAAACATTTGGTTGTTTCAAGTTTTTTGGCAATTATAAATAAAACTACTGTAAACATTTATTTTTGTGTAAACATAAGTTTTCATTCCTCTTGCATAAATTAGGAGTGAGATTTATAGGTATCCTTAAATTTTAATATGCATACTTAAGAGTCCAAAGTTAGTATCTTTATGCTCCTTCTTCACAAAACAAATACCTTAATACACTTAAATTCCAAACTTCCTCTTTTCATCTTCCATGTTGGCTTAATATTTAAGTGCCAATTTTATTTTTACCTTCTCCAACAAAATTAGTCTAAAAATGACTAATGACTTTTAGTCAATGCTTATTTGGATATATGAAAGTTTCAAAAATTACTTTGATCTCCATAGCTTCTTGCATCCCACTCCTTTCACCTAAAAAGCACATTTTAATGGTCTGCTCTGGATCAATAAATTAAAAATTAAATGAACAGAATGTTCTAGCATTAATAGTAAAACCTGATAGCCCCAAAATATACATTCTTGGATGATAGAATCTAATGATCTGTTCTATGTAGGAGTTATATATACTAGTCTAGAACAAGCAGCTTTTCTAGTCCACTTCAACTGTGAAGGAAATGGCCCTGTTTATTACTGCCTATGTAAGAATAGGGCGAGAAGCCCCCATGCACTTAAAGAACCTTGAGGCTTTCATGCTTCTCTTGTCTTTTGTTTAAACACTTGACCTATGTATATCTAGTTTCCTCTTAAAATAATCAAATATAAACCATGTTAAACAAGACACTTGATAATCGTATAATGTTTTATAAATTAAAAAGCACATCTTATTAAGGAGACCACTTCATGGATGGTGTAGATGCCTGACCACTGTGCTGTACACCTGAAACTGAAGCTGAATAATATTGTATGTCAACTATAATGTTATATATATAGTCATAGAATATGGAGTACAGCATAGGGAATAGAGTCAATGGAACTGTAATAGATATATACGATGTCAGAGGGGCAATAGATTGGGGGAGGGGGTTATCACTTTGTGCAGGGTGAAATGTCTATTACATTGTTTTGTACACGTAAAACTAATAAAATAAAAATAAATAAAAGTGTTTAAAACAATCCTAATAACTCACATATTAGAATGTGCAATTAAAAATCATTTTGAAGAACATTTATGTGTAAACATGTTAAATGGATTCAAAATTCTATGTGATACAATTTGTTTTAAATAAGACAAATATATGTGCATATAATAAAGAATTAATGTTTTCAGTGGTTCTTTATGAGCAATATAATTATAAAAAAGTATATTAAGAATTTAAGGGCCGGCCGAGTGGATCAGTTGGTTAAGAGCTCGCTCAAGAGTTTGAGCTCTGAGCAACAGCGGTTCAATTCCCAGCCCGAGCTGAGCAGCTGCTGAGCTGCCAACAGGTAGCAGGATGGCTCAGCTTAAAAAAAAAGAATTTAATATTTTAGGGCCAGCCGAGTGACACAATTGGTTAGAGTATGAGCTCTGAGCAACAGGATTGCTGATTTGATTCCCACATGGGCCAGTGAGCTGTGCCTGAGCTGAGCTGCCAACAGGCGTCTGGATGGCTCAGCTAGTGAGAGCGTGTGCTCTTAACAATGTTGCCGGTTTGATTCCTGCAGGGGATGATGGGCTGCACCCACCCACCCCACCCCCAACTAGATTGAAAGCAGCAACTGGACTTGGAGCTGAGTTGCGCCCTCCACAACTAAGATTGAAGGACAACAATTTGACTTGGAGCTGATTGGTCCTGGAAAAACACAATGTTCTCTTCCCCAATTCCCCAACACTGTTCCCTTCCCCAGTTTCCCAATAAAATCTTGTAAAAAAGTTTATTTTAAAAAATTAGATAAAAGGGGAAAATGTTTGTGCAGTATCATTCTCCTTCATAATCAGAGCTCCTTAACTCAAAGAAGAATTAGAAACAAAATTTTGAAAGATGCCAGCTCCACAGCCTGTATTACAGCTAGTGTTTTAAGACAGAAGCCTCACTCATCAAGTAGGTCTGATTCTAAAAAAAATTGCCTTTGCTTTTGTGTTGTCTTTTAAAATCTAGTAAATTCCATACTACTGTTTTAGGTATAATGCTAACCATTGCTAAGAATTTTCAGACAACAAATTATCTGTAAAAAATATTTTCATAAGCTATAAAAATACCAATGATTTAAACAAATCAACAAACAGTGGAATACATGTCTTTGCACTTAATAAAAAAACTGTCTTACTCTCTGCAAAAATGTTCTCAAAAATAACTTCTGACATCTAGTAATAAACAGGAAGAAAAATAATTTTATACATAGCAGGGACTTAATCAGCACAAAACACTTGAATACCTAAAAACTCACCCTTTGATATTTATATTGTTTTCAACTTAATGCCTCATTGGCTATTTAAGACTGATTAAGAAACATGAAAAATATTTTACCTCTATGTTAATGGACACACAATGTATAAATATGTATCTTGTGACAATAACTATATAAAGGAGGAAGAGTGAAAGTATAGGAGCAGATTTTGTATATTACTGAAGCTAAGATGGTATTAATTCATACAAATTTGTTATAAATTTAAGGTAGCAACTGCAATCCCCAGAGTAACCACGAAGAAAATGATTAAAAGATACACTGATAAAGCAATGAGAAGGGAATCAAAATGGTATACTACCAAAAAATCAAACTCAAAAGAAGGCAATAATAAGGGTATTGAGGAACAAAAAGGATATACGATATACAGCAAACAAAGAGCAAAATGGCAAAAGTTCTTCCTTATCAACAATTACTTTAATTTAAATGTATTAAACTCTCCAATTTAAAAAGGCAGAGGTTGAGGGGCCAGCCAAGTGGCTCAGTTGGTTAAGAGTTGGCTTAGGTGCGGGAGCTCTGAGCAACTGGGCCACTTGTTCGATTCCCACATGGGCCAGTGATGCTGTGCCCAAGTTGAGCTGTTGCTGAGCTGCCAACAGGTGGCAGCATGGCTCAGCTGGTGTAACAAGAAGATTGCCTGTTCAATTATGGGCTACGCCCACCCACAACTAAGACTGAACTCGGCACCTTGCGCTGAGCTGCTGCCCGATGGCTCAGTGGATAGAGCATATGCTCTTAACAAGGTTGCTGGATTCCACTCCCACATGGGATGGTGGCTATGCCCACCCACAACTAAGATTGAACACAGCACCTTGAGCTTAGAGACCATGAGCTGCCGACAGGAAGCCAGATGGTGACTGGCACCCTCCACAACAAAGATTGAAGAACAACAACTTGGCTGCTCCCTTTCCCCAATTCCCCAACACTTTTCCCCTTCCCCAATTTCCCAATAAAATATTTTAAATGAATAAATAAGTAAATTTTTAAAAAGGCAGAGGTTGAAAGAATGGACAAGAAAACATTAACTATAGGCTGTCTATCAGAGACTCATTTTAGACCCCAAAACATAAATAGGTTGAAAAAGAAAGAATGGAAAAAGATATTGCATGCAAATAGTACCCAAAAAAGAGCTAGGATGATTCTACTAATATCAGACAAAACAGACTATTTTTTTATTGGGGAATTGGAGGATGGGAACTGCACTGGGGAATTGGGGGAAGGGGAACAGAAAGTTGCTGTCCTTTGGTTCTTCAGTCTAGTTGTGGAGGACGTTGCTTCACTGGCCCAAGTTGGCACCATCATTGCGCTCTTCCCGGGCGAGGCAGATCAGTCGCCGGCTTCTGGACGGCCGCTCACGCTGGCTGCTGGCTATATACGGTAGCCCATGGCAACCCACTGCCACAGGGGCTGCAGCCTACGCCATTGCCGGCGACTCACAGCAGCCCAGCTCCAGGTCGAGCTGTTGTTCAGCATCTTAGCTGTAGAGGGTGCAGTGTCACTGGCCCTCACATGAGGGATCCGAACCGGGGCCCTCTGGCGTCCCAAGCCAGCTCTTAACCAACGCGCCACTCGGCCAGCCCCAAAATAGACTTTTAAGTAAAAAACCCACAAAACTGTATTATGAGAGACAATGAACAACAATATATATTAAGGACCAATCCATCGAGGAGATAGAACAATCATATACATATATACACCTGACAAAGTCTGAAAATATATGAAGCAAAATTGGACAGAACTGAAGGGAGAAACAGACAATTCTACAATAATAGTTGGAGAAGTCAATACTCCATCTTTCTATAATGGATAGAACTAGACAGAAGATCAATAAGGAAATAAAGAACTTAAAACCATAAACCTACTTGACACAGCAAACATATATAGTACACTCTACTCAAAACAGCCAAATACACATTATTCTTAAGTTTAAACATTCTCCAGGATAAATCATATGTTAGGTCACACAACAAGTCTCAATGAATTAAAAGAGTTAAATCACATACAGTATCTTCTCTGACCACAATGGAACAAAATTAGAAATCAGTAACAGAAAAAAACTGAAAATTGCACAATATGTGGAAATTAAACAACACACTCTTATCCAATGGATTAAAAAAAAATTAGAAAATACTTTGAGATGAATGAAAATGACAACATACTAAAACTTATGTGATTCAACAAAACCAGTGCCCAGAGGGAAATTTATAGCTATAAATGCCTACACCATAAAAGATTTCAAATCAAGAAGTTAACTTTACACCTTAAGGAACTAGAAATAGAAGAAGAAACTAAAACCTAGAGCTAGTAGGAGGCAGTAAATAATATAGAGTAGAAATAAATGAAATAGAGAACAAAAAAATGAAAGCAAAAGGAATCAGAAGTTGTTTTTTTTAAAAGATCAACAAATTGATAAACCTTTAGCTAGACTAAGCAAAAAAAGAGCTCAAAAAATCAGAAATGAAAGTAGAACATTACTGTCAACCTTAAAGAAATGAAAAGGATTATAAAGAATGCTATGAACAATTGTACACCAACAAATTAGATAATCAAAATGATATGGACAAATTCCTACAGAGAAAATACTAAAACTGATTCAAGAAGCAATAGAAAATCTGAAGAGATCTATAAGAGATTGAATCAATAATCATAAACTTTCACATAAAGCCCAGGACCAGATGGCTTCATTGGTGAATTCTATTAAATGTTTAAAGAAGAATTAACACTAGTCATTCTCAAAGTCTTCTAAAAAATAGGAAAAGAAACTTTGTAACCCATTCTAGGAGGCCAAAATTACTGATAGCAGAGCCAAAGAAAGACACAAGAATACTATAGAGATCAATATCCCTTATGAAAATAGATGCAAGTCTTCAACAAAATGCCAGCAAACCAAACCCAACAACATATGAAAATGATTATACACCATGATCAAGTGGGATTTATGTCAGGAATGCAAGAGTTGTTCAACATATGAAAACCAATCACTATAATACAGTAGTTCCCCTTTATCCATGGGGAATATGTTCCAAAACCCCCAGTGGACGCCTGAAACCGGATAGTACCGAACCTTATACATATATTATGTTCTTTCCTATACAAACATACCTTTCACTTAAAGGAAGCACTTTATGGCTTCTCTTTGACATATCCAAATTGCTACCATCTCTACTTTTGTGCTTTAGGATCATTATTAAGTAAAATAAGTGTTACTTGAACACAAGCACTGAAATGTCATGACAGTGGATCTCATATCCTTGACAGCTACTAAGTAAATAACAGGCATGTAGTGTACACTGGACAAAGGGATACACTGGACAGAGAGATGATTCATATTCCGGGCAGAAGGGAGTGTGGTGGAAGATTTCATCATGCTACTCAGAAAGGCACACAATTTAAAACTTATGAATTGTTTATTTCTGGAAGTTTCCATTTACCATTTTCAAACTTCGGTTGACTCTAGGTAATTGAAATCATGAAAAGCAAACTGTACACCAATTTAATGCAATGAAGGGGGAAAAAACACATGACCATCTCAATGGATGTAAAAAAAGCATCTGACAAAATGCAACATTCTTTAATGATAGAAACACTCAGAAACTACAAATAGAAGGGAACTTCCTCAACATGATAAAGGGCATTTATAAAATACCAACAGCTAATATCATCCTCAATGGCAAAAGACTGAAATCTTTCCCCCTAAGATGAGGAACAAGACAAGATGCCCGCTTTAGCCACTTTTATTCAACACTGTATTGGAAACTCCAGCCAGAGAAATTAGACAAGAAAAAAAAATAAAACACACCCATATTAGACAGAAAGAAGTAAAACTATCTCTATTCATAGACAACAAAGATGTTATATGTAGAAAATCCTTTAACATCCACAATATATTAGAGTTAGTAAACAAATTCAGCCAACTTGCAGGGGTACATGATTGATATACAAAATTTGTATACTTTAGCAATATAACAATGTGAAAATCAATAAAATTCCATTTACAATAGCATCAAAAAGAAAACACATAGGAATGTATTTAACCAGAGACATGCAAGACTTGTACAGTGAAAAGCATAAAATATTACTAAAATTTGTTAAAAGAACTAAAACAAATGGTTTAAAAACATGGGAAGATATTTTGTGTTCATGGTCTAGAATACTTAATTTTGTTAAAAAATATTTTATTGGGGAATCGGGGAAGGGGTACAGACAAGTCGCTGTCCTTTTGTTCTTCAGTCTAGTTGTGGACGATGTCACTTCACTGACCCATGTTGGTATGATCATTGCACTCTTCCCGGGTGAGGCAGATGGGTCGCCGGCCACTGGACAGCCACTCACAGTGACTCTTGGTGGCTCATGCCAGCTGCCAGCCGCTCACGCTGGCTGCCCGCCACTCATGGTAGCTTTACGGCAGCCCACTGCAGCATACGCCATCACCAGCGACTCACAGCAGCCCAGCTCCAGGTTGAGCTGTTGTTCACCATCTTAGAGGACACAACATCACTGGCCCTAATGTGGGATCTGAACTGGGGCTCTGCTGCTCAGAGCTGGCATCACAAGCCAGCTCTTAACCAATGCACCACTCAGCCAGCCCTAGAAGACTTAATATTGTTAATATGGTAATACTCCCAAAACTCTCTGTAGATTTAATGCAATCCCTATCAAACCCTAATGGCCTTTTTTGCAAAAATGAAAAGCTGATCCTAAAATCCATATGGAATAGCAAGGGACCTGAATAACTAAAACAGTCTTGAAAAAGAAGTGGAAAACTCACACTTTCCAATTTCAAAACTTACTAAAATTCAATAGTAATAAAAACAATATAGCACGGGTATAATGAGTGACATATAAATCAACAGCATAGACTTGACAGAAATAAACTCATAGAACTACAAGTATGGTCAATTGATTTTCAACAAGGATGACAAGACCATTCAATGGGGGAAAGAATACTCTCATCAACAAATGGTGCTGGGACAACTGGATAGCCACGTGCAAAAGAATAAATTTGGACCCTTACTTGATACCATATACAAAAATTAACTCAAATGAGATTAAAGACCTAAATGTAACGAATAAAACTATAAAATTCTTACAAGAAAATACAGGGGCAAATCATCATGAGTTCAGATTTGGTGATGGTTTCTTAGCTATGACACCAAAAGCACAAGCAGCAAAAGAAAAAAGTAGGTTAATTGGACTTCATTAAAATGAAAACTTTTCTGCATCAAGACACTATCAAGTCAGCTATAATTGAAAAATAAAATTTAAAAGACACTATTAAGTGAATGAAAAAACAACCAATACACAGAATAGGAGAAAATATTAGCAAACCATTATATCTGCTTAGGGTCTAGTATACCTTATAAAGAACTCTTATAACTCAACAACATAAAGACAAATCATTTTTTAAATGGCCAAAGGACTTGAATAGATGCTTCTCTCAAGAAAGTGTAGAAATGGCCGACAAGCATATGAAAAGATGCTCGACATCATTAGTGATTAAGAAAATACAATTGAAAACCACTTTACACACACTAAGAGAGCTGTAATAAGAAAAACAGAAAATAACAAGTGTTCATGAGGGTGTGGAAAAATTGGAACCCTTGTACATTGCTGGGTTCCATTGATGGGAATGGAAAATGGTACAGCTGCTATGGAAACGTTTGGTGGTTCCTCAATAAGTGAAGCATAGAATTACCAGCAATTCCACTCCTGAGTATATACCCCGAAGACTTGAATCAAAACAGGGAATTGAACAGGTGCTTGTATATAAATGTCCATAGCATCACTATTCACAATTGCCAAAAGAAACCACCCAAATGTCCATTAACAGAAGAATGAACAAAATGTGGTATATATGTACTATTATTATTCAGCTGTAAAATGAAATGGAAGTACTCAAACGTGCTACATCCTGGAGGAAACTTGAAAACATCAAGCTAGGCGAAAGAAACCAGACACAAAAGGTCACATATGATTCCACTGATATGAAATATCCAGACTAGGCAAATCCATAGAGATAGAAAGCAGATTAGTGTTTTCCAGGATGGAGGGGTAATGGGGAGTGACTGCTTAATAAGTACAGGGTTTCCTTTGGGATGATGAAAATGGTGAATGTATTAAATGTCACAGAATTGTGTGTGTATATATATTTTAAAGATTTTATTGGGGAACTGGGGGAGGGGAACAGCATTGGGAAATCGGGGAAGGGGAACAGACAAGTAGCTGTCCTTTCGTTCTTCAGTCTAGTTGTGGAGGACGTCGCTTCACAGGCCCAAGTTGGCACCATCATTGCACTCTTCCCGGGCGAGGCAGATCAAACGCCAGCCACTGGATGGCCGCTCACAGCAGCTCTTGACAGCTCACACTGGCTGCCAGCTGCTCAAGCAGGCTGCCAGTCTCTCACGGTAGCTTATGGCAGCCCACTGCAGCTTCACTGCAGCCTACGCCGTCGCCGGCAACTCATAGCAGCCCAGCTCCAGGTCGAGTTGTTGTTCACCATCTTAGCTATAGAGGGCGAAGCATCACTGGCCCTAATGTAGGATCCGAACCAGTGCCCTGCTGCTCAGAGCTGCCATCCCAAGCCAACTCTTAACCAACGCGCCATTTGGCCAGCCCTGGAATTGTATATTTTAAAATGGTAAATTTTACGTTAAAGAAAAGGTTTTAAAAGATTTTATTACAAGAATTAGAGGATATGAGCAGGATCTGGTTTTATAATTTGCAAAACTATTATGTTCTAATGCGTCTCTGGAGCACATTCTTATATTCTACATCAAAAAAGTTTCTATAAAAGAAAGGTTAAATTTAATTTTTTAGTATGCTGGACATAAATTCTAAGGATTGTTAAATATAAAAGTATATTATGTATCTTTTCCAAACAAGAAATACCAAGGAAAAAAAGAAAATAATTGAACAAAGTGTTAAATTTGAACCAAGTGTTCCCAAGTGAAAAAAATCTCTTCATTATTCAAAGGTAACGCAAATATTTTTTGTAGGAAACTGAAAAACATTGATTAATGAAGCATTAGCATGGATACTATATAAAGCATAATAATACAAATTCCTATTAGTAATATTTCTTTCTTTTTTTAATTAAAGTTTATTGGAGTGACAATGCTTATTTCTTTTAATGAACAATATGTTTTCGCATTTTTATGTAGATAAGAGAACAGAACATTTTTATAACACTCTGGACATTCAGAGCAATAAACAGACTGGTCTTTGAAATAAACAAAAAAAGACATGGATGCTAAGATTAAACAAACTTCTGAAAATTTTGAGACACAGACACCTAAATAGAATAAACTGATTTCCTGAACTCTACACACATGTACAAGATAAGAATTTCAAGAGTATCGCTAGATATCATCTTAAGGCCATTCAGCAGACTCAAGAACTGGGTTCAAAAAGGCTTCTTGATTTCCAGTTTGGTCAAGTTCTCAAAGAGCATCTTACTGTCAGAGTATATGGCCCAGACCTCATAACAGAAAAGGCAGATCACGAGCCACAAAACAAAAGTAGTTAATCTTTTATTTTTCCCTCAATGTAAATCTAGACTAGTTTCATATTGACCTTATGCAACTATTTGACTTTGAGGATTTGAATGAAACAGTGTTATACTTGATCCTTCTAAAATGACATTTAAGAATAAATAACCACCTTAAGGTTTCCTGGGAATTTTACTTACCCTTTACCATACCCTCTTACCATACCCTCTTCCCTCTTCCACATTCCTATAGCATTATCACTAAACCACCACAAAAAGATACATTTTAAAAATAACAAAATTGACAAACGTGAATCCAATAAGAAAAATCGTTAGATATTTTAAGGTCTGTGGTTTTATAACTGTCTTACAATATTTGAATTTTAAAGGTCTTCTCTAGAAACTTTTAAATAAAAGTTTTATTGGAGAAAAATAGAACCACCACGTACATAGGGAAAAGAGCACAAGAATGAAACTGATACAGAACTGAAAAGTCACAATTATCCAATGTTGTTTGCAATTACTTTTCAATTATTTAAACAGCTCCCCTCAACTTGTTTTTTTAAATAGTCTTGCCAATTTTTCAGCTGAAACAGCATGAAGTTTTCAAAAAATTAAGAGCCTCAGGGAAGGGACCAGCTTTCAAGATAACAAAGGTGACACCAAGAGTCGCCTCCTAACAGGACCAATTCTACCTAAAAATTCCTTAAGAATAACTACCAAGTTTTGTGGAACAGTCTACATATCTCAGAGACCATCAGGGATGTTAGAACACTAATGTAGATGGACCAGTATAGAGAAGGGGCAAACACAATAGTGGCATTTCCTTGTTGGATGAGCTCACGCAAGGAAACACCAGAGGAGCTGAGAAAATATAGGTAATGGTTGCTCAAAAAGAAATTAGGAAGGCATTTGAAATACCACATATTGTTACACAAATGTGTACACTGACACAATTGGAAAGAAATAGGCCACTTTGTTTAAATAGCTGTTCACAGGACTTTATGAACTCAAGAAAATAATCAATAGCAGACATAACAGCCAAGTCTCCTCAGTTGACGGCTAGGACATAGGTATTCCTCCTAATGGGTTCAAGCAGTCAAGGAAATATATTGCTGCAAAAAGCATTAAAGCAGTTCTGATTTTTCAAAAACAACATTTTCGGCTTCTCGTCCAAGATCAATTCCCTTCAAAGCTTGAAGGAAAAACAAACAAGGAGGAAAAAAATTCCAAAAAAACAAAAACCCACAGAAACAAACAAACAAACAAACAAACAAACAAAAACACTGATGGTAAAGAGAAGCTTTTTACTCACATTATCAATTTGAAGAACAACACTTTTGCTATTTTCTAGGTCTGAACAATCCTAGGACATTCCCCTGAAAAGTAGATGTCCAGTGGCTACGAGAATTCTTATCTTCAAGCAATTTTGAAAGGAATAAGATCAGCACAATACAGAATTTGAAATTCCCAACTAGGGGATATGTGGAGAAAATGAGGGAGGACCTTCACATCTAGGGCTTTAGGAAGTTAGAATAATGATGATAGGAAAGGTTTATTTACCAACAAAGAGTTGGGGTGCTTGCAAAAAAACTTTGGTGGAGAAAATAGTAATGCTATATCCTAAAAAGCCTGTAACAATCTACAATTGGTCCAAGTTCAAGAAAAAACTGTCCAAACAACATTAAAGTCTAAAGGAAGTTGAAAACCAGTTGATGAATTTTTACTTGTGTAAAAATTTACAAAATATGTGGGTTTTGGTCTCTTTCGCGATGTTCATATTGTATTTATTTTTAATATGAAGAAAGGGTTGGATTTTTTTTCTCTCCCACTGTGTTTTTCTAGTACAAATGATCAGCAATTTTCTATTTCAGCTATTTTTATAAGTACCTGTTAGTTAGCACAGTAAACTCAGGGCTAAACCATATACACACATCCCATAGCCATAAATGGAACAATTAAGGATGAGTATATACAAGAAATTACATAAGCAACTGTCCTTCTACAAGAAAACTTGTTTCCAAATAAATTTTTTGAAAACATCCCTTTCAGTGTAACAGAACATTACTTAGTAAAATATCAATAGCTATGACAACTTATTTTTCTTGTCAACAGGTGAACAACCAAGTCCAGGGTGGTTTTCCTATTTGATAAATACATCCATAACTCTGTACAGTAAATAAAGTTTGCATGCAGTTTAAGTATCTTTAAATGACATCTTAGGCAAATGAACTTTTTCTTCATAATTAATGGTGTATAAGAGCCCCTGCCTCCCCCCTTTTTAATAGCCATAGGGACCTCTTGCCCAGTTCCAAAGAGGAATCATGAAGACCAGGTACTTTCTTAAAGAGTTTTCTGCTCATCATACTAAATAACATGCAAAGAGTTCAACAACATACTTCTTAAAGGTAAGAATTACTCTTTTAATGGGCATGTTAACCACTGAAAAAGTCAACTCAACTATTTCCATTACACTGCTTCATTTGGTCATCGGTAGTATAAAAGAAGTCAAATAATATAAGATCAACAGGTTAGTTTATCCACTGGCTACAACATGAGACACAAAATGCTCCAAGGCCAAAATTTTATGCAATATAGTTGTACTGGTTTGGGTTTTCTTTATCTCTTTCCATGTAGTCCCGGTCAATTAAGGATTCAATTCTCTTCTTAAGATCAGCAGGCTGTAAGAGAAGACAAATTTTCAGTGCAAATCTCATGCTCATTGGCTCAAGCCCTTTTACCAACACCCCATTAAAAAAAGAACAGTTTTGGCTCACTGATTTAATGTGTTTAATCTCCTTAGTTTTTTAAAGAGAAAGTATACTGAAAATAATTTAGGTTGAGACATGTTTTTATACTATAATATATGCTGTCACACCTTATCATATTATTGTACAATATTTTCTATTACTTTTCTATTTTATAGAGGTCTTCTAAAAACCAGCTATTTTCTGCACAAATACAAAAAACTAATTCATAACTTTACAAGAGAATACATAAGTTTAGGGAGACAGAATGCTATTTAATTTTGCCAACACAGTTTGAGAAGTTAGGTAGGCCCTACATTTGGGCAAAAGGTAGTTCTCAAAGTCAGGTTGCATTTTTACTAAATAAAAAATGTACTGCAGAAATCACTATTTACAAGACTACGACAACAAATGGTTTGATAAGGGAAGTATCATCTAATAATCCAGATCTTCATATTCCCGGTTTAACATAAGGTTTAACTGTTGTCTACTATAAACAATTTGTGGAGTTTCAAATCCCACTCGTGCTTTAAAAATCATCAAGAAAGTTTATATGTGTTATCACGATTGTATTCTTAGCTCCTGGGTGACAAAATTCCACAGCTTTTTGTATCTAGCCTATAAAAAATATAAACTTGCTTGCTAATCGAGTTGTTCACATTGTGTAGAATGGCCACTTGATCAAGAGGGTTAAAGAGGGAAAGGAGTCTGATGAAGCAGCCAAAATTTCAGACACAATATCACCCAGTAATTCCAAGGTTTGAAAATCAAAATGACTTTCTCTTCATTATGGTGAAAGACCTAGAATATCAGCACAGTATTTATTATAGTAATCCTCTTACCTTCTCCAGCATCAGTGATCTCTCTGGCTGGAGGTGAAATGGTTAGCAGGCAGAGCATGAGGGTAAGAGTGTGGTAATCAGGAGGCAGTGTTCGATTTGGCAAAGACAGAAAGCCTATCTAATTATCATTAACAGCTAATGAGCACATGATGTGCCAGATCCAGTGCTAAGTATTTACATAGATTATCTCATTTCAGCCTCACAATAACCCAACAAGGTAAATACTATTACCATCCCCATTTTACAAAAGAAAAAACAGGCCCAAAGCTCACGATGAAGCCAACAGCCAAGGGTCTAGCTAAACTCTACCATGTGTTTTTATCATCACAAAGGTTTGGGAATCTTCTAAAGCTTAGAAAACCGTGCAGTACACCATCACCTCTTTATTATTGGGCATTGACACTGGACCCTCCATTAAACAACCAATATTAGTTTGCCAAAACTATTGCTAATCTTTTCAAAAAGATGGCTAGTTATCTGTATAGAGTTTCTAATGGACACTTATATAAGCTAACGAAACAAAATATTTAAAATAACCAAATCTTTCAAATTCCAAGGTATTTCAAGGAGAAAAAAATAACAAAGAAGCTCAAAAGAAATATAGTGAATCAACTTGAAAATTTCAAAGACTCATTTAGCAGCTAAATTTTCAGGTATCAGAGCTTCTATATTAAATAAACAAATAAATAAATAAATACATAGCTTTTATAAATTGTTTTTCCCTTTTTTCCACAGCTGCCCACATATTCCAATAAAGGTTCTTTTGGAAATATATATATGAACATGATAAATTAAAACTTTTGTCTCTCCAAATGATCTTGAGGCTTTAGTCTATGTATGTAACATTTGTGTTTGAAAATCTAATATATTCTCTTTTATACATAACAAGCTCAATATGAAAACATGGAAGTACCTACCTTTACTGGAAATTTCAACTGGTTGTACACTTCAGAAACAAGGAGATTGTGGCTAAGTGTCTTTCTCATCTTCATAATTCGAACAATTGCAGCATCAATTTGATACTGTCTGTCTTGAAATACTCTTTCTGTAGTGCTTGCTTGTTCCTCAACCTAACAAAGAAGTTTTAAACTTAGGAATTGTATCTGAAATGAAACTTGATTAATTATACCAATTGTATATTTTAGGGACATAACAGCTAATGCTTTAAATATGCCCAATTATTTAAAAGAACCTAATAAATATAGGAAATGACAGAATAAACCCTACAAACATAACTCCTTTCTGTCCTAATTATATAGCCCTGTACCTATGAAGTAATGCCAATATTAGGTCATAGAAAAATATCATCTTTGAGTTGCTTTTCTAGAAGTAGAGACCAGCTGATGCAGAATTTATCATTTTCTTTACTCTGTCCTTGAAATTTTCTACATAAGCCACAAGGGGTTATTGACAAGATGTCTGTATGATATTAGCTTCTCTGTAAAAATGATTGACTCTAACATCTGACTCAAGTATGGTACTAACTAGCTAAGATACCAGATTAAACTTTAAAAAAAATGTTGGTAATATATAAATCTGAAATACATACTATAAGTGCTTATATTTGTTCAAGACTGAGAGAAATTTAGGTGTTTAGGAGTCAGTTTACCAATTTTAATGCTGAAGAAAAACTGTTCATCTTTGGCACCTAAATCAAAAGAATAGTTTGGGCTTTTTGCAGTCAGTTTATTTGTTACCAAATAACTATTTTAAAAGGACACAGTAATCTTTTAAGGGAATATCATGCCTTTGATGTGAATGTGAACAAGACAGGAACTTGTTTAAGATACTGACCTTTGTCCCATATTAAAACTTTCTCAAGCCCTGCATTAAACCTATTGGAACTGAAATTAATTGGTTTTAAGAAATGCTGTCGTTGTTGGTTTTCTTAGTAAAAGTCTCTTACAAATTCAAAAGGCAAAAACCAACAAAATACTCACTGTTAAAGAAATACTAATTCATTCAGATTTTTCATCAAGCAAGTTGGAAAAAATTTTAAAAAGAAAATATCTTTGATGCTGGCGAGGGCACCATTAAGACAGGCAGTCATGCTGCTAGACAGAAAGTAAATTGGTCCAGCTTTTCTGGAACACAATATGGCATAATGTATTAAGACTCTTAAAATGTTCATACTCTTTGACCCAAAAGATCTATTGGGTTGTCAGAAAAGTCATGACATATTTTTCTATGTTTTTCGTTGCAAAAATGTGTCATGACTTTTCCAACAACCCAATACTTCCACAAATTTATCACAGGGAAGGCTCAGAGAGATTAAGATTTAGGTACAAAGAGGCTTCTTGCAGTTTTATTGATAATACTAAAAAGTTATTGATTTAATTGCCCAATAACGGACACTGGTTGAATAAATTATAATAGCCATGTAAAAGAATATTATGTGGTCATCTGCCACTTTATCAACATATTAATGGTATGGAAAAAGTCTAAAGACTTAATGTTAAACAAAAAAAGCAGTACATAAAACTGTTGAGTATCAGGCCCAATTGTGTGTACCTCCCCTCCACATAAAAATGCAAAATCAAATACTGAAATACATTAAACTAGATATAGGCACAGAATATGTTAATGTTAGTGATAGTATTATAGGCAGAAAATCTTTATAATTTTTATATTATGAACACATATAATTCCAGTGTATTAGGAAAAGGAGAATGCAAAAGAAATACCGTTTCTTTCATCTGGATTTGATTGATCTTTATCCTGAAAAGTTTGTGTTTGAAATCATCATTACAAATGAACTTGTCACCATCTTCAATATCTTTGCCCTTTGGATTTTTTGCCAGAACTCTAGCTTTGCCACAGGCCAAAGACTGCAGTGTTCTCCTTAACTCGCCATCCTCTGAAGAAGAAATAGTGACTTAGTTATTTGTTACTAGCTCATCAACAAGAACAGCTACATTCAAACTTGATCTAGCTTCAACCCTATTCCTCTATTGAAACTGTTTCCTTTTTTCCCCAAGGTAGTGAACCACTTCCTCTTTGTTCTATCCAACTGCATTTTTTCTGAGTCATCCTCTAAAAGACTTGAATTATCATTCTATGTGGATAACTACCAAATCTTCAGAAATGACATCTCACTTCTTTCCAGTCCCATTTAAAAAACACCTTCACCTGGCTGTTTTTACCATCATCAACTCCAGTATGTTCAAAATTTTACTCACCATTTTCCCCATAAAACTATCCTCTTTCTGTTAGTCATGAAGCTACCAGCCTACTCAGGTGAGATACCCGGAAATCACCTTTACCTCTTCCTTCTCCTTCATCCTCCACATACCTAGTAAGTTGTTGCTTCCTAAGAGTTGCCTCTTCTCTGTTCTCATTGGCTTCATTCTAGTCTAAGCCCCTTATTACTTTATCCTGAATTACCCCCACTAACTTCTGGCCTGGAACTTCTTCATCCTCTAAGCTGCCCTATTGTCTGCTGAATCCAGTTAAGTTGTTCAAGTAAGTCACTTCCATTATGTCACACACTTGAGACTCTACAATGTAGGTTTCATCTGCTAGATTTGTAAGGCTCTCCATGATCAGGCTCTACCCATCTTACCTTACCTATCTAATTTTTATCTCCGTATTCCATGCTGCAGTTAAACTATTCATGACTCCTACCCACACTGTGTTCATTCCAACCTTCAAGCCTTTTCTCACAATTATTTCCCCTTGCAGCGTATGCCTTCTTCCTAGCTAAAACTTGAAGGCCCAGCTCAAGTCCCACCCCTTTCATGAAGGCTTTCCCAGTTGTGCCAGTGCAGTGATCTTTTGCTTAGCTAAATTCCTAACACACTCCTAGTCAGCACCACAGATTGATACTTAGTGGTTGTGAAATTATTTCAAATGTCATTCCCCCTTTCCCAGTGGTTACATTGTGAGTGCTGAGGAGAGGGATTATTCCTTTATATCCCGCCAAAGCTCTTAACCTAATGGAGTGACATAGTAGACACTGAATAACGCTTGCTAATCGACTGATTCAACACAAACCTATTCCAGTAGCCTGCTTGATCTCTTCTAAACTGAACTCTTCTCCCTCATTAAACATTAGCAGCACCAGTGTTTGAAAAAGAGACACCTGAAGTTCTTTTTTACCCTGTTGGAGAAACAGCAGTATTTAGCAATCATTAAAAAATAACACAGGAAAAATTAATCAAATAACTAATCTCTTACAGGAAAACACACTTTTCAATTAGTGGATTTAGAAACACAGAATAACATTATGCAGAAAAGCCAGTATGTTCACTGTATGTAGGGCTTAGGTGTGATCCTACCTAAAACAGAAGGAAGGATTGGATGACCTTTCTACAGGTCTTTTTTAAACCTTTATAATTAAAACTGAACAACAAAGTAATGAAAATTAATAACTCAGCCTTATGTATCATTACAGATGTTTATTACAAGCAGCACAAAATCACTATTTCAAATACATTTGACATTTTTTATTCAGGTAAGTCATGAAATGCTGCAGGAATATTTTGAAATTAGATGAGAACTGTTCCCCTTAACACCCACTCTATTCTCTAGCCCCCAGCAAGAAATGAAATTTCCTGTTAAGAAGTGGCAGTGTGAATTCTGCATCTACAAGTGGGGAAAGGGTGGGAGAAAGGGTTTTCGGTTTGCAGCAGGGCTAACTAAATCAACTATAGAAAAGACCCATTCTTATAATATAATATACACAATCTTGTGGCAAGCTAACACTGTCATGCATTATTTAGGATAAATTTATAAAAACGTTAAGAGGGATGACCTCAATATCAAAGTTAAAGGAAAAACTAAGTTTGGGGACTACCCACTTACCTCTTTAAATTCGGCCTTTAGCACACAGTGTCCTAGGGTCGACTGCCACTGAAGTTTCCTGCCACTATGTTTGCCTAGGTAAAATGTCTTGAAAATCTCCTGAAGTTTTACCATCTACAGTAAATAAAATAAATCTTTATTTAAGCTCTGCATCCAATATCACATTAACTACTCTTTATATTTACCTCATGTATAATAATTTCTGGATACTTTTAGTTTTTTAACTTTATTGGGGAACAGTATGTTTTTCCCAGGACCTATCAGGTCCAAGTCAAGTTGCTGTCCTTCAATCTTAGTTGTGGAGGGCACAGCTCAGCTGAGTCCAATGACGTTTTCAATCTAGTTACGGGGGGGGGGTGCAGCCCACTATCTCATGCAGGAGTTGAACCGGCAACCTTGTTGTTAAGAGCACATGCTCTAACCAACTGAGCCACTGCCCGCCCCCAATTTCTGGATGTTTTCAAGACTATCGAGTAGGTCCACTGATCACTGATGTAAGGTAATGATCTCCCAACTACCAAATCTAATGGTATTTATCAGTCTTCACACTCTTTGCTCTCTCTGCAACATTTAATCATCCCGTCTTTTGAAACATTCACCTCCAATGCCTTTTGAGCCCTTGCACCATGCTGGTTTATCTCACTACTGCTTCTTCATCGGCTTCCTTCACAAGTTCCTCTTCCCACCACCAAAGGGGACCCCTTTCCAAAGTTCTGCCTTAGACTTTTTCTTCCTGTTTCTACGTTCTCCCTCTTAATGAGAGAGATCTACTCCCTGGGTGTCCACAGTTATCTAGATGGAGGATTCTCAGTACCTATCTCTCTAGCCTTAACCCTTTTTCTAAGCTTTGGTCCTGAGTTAGACAGTTCCCCAGGAGTTAGGATGGATTAACTCAAGCACCCATCACTCAGCAATCCAACCCCTAGGTGACATATGAGCAAGAATTTTTGAGAGTGGTGAGTATATCTGGGGAACTGAAAGAAGAGTCAGGGAAATTGACTTGGCATCAATAGCTATGTGCTAATGATACTGGTATCAGAGTAATATAAACAGAAGAGTAAAATATTAAAACAGTTGGCATTTGTTGTTGGTGTGCTTACTAACCCAAACTTTTAAAAAGCATCTATTTTTTAGTGGCAAGCAAAATAGAAGTGTCATGTATTTCTATGTTTATAACTCAAGTCCTAAACAGCATTCTTACCTCTGGTGGTAAATGGACTTCCATAGGCACATATGTTGGCCAATAACCCATTGTCAGAATATTCACAGTTAATTCAATATTCCCAGGTACGTTCTGATTCTGCATATACTACAATAAGATGAAACACACATCCTGAGATCTTCAAACTAAAAGTGCATACCTTTCATGTCAAAATAATGACCCATTCAAAAAGTTCCCCATTATAAAATTACATGCAAATACTGACGATCTCTAAAGTAAAAGACAACTATTAAAAGAACTATAAATGAAGCCTATATTAAATACACTGGAAAAGTGCATTGGTTAACATTTTTGTTACAATGGCACATGAGGATTATGTGACCTCATTACAGGTGTTATCAACTTAAGTAATTTCTCACATTCAGCTGGGCTGTTATGGAATCTCTTGTCCATTCTTTCCCCCATACCACCTGCAGCCCCCACCTTTGGAGACCCCTATGTGGCTTGGAACACCTTGCAGCAACCCCCAATCCTCACCCCACCAGCCAGCCCAAGTCTCCGGTTTTTCACTTGCTCCACTGCCTGTTTGCAGGGGGTGACCTGAAGTGGGGAAGGAAGAAAAAGGGGAAAGGGCAAAGCAGATAAACCCTATTCTGTAGCTACTATAGGACCCATGATCCTATTGACCCTGATCTCTCTGTTGAGTCTTCCACTCTCATTTCCCACCATAGCAATATAGCGGTAAAGAAGTCAGTATTAAAACCCTGAGAGGAAAATCTGACTTGCCATCTCTATATCCATGTTCTTAAATATTTCAAAATCACCTTCTACCAACATCTGCAAAGCTGTGGATCTAGCTTTTCATTCCCAATGTCCTCAGAAGCCTTACACAACCACTCCTTTCACCTCTCCTCCCTTCCCATTGCCGCCTTTGAACATGCAAATCCACAGTGATTATATGCTGCAGAAAGCCCTGTTCTCACTATTGAGCTACATACAGCTCTTCATGTCCTGGCTTCAGTTCAAAACATTTTATTTCTAAATTTGGGTTACATTGGGTGTACATTGAGAATTATGAAGTAGGTCAAATACACTTACATTTCATTGGTGAATTTTTCTCTACTGTGAATATCATCTAAGTTGCTATAAAATATTTACAACAAAATCATGTTTCTATTTATCCTCTTCAGTACAAACCACAGCAAAGAGATAACTAAATATATTTAACCTCAAGGAATTACGTAAGAGTTCAACTTATTTTTACCTGTTTGAACTGAATCATGATGTCTTTAGAAAGTTCCATGTCTTTAAACATTCCTTCAAGTTTGCTGGTGAAAGCAGCTCCACATTCTATTAAAGATGTTTACAATATTTTATAATATTTCAAAGTGATTAAAAACAAAGAATTTAAAATTGAAAACATGAAATGCAAAACTTACTTTACCATGAAATATGATCTGTAATTATTCATAAGAATAAAAAAAATCTTTACCCCAAAGTGTATGCCCCACTAATTGAGAGTCAAACTCTTTAATCCTATCGTAACCTTATCTACTATTTAGGCATACAATAAATGAGAAATTTTTATGTAAGTAATGAAAACAAGAACAATGTTTTATTTTTAATAAATTACAACAGCTCTGGATCTGTACAATAGGTTGGAAACCTATGACCTTACTCAATTTACGTTTTCATCATATGTGCATAGAACAATTGACAAAAGAGTAAAAATGCGGCTGACATTTTCTCTCAGAAATCAAAAAAGAAAGGGAACAGAAAGAATGACAAGCATACCATGTTTAAGTTTGGACAGCATTGATTTTTCAGCATCTACAGATGCACTCTTCCCAACTAACAGGCGCTTGGCTAAATCTTTCTTGTAGAAGGCCTCAAAAACATCCTTGCCTATGTTAAATAATAAAACACAACTCATAATATTCCAATAAAAATTCTGACAAAATTGCTTCACTGTGTTTAATAAATCACACCATTACTCCAAGTTATTTAAATTTATACATTTTATCAAAGTTTGTTAAATGCAAGAAATATCAGAGGTAAACTTTTGCATCAGACATTTCTAAAGTTCTTTGCTATAGAGAATTGTAAAAAGAGAATACTGCATTAACTTTTTTTAGAAAAGCTTTAGTCAATCAGTAGCTTTATCATCAATACCTAGAGATTAAAACAAATAACAAAATCCAAGGCCATAATAGTGGAAAAGTCAAAACACAAGGCAATTAAATAACATTCCTCAAGTACCCCCAATGAATTAAATGCAAGGAGTATAATAGAATTTAAAATATCTAACTCCCAAATAACACTCCCTGCAGATTGATTATAATTGCTAATTTCTCTGTTGAGTACTTTGTTTTAATAGAAAAATATTAAAACAAAAATAAACTTACCATAGATAAATCTAAATATGATCATAATTTTATCCAACATCTTTTCAAGTTCCTCATCTGTAGCTTCTTTGTTGCCAGCACGAAGCTTTGAATCTACATACTTAGCTAAAATGAGGGGAAGGTTTGTTGTTTAGTGATCATGGGTATCTATGATGTACTAAGCATTACACATACCCAAACAGGAGTATGATATACTGTTTTTTTCAGTGCTTCAGAGTTATACATGCATTTTTTAAAGTCTCCAATGTCAGGCAGATCAAGTGACTTGTTCAGTGTCACAGAGCTAATAAATACCAGAGCCTGAACTCAAACCCAAGTCTTCTGGCTCCAGATCTAATGTACTTTCCACTAGAGTGTCCATTTTACAATGATGGTCAGCAATCTTTACAGAGTTGGAGGCAAAATCTGCAAAAATTTTAAGGATAAATAGTAGACCAATGAAATTTCACCCTTTTGCAGAAGACCCTAGACCTTCTCAGGGTACCTCTTCTTCTGACATTAAGGAGTACTTGGATGGGAAAACTTGAGAAGCACTACAGTATACCACACCCTTACACTAAATGAGCCCAGATTATTAGGTTTGTTTTTGTCCTGGACATATTTCCTCTCTCACTGGCAACTGTACTTTCCATTACCCTTTCTTGTAGCCCTAAGTGTAGACCTCTAAAAACAGCACCCGACCCCACCTCTAAATTGCTGTAGGCTTATAAAACTGATCTCAAGTTTATTATAAATAAAAGGAAATAGGGTCCAATGTACTGTTTTACAATGAAAGAACATAATGCTTGACAAGTGGGCTTTGAGCCGTTCTTGAGCTTGAAGGACTTACTCCTTATATCCAGGTTCTTAGAAACTACCAGCTAAGCAACCTCAAATAAATCAGGGGTTAATATATTACAACCTTGTCAAAATTTCAGGTTAACTGAAATTTTATGAATAAAAGAACATAACTGGAAAAAGGGACTAGAAAAATACCTATGAGTTCAGCAGGTTTGTTTGGTCTTTTGTTAATGAATGTTTCAAATGCTTCTTTCATGGCGTTGATAAATTTTTCATTCTTCAGAAAACAGATATCAATTATATGGTCAACTTTATCTTTAAAATCCAGTAATTCTTGAACCATTGTTTTATCTTTTTCAGGATTAATTACAATAGTGCTTCCAAATGCCTAAAAAAAAAAAATACCACTTTTTACTAGAACTTAATTATCAATGATAAAAACAATCCCCAAATCATATTTTAAGTAGGTATACATATTTTTATATTTCAAAAATTAAAGTAAAGCTGTTTTTGAAATCAGGAAAAGAAAAAAATAAAGTGATAAAACACCCAGACTGATACTATTCATCTATAATCATGAAATAAGGAATGACCACTAGGTATATAATATTATTTTGGGGCATTATTATACCGTCAGTCTCTAGGCTCTTTTCCCTACTTTTAAAGAAATCAGCTTTGAATTTTTTAAAAAAATGACAATATGGCTTCAGTGTAAGATTTAAGAAAGGAAAGGAATTTTGGATCCAAAAAAAGTCCCCTTTGTTTTTCCACATTCACTGCTACAAATATTGGAGCTAGAAATCACGACAGACATCAAGAAGGTAACTGTTTTAATGCTGATTTGCTATACAGCTATTATTGTCAGGTTGACTGCTCTCAAAACTCCCATTAAAAAAAATGGATCTAGCAAGTCAGAAATTTTCGCTGATGTGTAACTCTGGGTGTACAGATTATAAGCCATGAGAGAGAAAAAACAAATCCCAGGTTAATTGGTAATACCTTAATATATTCAATCCACTGTTGCAAGAGAACCTGAACTCCACCTCGAACTCTACTGAAAAGCTGATACAGGAGAGATAAATCTTGAATTCGGTTTTCATCAAGAAGGTTATTTAAACCTGAATTTTGAAACATTTTGGTATTAAAAAAGTGAGCAAAGATGTCAGATATTTTAATGAAAATTAAGTTAAAGTATTATTGCAATATTGGTCTGAACTATGACTCATCTGTGAATTTTAATACAGTGATTTGCTTTGAATTAAACCCAAATAGACAATCACCTTTCCAAGTGAAAATTCTATATAGGGAAATTTAGCCTACATAAAAATGAAAATAATTGTGTAATGGTTTGTACTATTTAGCAAGGTAGGCCAGATGTATAAACAATTTTTAAACACTGGTTTACATAAAATATACATTATAATAAATACCTTATATGTACAATAGCCTTCAGTGTACATAGCTATATTTCAGACTACTGAGTATGGCCTGTGGTATATCAAAACCATACATTATGGTTAAGAGCTCGCTCAAGAGTTTGAGCTCTGAGCAACAGCGGTTCGATTCCTGGCCCGAGCTGAGTTGCCGCTGAGCTGCCAACAGGTGGCAGGATGGCTCAGCTAAAATAAACCAACACAAACAAAAAAACAAAACAAAAAAACCCCTACACATTAATAAGCCAAGTTTAAATGAGGTTCTAATGTATTTGATTTTCAGAATGAAATAATAGTATAACTACATTAAAATTCTAAAATATATCCATTTTATAAAAAAGAAAAGATGGCTGGAGAGAAAGATAAGGCTTTTGTCTATTTGTGGCACTGTCAAAGTAAACGCAGGGCATACTCTAAGATCACTTACAAGTGTGCTCAGTTTTATATGCTATGAACAAAAGCATTTCAGTGCAAAAAGGAATGCCTTTCCTTACTGTATTCTCACCAAGTCAGTCACAAATCCCCAAGTTCCCAGTTTCTTTATTGGTGTTGGTGGAGCCCTCTCACCTTAGCTCCCATTTCTTTAAGGAAAGGAGCACCTCTTGGAATTTTACTGTGATAAGTAGGGAAAAAGGACTGTGTCCATCCTCAGAAATGTAGCCACCATATGCTATCAAGCTTTTAAAAGGGTAATTTTCAAATCTGTTTCTAATTGTCTGCTGCTACCATTTTAAAGGTAATCTGATTTATAAAGTGCCAATTACCTTTCTGAAGAATTGCTGTTAAGTGTTCACCTAGAAGTTGTTTCTCTACAGTAGCAATTAATGACTTCCTACAAGGAGAAAAAGTTTAGAATTATTGAGGTTTGACTTTGCTGAAAATTTAAAGCCTTTTCTTGGGGGGGGGATCAAATAGCTCGTTTTATGTTCATTTTAATATTTCTTTCCTATGTATAAATTTATCAGTGCTCAGAGTTACTCTACTTTATGCCTAAAAGAAAAAGAGCATATTTCAGAATTTGATTTACATCATGAAATAAATATATCCAAGGTCTTCTGTAGCTGGCTTTTTCCAAGTTTCTCTGCTTTTATTAGGAAGGTAAAGAAGTTATCTATGCTGCTTTCAGGAACTTCTTGCTTGGTAATATTTAGGGAAGCACAGAAATAGTTTGTCCTATGAATATCCATTGAATTTTAATCGGCCTGAAAATTTCAAAGATCACATCAGCTTCAAACACTATTTTTTAAAATTACATCCTAAACACATACACGCAACCCATAATCAAATCCTAGATCAAATCTAATTAACTCGGGAAAATAACAACTTGAAGTTTGCATTATGAAAACAATTGTCAAAATCTCAAATCACACATGAAAATAGTTACTAACATGTTTGGGGACGCCCAAAGTGCCTTAAACGATTGAACAACACAGGTTAAGGCTATTAGGCAGAGCATATAATACTTACTGGGTGGTCTGATCTAAGTAAGTAATAAGTCTGTCTGTTTCTTCTTCTAGACGTTTGTTAACATGATGAAGATATTCAGGAACCTACAAAGATAGTTTTTTTATATTATTGTTTTCCTCCCATAAATCATTCAGAAAATGTCAAGTCCAAAAGATTCTGGGAGCAGCCCTGTCAAATGTAACAGGGTTGAATCATATGTAAAATTACAGGCAGAGTTTATGATCCAGAATTCTGGCCATTAAGAACAGTGAAAGAAAGGAGCACCTAAGTGAGAGAAAATCATCACAACGTTGCGAAGATAAATTCAAAGAGAAGCTTATGTTCTATAAAGTCTATTGTGAGACACAGTGGACTTAATCATGGTTTTTAAATACCTCTCTTTCCTGCATTAATTTTTGGCCTTCGGCTGCATAAAGCCGGTTAGTTTCTTCCAAAAATCGTTGTTCAAAAGAATCCTGATAAATCTGGGAGGGGGAAACAAAATAAAGAAGTTAATTTATTCATTAAATATTTATTAAATGCCCTCTAAGAGAACAGCACTATGAATCTGGTTTTTAAACATCAAACTATGGATAGCCATCAACTCTGTATTAAGTGAAGTAGTTAACTTACTTGCAAATCAGAAAGCATGCTTAAAAGGCTTCGGAGTAAACTTCTATCAATTGCTTCACCATTTCTCTCCCTCTCAATCAAGAGAAGAATGCCATCAATTGTCTTATTCTGGACTTTCTGATCACTTATAATATGAGCCCTAAATAACTCCAGTCCCATGTCCCTAAAATAAAAAATATATATAATCTAAATTAATTGACAACAATACCACTCTGGAGAGGCTTAACTTCTCACTACATGTTAATTAGGGCTCCAGGCTTTGAAGCAGCAATTGTAAAAGGATAAAATCCCTCCATTTAATTTTAAATTACGTTAAATTAAAGCACACAGGAAACTCATTTTTTCTTTAATGAGAACTGAAGCTAAATTCCTGTCTTCCTCTGTAACTAAATTTTGTTTATTATCTCCTTTGGTGGATTTCTTCCTTGGTCAAATCAAGAGGCAAAATTACGACAGTTCAAAGTTAAAAAATGGTCTTCACTGTACTAGTAATGAAGGCTTAATTGGTCATCTGTCATCTGGCTTTAGTACTCAAAAATCAGTGAACTCTGATAATTACAGTAGGTAAATGGTAGGAAGAGCTCATGATATTGGGTCTTCAGGAAAGTCACGAGGCATTTTTGCATTGAAAAACACAGAAAAATACGTCATGACTTTTCCAACAACCCAATACTATTCTATTTTCATGTATACATGGAATTTTCCATAATACTGTTAAAAGATAATGTGCGAACTCTTGATCAGCAACAAAATGATGCACACTCAGATAGTCTACAGCAAACCTAAATTCCCTTAGCTAACAAAAAAACTTCATAAATTATTATAAGCTCAGGGAATGTTAGCTATAGCCAATATTAGAAAAGGTAAAACGTTAATCAAGAAGTTAAAACTGCTGTAAATACAAGTCTAGAAGCCAAATTTGAGTTTTTATGAGAATATTCACAGTATCACTTACTCTCTTCAATTAGTATAATTAAGATTTAATTATGATTTGTAACAAATCTTTTCATAATTTTTTTTCTGGCATCCTTACCAAATGGAGGGTAGCATTGAATTTTGAAGAACGTAAGTTCTATCCAGAAACAAAAAAATGCTCCTGATCATGATCTGCCAATGAAAAAAAAAAAAAGAAATCAAACATTTTTATACTTTGTGAAGCTGAAATGCTTGCTTTTGATAAAAAAATTGCAGGATTCGCTTGAATATGTACTAAACTAGTAGGATCAAACACAAAGATAAACAGATCTACCTGAGAATATGCCCATACCATTTTTATTAAACTATTCTATTGTTTTAATCCTTGCTGCAGATTCCAGAAAAGGGACACTTTAAATGGTCCTATGACTTCTTTGCAACTTGAGAAGTAACTGAAAACATAAACAGGAATTGGGGGACACACATACAATTCTCCCTCAGCGACAGTACTCAGGGTGAAACTGCCTTAAATTGTACGTGTGGGGTTTTGGGCAGGAGGGTAGATTTTAAGATTTTTAATTTGCAGAACATAAAGTATAAAATAATACCAGATTACTGAGAAAGGAAAAGGTGTGATGTGAATAAGCTAAAATACAGGGCCATCAGGCACCTTCACAGGTAATCAAATAGTGAGTGGGATGATATCCATCAAGACAGAGACAAAATGTAATGTTTTTAATGAGGTAAATACTTCTTGATTAAGTGTGACAAAAATAAAAATGATCCTAAGGTGCAACTCATTCCAAAATGCTTGTTTACTTATAATTTGCAATTTTAAAATAGAAAGCACAACCGAAATTACTTTCCAATTCAGAACAAGAGCAGATATTGAGGCAGGTCCCTATTGCAAGTTTTCAAAGCTAATGTTCCTGTATTTGAAGAAATTTATTTTTTAACTACAATATTTATCTGAAATGTAATACTTTTTCCAGTTTACCATTTGTCTACAGTGGTTCTGCCAGCATCTATCGATCTTCTTTAGAAAAAGAACACTATCCAAAGAATCCATGAGATGTATGTCAAGGATATTTTAAAGTACTTAGTACAAGTAATATATGTGATGTGAGAGCATATATGTCTTAAATATGGAATATTCTACATACTAAATGAAACTTAATAGCACTTAATTACAGAACAAAATGCTATTTCTTAAAGTACAGAGACAATGTAGATCCCACTAAAAATACCTTTAAAAACGAGACTTTAACATAACTGAACACTGTGTTTTCAGTTTATGATTTCCCTTAGATGATTATCTTTCCTCAAATGGAAATTTGTTAGGACAAAAAGGTTAAAGATGTAAGGACATCTTATTTACACTAGTACCACAATGTAGATTTAGACCCTATTTAAGCTGAAAAATAAAAAAATTATTTTTCTTTCTCTGGAAGCAAAATGAACAAAAATAACAAATCTATAAAACACAGGTATTCCATTTCAAGCTGGATTAAATAGTAAGGGATAGAGGGGAAGGAGAAGATAAAAATACAAGATGTTTTGTTTTTAAAAGGATATTCTCTGAACTGATGAATTTGTGCTTTGATGTGATCTTCACAAATCTGTCTCAGCTGTTTGTATAAGTTTGCAGAAATCTTGTAAGAACAGAGATTTTCTACAGCCTGCAAGATTAAACACATACTTGCTTAAGGAAAGAACGGAGAGGTTCTCAATGATTTACATCAAATTCTTATTAGTTTGATATTTCTGCAATGCCAGCCTATTAAAAAGAGTTATGCATCCATTTAAAACACAAAGTAAAACACAAAATTATCAATGTGGGTGGTGAACATTTTCATAGCCAATGTACTGTATCAAAAAACCCCCACAAGAAATGCCCATCGGTAGACGACTGGATTAACAAACTGTGGTACATTTATACAATGGAGTATTACTCCGCTATAAAGAAGAATGGAATCATACCATTTGGGACGATATGGATGGACTTAGAGACTATTATGTTAAGTGAAATAAGTCAGTCGGAGAAAGACAAATACCATATGATTTCACTTATATGTGGA
>NW_017732621.1:125774-134432 GCF_001890085.2 Hipposideros armiger | reverse complement strand
CAGGTTGAGCTGTTGTTCAGCATCTTAGCTGTGGAGGGCAGTGTCACTGGCCCTCATATGTGGGATCCGAACCGGGGCCCTCTGGCATTCCAACCAGTTCTTAACTATCGCGCCACTCGGCCGGCCCAATGCTGTCTTGTTCTTAAAATGTCAATTGTTTTCATAAGCAGAAGTCCACTTTGAGTTTAAAAAATAATTACACCAATTGTTTATCAGAAGGGTTGGGAAGTCTGACCACCATTGAATTAAAATTTATTTATACTTTCTTTGGTTTTCCTAAACAGAACAATGCAGAAATGATTGCTAGCAGTATTATAAGTATGATATAATTAAACGTCAAGGATTTTGCTTGAACATTTCAGTTTAAGAATACTTAAATATACGTTTTAAAATTTGCACAACTAAATAAATATTCATTACAGAAGAAATGACTGTATTTGTACTTCATTCTAAGAGTTGAATTTATACTTTTATACTGAGATCCCAAAAGGACAAACTTCAGATTTCAGTGAGTTTCTCGTTATGTATATCAAAAGACTTTCAAATGTAAAACAGCCATGATAAAACTCTTTGGGATGAACTTTGATATAATTGACAATTCCAACTAGTAATGAATGACTTAGGTATAACACCAGGATTCCTTTCTCACCACAACAGAAGGCAAACATTCTATTAACATTAACTCTAAGGGAGCACCCAACTTATTGGCGTGGAATTTTATAAATATGTACTTGGAAGTCATTTCCAGTGTGCGGGTCCAGTAAATGGATTAGCAAATGAAAAGAAAGCTTAAAGGAATGCGATTATAGCATTGGAGGAAAGAAGTCACTACACCTCACCAGGAAACAGCAAGGCAATTACATCCAGCAGCTCAGGCGAAATAAGGCTAAGTTTCCACTGGCCACCTTCCACGGAGCCTTGGGTTAGGCCACAAATACCTAAAGGGTGTCTTTATGTTTATGTCATGTGCCTCTGTGTTCACATCGGTCCTCTATGGAATCGCCCCCTTCCTCCTTTAATATTCTTCTTATTGTATCTCAATGTTCCTTTTGAGTGACCCATTTTCTCAGCGTTTCTCATTTCCCTGCTTAGGTTCTGTCTCCCTATTTAATCTTCTCCACATTTCCCACTTCTCCAAGTCCTAGTCTCCATTCCCTTCTGCTGTGTTCCTCCTTCTCCCATATAGTTCTCAATGCATCTATTTATCTTCTCACACAAGATACCATATTCCTTTACCACTCAACTAGGTCCCACTCCTTCCAATAAGCTTTCCTTAACTGCCCAAGCAACCAGTGACTCACTTGGTAGTATCAACAATCATAACACACTGACCTGTCACCGAGTCAGCACTGTATCTCTTTATTTGTATATCCTGTCCCCCAATTCTCCTTAATGACACACAAGGACAATATGCTAAAGTCTCTATGTTCTTTAATATTTTTTGTGCTTTGATCCAGGTGATACAGTAAATACTCAAAAAACTAACATACCTATATCTAGCAATGTGCCCTGTGCATAGAAGGGGCTTTTACAGTGTAAGAAGAAAACTGTCCAGAAAACACACAATTACAATACACTTTTATAGGTGCTATGATGGGGATAAGCAAGAGGCAAAGCCCCTAACCCAGTCTTTAGGGCAGGAGCATGTCAGGAAAGGCTTCCTGAGCAGAGGTAAAGTGATGGAGACTCAAAAACCCACAGAGAAATGGATAAAGACCTACTGGGAATAGTGAGAAAGAGAGAATTAAGCTGGGGTTTATATGCATACAGCCTAACCTGTATTTAGTTGCAGGATGGTTTAAGATGAAAAAGCAGGAGCACCTAAGGTGAATTTTGAAGGAAGAGAACACTCTGCTTCTCTAATTTAGCCTTGACTACTACTTTTTTTTTTAATTGGGGAACTGGAGGAGGGGAACAGTGTTGGGGAATTGGGGAGGGGGACTAGCCAAGTGTTGTTCTTCAATCTTAGTTGTGGAGGGTGCCAGTCGCCATCTGCCTGCCCGTTGTTGGCAGCTCATGATCTCTAAACTCAGGTGCTGTGTTACAATCTTAGTTGCGGGTGGGCGTAGCCAGTATCCCATGCAGCCTTGTTGTTAAGAGCACACGCTCTATCCACTGAGCCGTCCAGGCAGCAGATCAGCTCAAGGTGCCAAGTTCAGTCTTAGTTGTGAGTGGGCATAGCCACCATCCCATGCAGGAGTTGAACCAGCAGCCTTGTTGTTAAGAGCGCATGCTCTATCCATTGAGCCATCCAGGCAGCAGCTCAGCTCAAGGTGCCAAGTTCAGTCTTAATCGTGAGTGGGCATAGCCACCATCCCATGCAGGAGTTGAACCAGCAGCCTTGTTGTTAAGAGTGCATGCTCTATCCATTGAGCCATCCGGGTAGCAGCTCAGCTCAAGGTGCCGAGTTCTTAGTTGTGGGAGGGTGTAGCCCACCATCGAACAGGCAGTCTTGTTGTTAGGAGCACGTTCTCTCACCAGCTGAGCCACCCTGCCACCTGTTGGCAGCTCAGCAGCAGCTCAGCTCGGGCACAGCATCACTGGCCCATATAGGAATTGAGCTGGTGGCCCGGTTGCTCAGAGCTCGCCATCTTAAGCCAACTCTTAACCAACTGAGCCACTTGGCCAACCCAGCCTTCACTACTTCTTAATACACAGATCAGATCTAGTAATTTTCCTTCCTTGACAACCTTCCATCAAGCTCTTCATGTACTGTTATACAGAAATCCCCTAACAGGTATAAAAAAAAATTCAAAGGACTCAATAGTGCTGTGTGATGCATGGTCTACTATCATTTACGTGAAAAAGAGAAAATGAATAAAAACACAGTTGGTTTTACATTCATAAAGCCTCTCTGGAAAGATAGTCCCTAAACTAATAATGTTTGCAGAGAGGGAAACTAAATGGGGGTTGGAAGATGGGGCAGAAGTGAAACTTTTCACTACATGCTCTGTAATACTTTGGGGGCTTTGAACCAGGCAACTAAATATATTAAGCATTCGAAACACTTAAATACTTGCCTTGCCTAATAAAACATTTTCTGTCTTCCCCACCACCACACTTTTTAGCATGGCATTAAAGGCACAATCTCAACCATGTTAGTCTCATGTCTGTTTATTATCTTCTACATGCCCTGTGATCTAAACACTTTGCTTTCCTCACTTTTAAACAAGGTTTGGAGCAGTCATGTGTGCCTAAAACAGTGGCGTCCAAAAATTATTGACAAGCCACAATAAGAAATACATTTTGTCATACTCCATTGTACACAGAGTAAATTCATGTAATTGAAACAAAATCTTCATGAAACTACACTTATCATTACTGTGTGTAATGTACTCTGATATTTTCTACTTTATTTATTTAAAAAAATGATGGTTACAAACTACTAATTTCATGAACCTACTAGAATATAAGCATCTTAGGGGCAAGCACTAAGTGATCTCTGTATGTCCATGGCTTCTGATCAGCTTTGCACAAAGTAAATAGTGACTGATTCAACAAGGACTCAGTGTTTACAAAGTACTCTGTATACTGTTAGGTGCTGGGATAGAAGCATGAATAAAAAAGTTAAATCACTACTTAGGAGTTTGAGATAAGCTCTATTTTATTCCAGATCTTTGAAATGCACTTTTACAAATGTATTAATTATTTTACATTTCACTAAACATTTCAGAAGTCCCTGAAAGTTTGATCTAGTATAATTATTAGAAAAATAACCTTGTTTCACATGCAACTATAGGTATCAAACAGATTCCAGATAGTTATACAAGTCTCTTAAATAAAACTACCTTTTCACTTAAGCTCACAATTGTTACTGGTAAGAAAAATACTACCTTAAATCCTTTTTGTAGGTAATCAGGTATAAAATAAAAACGTTCTGTTGGGCTGTTGGAAAAGTCATGACGCATTTTTGCAAGGAAAACCATAGAAAAATACGTCATGACTTTTCTGACGACCCAATAGCAAGGTTTTAATCTTTATTCCTGCAAATCCTACCTAGGCCCTCCCCTCCAAAATCCATACATGTCACATCAAAAATGTTTGTCTGGAAAAAAACACTCCAAAGAAAATATAAACATGTAGCAAATTAAATGCAAAACTATAGTTCGTGAAATTTGATGCGTTGGGGAATATAGGATTTAAGAAACAGGAAAGGCACAAAAGATTGCATTTGTGACAATGGAAGGAGTAGAAATGAGGGTAAGACTAGAATAAAAAATAAAGAGGATTAAAATAAGGATAAACAATACAGAAAGTGCAAACATAAAAAATTAAACATGGTAAGGGAGGAAATCTAGAAATTTTTTCTGATTTAACAATGACAGACACTAAGAACGATATTAAATTCCCACCAGAGTGCTGCACTCCGGTCATTGGCCTAATGGGTTGTGTCTTATTTTTCAAACCATGTATTTATAGAAAGAAAACACACAACACCACTTTTCAACAACTGATACAGAAATACAATTTAAATTAACTCTTTTTACATCTAGTAAAATGGTTAAAATAAAAGATAATCAAAACGTATCAAACACTAAGAATTTGCAAAAAGGAAGCCAGGCAATAAAACCGGAATTATTTTTTGTTTTACATCTAGTAAAAAGGGTTTAATTAAGATTGAAATTATCAAGGCTTAAGAATTGTAGTTGTACATTTTTTTAAATAGCAGGGATAGCACTGATTAACAATTTAGTAAACATTTATCTATTAATGGACACATAGGTTTACATATCTTGGCTATTGTAAATAATGCTGCAATGAACATAGGGGTACATATACCTTTACAAATTAGTGTTTTCGTTTTCTTCAGATAAATACCCAGAAATGAAATTGCTGGGTTGTATGGTACTTCTATTTTTAATTTTTGGAGGAACCTCCTTACTGTTTTCCATAGTGGCTGCACCAATTTACAATCCCACCAACAGTGCAGGAAGGTTCCCTTTTCTCTACATCCTCGCCAACACTTGTTGGCTGATGTCTTTTTGATAACAGCCATTCTGACAACTGTGGGACGATATCTCATTGTGGTTTTTATTTGTATTTCCCTAATGATTAGTAATACTGAGCATCTTTTCATTTGCCAGTTGGCCATCTGTATGTCCCCTTTGGAGACGCTTCAGGTGTCCATCAATAGGTGAATGGATAAAGATGATGTATATGTGGAATGGAATATTACTTAGCCATAAAAAATTAAATCTTGCCATTTGCAACAACATGGATGGATCTAGAGGGTATCATGCTAAGTGAAATAAGTCAAAGAAAGACAAATATCATACGATTTCTCTTGTATATGGAATCTAAAGAACAAAATAAAACAGAAACAGACTCCTATATACAGAAATTTGATAGTTGCTAAAGGAAAGGGGTTTGGAGATGGGTGAATAAGTTGATGGGGATTAAGAGGTACAAACTTCCAGTTATAAAATAAATAAGTCATGGGAATGTAATGTACAGCATAGGGAACCTCGTCAGTAATAGTGTAATAACTTTGTATGGTAACAGATGGTAACTAGACTTACTATGGTGATCATTTCATAAAGTATATAAATGCCAAGTCACTATGTTGTACATGTAAAACTAATATATGTCAACTATACTTTAATACAAAAGAGGAGCAATACATAACATGATAAACTAAGCTAAAAAACATCAACAGAGTGACAACAGTTAAACCAAATTACATAGAAAACAACAGCTATTAACCTCTGCTAACAGTCTAACTGCTCTCCTATAACCATTGACTGCTTAATTAAGCAACTAGATTTTATAATTGATAACAACCTATACTGAGATGGATGCACTATTTGCTTCCAGCCTTGTGGTCATCTACTCAATAAGGAATCATTAATAGAAAGGTTCATTATTTAAGATGTATGTCGGGCCAGCCGAGTGGCTCAGTTGGTTAAGAGCTCGCTCAAGATTTTGAGCTCTGAGCAACAGCAGTTCGATGCCTGGCCCGAGCTGAGCTGCCGCTGAGCTGCCAACAGGTGGCAGGATGGCTCAGCTAAAAAAATAAAAAAGATTTATGTCACAAAAAGCTAACCAAACAAGAGTTCCCATTATTAATATAGATATCATTATTTTCATCAGAATTGAAGTATGGACTAGGATTGCCTTCAAAGATAATAGCGAGACATTTGTATTAAGAATAAATGTTACCTGAAACCTACATAATTTTACTAACTAATGTGACCACAATAAATGAAAGTTTTGTGTGTTTTGTTTGTTTTTTTAAGCTGAGCCATCCTGCCACCTGTTGGCAGCTTAGCGGCTGCTCAGCTCGGGCCGGGAATCGAACCGCTGTTGCTCAGAGCTCAAACTCTTGAGCGAGCTCTTAACCAACTGAGCCACTCGGCCAGCCCTAAATAAAAGTTTTAAAAATAATTTTTCCATGATAAATAACTTAAAACTAGGAATAAAAAACTCTAATGGATTGAAAAAAGAATAAATGTTACACTTTCATACATAAACAATCAGCCAGCTCCAAAAAAGGTAGCTGAATTAAAAACACTACATAGTGGGCCAGCCACGTGGCTCAGTTGGTTAAGAGCTTGCTTAAGAGTGCCAGCTCTGAGCATCAGGGCCGCTGGTTGGATTCCCATATGGGCCAGCGAGCTGTGCCCAAGCTAAGCTCCTGCTGAGCTGCCAACAGGTGGCAGGATGGCTCAGCTGGTAAGAGCACATGCTCCTAACAAGGTTGCCTATTCAACTCCCGCATGGGATGGTGGGCTACGCCCACCTGCAACTAAAGACTGAACATGGCATCTTGAGCTGAGCAGCCGCCCGGGTGGCTCAGGGGATAGAACTTGCACTCTTAACAACAAGGCTGTTGGTTAGACTCCTGCATGGGATGGTGGCTACGCCCACCCACAACTAAGACTGAACACAGCACCTTGAGCTGAGCAGCTGCAAGCTGCCCACAGGCGGCCAGACGGAGACTGGACTTGGAGCTGAGCCCTCCACAACTAAGATTGAAGGACAACAACTTGGCTGTTCCCCTTCCCCAATTCCCTAACACTGTTCCCCTCCCCAATTCCCCAATAAAATCTAAAAAAAAACAAAAAACACTACATAGCTACTCACACAAAGGCTGAGAACATGAGGAAAATAATCCCATAATTTAAAATATTCCTACTTAGAAAAAAGTC
The DNA here is from genome assembly GCF_001890085.2 of Hipposideros armiger. Taxonomy (NCBI): domain Eukaryota; kingdom Metazoa; phylum Chordata; class Mammalia; order Chiroptera; family Hipposideridae; genus Hipposideros; species Hipposideros armiger. The sequence goes on along the minus strand of NW_017732621.1, from coordinate 127,284 downwards.
ACACGCCAAAACCAAAATTTCAATTAAGCTACCATATGTAAAAACAAGATACATTCTTGACAAAGTGCAGAGGGCACTGTTCCTAGAGAGTTCCTCTCCTTTTCTATTATTTTTGCAATTTGGCTAATGGTGTCTACTGATACATATTTAGAATGTGATCTATTTATCAGCCAGCTGTTCTGGCTCAATGTGGATTTAGAATTTAAAAACATGTGTGGTTTTAGAGCTGTATAATAAAATGTAGTCTAAAATAAAGATGTCTTTTTTAAAGACTCAAATATTTACTATCATCATCATCATCATCATCAATGACACCAGTATATATAGCAGGCATTGTAGTAAGTACTTTTTTGCAAGATTTGATTTACAACTAAACAACCCTGCCATATAGGTAGTGTCAGTTTTCCCCATTTTACAAATGAGGAAACCAAGGCTTAGGGAAGTAACTTGCCCAGTTATCATGAGTGGCAGATCTCTAATCTAAAGCAGGCTGATCAACTCAAAAGGCAATGCATTTAATCATACTTCTACCTGTAGTCAATAAAAAACAAGCAAACAAAGAAAAATCCAAACCAAAGCAACATTAACCATTGCCTCACTCTTACAGGATTTCAACGTAGTCAAGGAAAGATAATTTTTAAACTCAGGTACTATCATCATTTAAAAGTCACTTTAAAAGACAACCTGTGCTTACTGAAAATGTACTCAGAAGAGCATGTTCTTTTCCAAAATTAAAAAATTAGGAGGCAGTACATGCAATTCACGCTAGAGACTTTTATGCTTAAGCTTTAAAACAAAATGGTTTTGAACAGAAAGAAAAAAGTCAAATATGCCAAAGACGTGCTTACTTCAGGGACAGATGGTCGGATGGGAGAATAAGAGGTTTGGAGAACTTTTGTTTGGTATACTACATATTTCTATATTGTTTCAATTTTAGAAGAGTGCTTTTTTTTTTTTTTTAGCTGAGCCCTCCTGCCACCTGTTGGCAGCTCATCAACTGCTCAGCTTGGGCCGGGACTCAAACTGCTGTTGCTCAGAGCTTGCACTCTTGAACGAGCTCTTAACCAACTGAGCCACTTGGCCAGCCCCTATGAGAGTGCTTTTAAATTACATTTCAACCAGTCAAAATCAAACAAGCAACTGAAATCCAGATGGTATGAAATAATTTTACTCCCTTTATTCTTTTATCCTCGTTTTTTAACTTGGTCATCTCAAAATAATCTTTCTGAGAACCCAAAAGAGCATTTATAAAATTGAGGTCAAAAACAACAGAAGAGCTAGAAACAAATGCTTCTGAATTTATTATATCAGATGTAGTAAAGTACTATGAAAAACGAAGAATGAAAAATTTAACACTGATTTTAGGCTAAAGAAATGAAATTGAGTATGTCAACTATACTACTGTATAAAAGAAATGCACCTGGGCCGGCCGAGTGGCGCGATGGTTAAGAACTCGCTTGGGATGCCAGAGGGCCCCGGTTCGGATCCCACATATGAGGGCCAGTGACAC